>NC_136937.1:16741675-16984175 GCF_949987615.1 Pollachius pollachius | reverse complement strand
CATTGACTAACGTTAATGAACGGTGTAACTATTTTACCGTGTTGATTTCTGGTGGTGGGGGGCCGATGTACAGTGTCCATGGTGACAGGGCCCCTGCCTCTCCAGGATTAGTAGTCCAAACAGACATAGCCTGGAGAGCGGTTGTTACCACACAGAAAAAGCCTCATGCTAAACTGGACACATGAGCCCCCGTGATGGATGAAAGTGGGCCGGGGGCGAGTGTGCTGCGGTGGTGGGGATGAAAGGGACAGATTAGGGTCCGGCTTTAATCTTTAGTTCAATATCGACGCGACCGCCGGGGCGATGGCGGACTGCGACCTTGCGGGGTGCAGGACAGGATTAGCGGGGGTCGCTTTGCATGTTGGAGATCGCACACTTTTGTTTTGGTCATGATACAAATTCAAGGAAGGGGTGGAATGTAAATTGGACCCCGAAGGGAGGCCGCTGGGTTGTCAGGTGGCCAGGTCATTTTTTGGTGCTAGTGATAGTGGGCTTTAAGCGAATGATCATCTCCTTTTCAGAGTACCCCGAACCGCCCCACCGAAAACATCACACTCTCCCCCTCTCCATGTCTCTCTCTTTATCTCTCTCTCATCTACATATTTCACAAACCTCTTAAACTTTTTCCGATACTTTTATCAACTTTCCATCTCACTCTACTTGCTCACATTACATCCTCTCCCATGAGAGTGTGTGTGTGTGTATGTGTGTGTGTGTGTGTGTGTGTATGTGTGTGTGTGTGAGGGAAATTCTGTGGAAAACCACTCTGCCTTACATTCAATGAGTCTGTCAGTTCTTAAGATCCGTGCATTGAAATTCATGCTGTGTATACAGCTGAGGATACGTGTTTGTGTGTGTTGTTTTTTTTCTTGTAGGCTTTCAACTTTCGATGCTCACTTTCAAAAGTGAGCGTCCTTCAGGTGCTTAGGAAACATTATTTAGAAGTAAATCCCCACCCACCCTGCCTCCCAATCTTTCTGGTCCGGCATTTCCTGACGTTCGTTCGTAGAAACAGACGCATTTTAAATGGGAGGGTTGGGGGGGGGGGGGGGTGGCAGCTATTTCGGTAAATTGTCCAAAAATAAGTTGGTTCGTCACCGCCGACGCGAGTCAAGGGGAGACTGTGTCCCGGCCGGTATTACCAAGGGCCCGTTTACCCCACGAGCGCTCGGACAGCTTGTTAAATTAATCCTGTGGGGCCACTGGAAGCTGGATGAGACATGTGTCGGCATGACCTGGTTCTGTCCTCGCCCCGGCAGTGCTGACTAAGATGCAGACACACAAACAAACACAAACACAAACAAACACACGCTCGCACACACACTCACAAAAACCTACACACGCTCACAGAAAAACCCAACGATGTCAAAACCCCATATGTTTCCAACTTTGTATAATATTTTTCCTTTATGTTAACTTGTATATTTTGGTTCCACAGCTACATACCCATCCATCCATTACGTAAAAATTCTCGCTCTGGGGGGGAGCGACGCAAACCACCCTCTTTCCTCCTTTACCTCCTCGTCTCCATTACCAATAATCTTTTTGGGGTTGAGCTTTTTATTTATAACGAGGATGAGCAATGGAAGTTGTTGACTTGGAGTTGATTCTCTCGCCCTCCGCGCTAACAGCTGGTCTCCAATAGCCTCATGAATATCAAAGCCACAGACGCCAAGATGTCACAACGCAAGACGTTTGCTTTCCTGCACATGTTTTTTCCCCGAAGACTGCTGATGGGACATATAGAAGACATGTTTAATAATTGCTTTTGCGTGGCCGTGTGTGAACGTATTTGTGCTATTTATCGTACCTCATATACAAATTAACATGCCCCCTCTGCTATTTATTGCGATTTCATGTTGCTGTAAAATCAATGGCGTTTGATGAAGACTTCTGGCGAACATATACACGCACGCACACTAGAGTAGACAAGCACTAAACAGACCTTTTCTACCTTTTGCTGTTTTCAAGTGTCACATCGTATTGTCACACATTTTTAACAAGGACGTCAGCAAGCAGCAATTAATATAAGGTGAACAGTTTGGATTTTCGTTGGGTTTCTTTCTCACAAACTTTCTTGAAGACAGATTCAGACTCCATGACCAAATGGCCAAACGCGTCAAAATTAACAACCAAATGGCTCTATTGAAATGTTCTGTTGAAGTTATTCATAACACACTCACATCATGGCAGTATATGCCATATTAATGTCCAATCTGCTTTTCACACAATCAAATAATGCCGTCATGGACTGGTCAATTAGTCTTAAAAGATTCAGAAGAATTGTACCTCATAGTCAATGTCAATTATTTTAGTAGGTAAAACAAACTGACATCACACTAACACTTTTATAAAACATAAAATAAATCCATAGCAACCGCTGTGTCCACCGTGGACATTGAGGCTATATTTGTCTTTATAGTTCTGTCGTTTCCCCAGATTTGTCTCTTCTAATACGAGGGCCCGGTAGGACCCGAAGGTGGCCTCTGTAGACCTTGTGAGGATTAACATGTCGCCAACAAAATTTGTCACTGTTTCAGATATAATAAAAAAGGGACATATTTACATTTTGCCTATTCTTATCATGGTAAATGTAGTACTGTAATGTGTTAAATATTGGGCAGTACATGCCCAAAGGGTTTACTATGATGGGTTTTAAACTTTGGTAAAACGCCCAAATAACAATCCAAAGCAAGTCGAATAAGGAATCACACTTTATTGTATTGTTTTGTCATTCATGCTTATGATATAAAGTCGATGGATAGACCGAAAGGTAGCAGGTTTGTGTTACAGTCCGTAAGAAAGACAGGGGACCAATTACCAACCGTCTCAAAATTAATATTCATCAATGAGCTAGAACCTTTGCCACTTAAACATCCATCAGTTTTTTAATCCAAATTTTATTTTCAAACGGGGACATATTTGGGAACAGCTCCTTTCGTGGACAGGCCATCCTAAACGGGGTAGGCCCACGGAAATCAGGGACTTCTAGTCATCCTATCACAGCAGCCAACACTGGAGTGTCTTCACATGCATCACCCCTGCTCTCCCTGCGGAGGCACTGTGGCTATGCAGAATTAACTTCCTTAATGAATAGCATTGATTGAATAGTGATTCTGGTCCACCTTTCCAAGGTCGGCATGAAAGGGACTGACAGTCATTCTGGTGAGCAACACTGGCTTAGAGGTACGCGGGGGAGAGAGCCTGTGGGCTGTTCATGGTGCCGTATCGTTTTCCAGTCACAGTTGATCTCAAGCTGACGGGGCCTGAGAACATTGGACATGTCTCATGGCCAGAGGAGGAGGTCAATATCACCAGTGACCCCCTCTCACCCGAAGACTAGACTAGACCTTGTAACTTTGGATGAAGACAATAGTCTTCAAGATGAGATGTTGGGCTTGGATTGTTTTGGATAGAGGGCTCGGCTTCAGCGGGGTTGGCAACCAGGGCAGATGTAATGTAATATGATGATGCACTTATGAATATTCATGTTAGCGGCTGGCTAGCTCATTTTTTTTCTCGTGGAACATCTCCTTTGTCTGTTTCCTGGGCAATAGGTAGATTTTGTTTTCTTTCAGCTTCTTCCCGGCGGTCTGATCTCAGACCCCTGGTGAGTTAATAAATCAGTTTTTGCTTTAGATACATATAAATTCACACACTGATTATTTGGTAAAATATGAATAGGTCTCTCCGTTCTCTTATGCATGGTGATAATACCCTGCAGCCTGTATGGCGGGGGGGGGGGGGGGGGGGGTTGCTGCAGTTGAGGGGAATGGAGCCCATACAGTGAAACATCCAAACCCTGGATCAGACGCCAAAGTCCACACATAAATGAAAGAGGGACTTCCGGCTAGTTGTTTCACATTCGGTGGGTTGCGTTTGGGGTCGATCTAATTTGAATGTGAAGGTTGCCTATGCTAGGATGAATAGCTATGGAAAGACTTTGACTTTATTTTTGAGTTGACTTGTCACAGTATGAGTCATCCCTATATTGTGTCTCAGTGCACTATAACTCCACACTCACAGAGGACCAGAGTATGTGAATCATCCTGCAGTAATGAGGGTAAAACATCCATTCATATTTCCCCCAGCCTTTGTTTGCTTGATAAGCATTAGCTCACAGACACAAGCATTAACTGCAGACACATTACTTGTCATGGGACATTATGAGTAAGAATACACAATAGTCTCTATGAACAATAGAGCTTGTGAAGATTAAAAAGACAGACTCGTTTTAAGCTAGCCTATATATTTTATATATAGGGTATGCTAGCTTGAATAGCATACCCTATATTTATAAATATACAAACAAACAAACATATGTTGTACCTTCTAGTCAAGCATACAGACTTTTGAAAGAAACAGAACCCCAAACAAACGGAGAAGATTCATGCCCAAATATTAGCATAACTCTTCGAACAAAGTCCCATAATAACATGTTAAAGAGGAGTCAGGACACAAAGCTTCAAATCTATCCATTAAATATACCTTTGATTTCCAGCCTGTGTACTAATAATTTAAGAAGCAGTCAGAACGTGAAGATTGGGGCGTTTGAATTGGATGCAAAAAAAATTCAGGCAATTATATTGCCTTTATGTCTATATATCTAGGGCTGTGTTAAACGCCGGGAAAAAAGTCTCACACAAAAAAGAAACACACACACTCTTTATTTCCCCCGAAATGACTGCGAAACAAGAAAATGTGTGTCACATCTGCCAAATGTGTCACAGGCATCATCCTAGTCTGTGCCTTTCCTGTTGAAGTCTGAAGTGTGATTTATGTAATCACACTAATTTATGTTGGATATATATCACCTTCTTTTTCAGTCACGCACAGATTTTCATTCCACGCTTTGCTGGCAACAAAATTCAGTTTGTGAACAAAACAGTCCCCAGAGGAAACCCAAGCCGGGCTCTCTCTACCACACGGTAAACAGCTGTACTTGTGGCAACTTGCATCCATCTCTATCTTCCATGAATGATTCGTCTGAGCACCAATACCTCCTCATCCACGAAACCAACGCGACGAGCGCACCAGGTGTTCCATTCAGGTACCACTGGGGTGTAGCTACCGATAAGATACAGGTAGAAAACGGGATCCATTAGTTTTGTTGCCTTAAAAAGGCCACGGTTACATCACTGCAAAAAGAGTTGCATTGTAGCTTGGATGACAAACCTCAGCTTCTGAATGTGATCTTATAGAGAATACATTGAAGTGCTACAACTAGCACTCTTTGTAGTGCAAACAGAACCTAAGATAATTGCGGCAGAAAACCGTACAGGTAGTGGAAGATGAGATTACAAGTGTAGGATGACCTCCTTCAAGGTCCTTAGCGAGTGGATATCCATATTGGAAACGGCTCGAGAACTCTGTCGGAAAGCAGTTACTATCATTAAAGGCTTTGACCTGGGTTTTATTGGGAGCACGGAACAGACGATAAACAGCCCTCTGATTATTGAAATGTGAAAGCGTGGCAGTATTTCCTGATCATAAATTGTGGCTGCTAGGATCAGCACTTCAACATTAAACCCTAAATATGAAAGGCACTATGGGAGGGCTCGTTTTGGACTCCAAAGATTCGGCTAGTTGTTCTTCTAAATAAAGCTGCTGAATGTGAATTGCAGGTCAAATCAAGAACCACAAATCAAGAACCACACCAGCTTGACACGGCAATGCTGTTTCCAATGTATTCTCTAGGAATTTAATATTTATATTCCTCTAATATTCATATTTTAAATCTCCCTTAAATACCACAAGATAGTACTACTTCCTTTATAGCTTCTGTGGTAAAAATAAACATTTACAAATGTGTCAAAATGCTAATCCGGATCAAATACACAGAAAAACGTGTGCTGGAGAGCGTAGCGGCTATAAAGTTTTAACTACCGTCTGAAAGCTTACTTGGTTCAATTCCGAACGTCCACCTTCTACATTCCAAACCTGTAGATCATTAAGCAAGAGGCCAGCCTAATGGTGAGTTTGTGATGCATGGTACAATCACAAGTTGCAAAGTGGAAAATCTCCCAGCTTACTTGCGACATTTCACTGAGGCACATCCCCTTTTGGTCATATCCACTCGTGCTCCTGAGAGTCCACTGAGTTCAGGCTGATCGTATGACTCGACAAACAAAGATGGCTGCGCCCATAATGAGATTTGTTTTCTTTGTATTTGTTGGTCATTTTGATCTAGATTTTAACTGCTCTTACACACTTGATTGCATTACTGCCTTAAGCCGGTCACCAATTTATGCATTGCACGGTCTTGCTGTGCCTTCAATACAATATAAAGTTAATTTGTTTGTTTCGAGCTGGTTTGATAAAGAGGCTAATGTAGCTAAAAAATAACAATGACTAGCCAATGACTTTTCTTCCCCGACTCATCGTGTTGCGATGCCCACAAAGACAAACGGGAACGCTATAAGTGCTACAAGCCTGGAAATTATGTCACAAGAGCAACTCGTGCAGATGGTGTACGATGCATCTCAAACACACCATCAGCTCTTTACCTGCTCCTGGCCTACATGACATCTATCTCTATAATCTGCCAATCTTTAATCTGAATGTCCAAGTTTAACATTGGTTGCTTCAGGGAATACTTTATCACCTCGTCGAAGCCTTTAACCCCTGCCAATTGGTAAGTGTGTGCAGAAGTGCTCTGAAAATGTAAATCACGTCACTGGCTCTGTGAAGACCCTTCTATTTTTCAAAGTGCAAGCTGCCCTTTGGCCCCATTATATTTATTTTGCAATATTTTATTCCATATGCCGATAGCGCAGTGCTCGACCTATAAGACCAAGCGAGGGTACGATCCCCTGTAACAGAATAAGCATCAGCCATTAGGGACACCATTCAGGGTCAAAAGTAACAAACAATTCCCTGTGTACCACACAAAGTCAGTCTGAAATCGTTACTTTGCTTTTATTCATACTAATAGATTTTCGACAAACTTTTTTTTCCATTCTAAAACATTTCAATAGTTGGAGATATTTTACTCTTTTTATTCTTAATATTTTAAACATTATTGGAATATTTGGATTACCTTTTCTTATTCCATTGGAATTCATTAAAATAGTTTTTGAATATTTATCTCTGTATTCCTCGAATTGTAACACTATCTTAATCAAAATGAATGTTTTTTTTGCGCTACCAAAGTAAAGGCTGAATTGAAACAAGCCTTGAGCCTCCTCTGGCCCCGAGCTCTGCCTTTGAGAGATGCTGATCTCCAGCCCTGTAGCGGGCTCCTGCAGGCCCGGAGACACGTTTCCATTCTGGTGAAAACCGCCGCTGATAGCGTGCCCTTCTTCATCCTGATGACTGCGTCTGCGTGACTGTGGTAGAAAATAACCGAGTTCTATCACTTCAACTAACTAAGAGAGCAAAATAAATCGAGGGGTCCGGAGCAAGTATGACAAAAAGACTTTATCGTTACAAAGGCAACAACAAAGCCGAGTATTTTGCAAAGCACTCCCGGTCAACAGGTCCCGGCCTCTTTTTTATCCTCACGTACAATGCTGTTTCTTGTTCGAGGTCTCCGCCCACGGCCACCCATGGCCGATCAGTCATAAATTCCTTTAAGCGAGTGGCTGGCAACACTAATCTAAAACACCAGGCTGAGGTCAGCACACATTGACCCCATAGCCTCTGGTGTCGTGTTGGCTTCTAACTCACGCTCTGACCCCAGACTCCCTGGTGCTGTGCCAAGTCCTAGATAAGAGTCCAGAGGCGTTTTTAGATGCTTTCTATCATTAGATATATAGGCCTAATAATAATCATGGTTTACCATACAATATAATCATTATTTTCTTCCATATGACCTCTGGATTTTTGCTCTCATGCAGTCCGACTGGCTTCCGGCCTCCTCGACCACTCTACCTCTCTGATCTCCACCACTGTCCGGGTAAAAAAGTTGCCGCTATGCTTCCGTGATCACGACAAATACAGTTTGTGATTGGTGGTTAAATCATTTTCGATATACTTACCTTTGACATTTAAGTATAAACTATCTTCAAACCAGTGTTTGGTCTTATATGTTACGGTTATGCTAGACTATGGTTTCTCGATACATGCTCAAGAATCCGCAAAAAGGAAAAACAAACATCACAACATGAAGAAAGCCCTGTCATTTACCTGTGTAGTCATTAGACAACCACAGAAGAAGAGAAACAAAACTACCAGCCTCGTGTTCTCCACAGGTGACAGCAAAATACAGCACGAAGATGCCACTGGGTTTTGGCCCAGTTGAGGATACAATTAGGACCTATCTGTCTGGCTGATCCCCTTCCAGCAGCTTCCATAAATACTACCAAACTGTCAGCTAACCCCCCCCCCCCCCCCCCCCCCCCCCCCCCCCCCCCCTAACTGTCCCGGGTTGTGTTGTCATTTCATAAATCATGGTGTGCGCACAGAATCTCAGAAGTGTCACAAACAATCGCACACGCGTGTCCACTTGTGGACTTGGTGTTCGGAGAGGATTGTCTGGTTGAGCTAGCCTCTCCCATTGACTCCTCCCTCCTCCCATGTGGTGTCTATGTATATAATGAAATATTGGGGGATCTGAATCTACAAATGAAGGGAGATGGAGGGAGTGCTGGACGATGACAGCGGACGTTGATTAGAGGGAGAGACCGAGCTGTCTCCCCGCCCCCCATGGAGGAAGCAGCAGGGTGCTGAGAAAGGGAAGAAAACATCTGCTCAGGAATAACCTAAATATATATACTACATAAAATAACCTGACAGAAACATCACAGGAAGAAGCTCCAAACCCCAACGTGTCCGTTCTAGCAGAGGAATAGTGAATCAGGTAAGCAGCCACTCCGCTAGGCATGGCTTAGCAGAAACAGACACACGACAGACATTTTTACCGTGAAACACGATGTGCGTTAGAAGACATAATCCGCGCGGTGATGCAGTGTTTACTTGGTAACATTTGAGACAAAGGGCGAGCGACCACTCAAAGATGATAGCTCAAAATAAAAAGACAAAAAAAAAGAGACAAAAAGTGATTTCTCGCTAAATAATAAGGAAAAATAAGGAATAAGGACTTCTCTCGCTAAACACAGGACAAACAAGGGGCCTGTTTTCGTTCATTTGCCTGGAGGATGTGCATGTGTACATGAGTCAGAGCTGGACTACAGCTATGCAGAATAACTCTACATGGAGTTTCCCCATCTCCCCTATATGTTTCCTGGACTTATTGTGTAAAGTGACGTTGGCTGTCTGTTCTTAGAGACATTGTTCATAAATCAGGCCGGAGCCAGAACTTTGTATTTTCCTGAAGAGTTTCAGAACAACGACACCAGTCAGGTAATGCCCACAATGCAAGCCAACGGCAGAACAAAGCAGCACCAAACGCAGGCCTCACTGGTCATGGAAGAAGGGACAGGTCAGGAGAAGGGATGGAGGAGTGGGGAGTGGAGGAATCCTAGAGGAACGAGTGGGATAAAAGAACCGCAGATAAGCATTGAAGATAGATATAAAACATGGGAATGGTAGGAGAGATATTGGATTGACTGAGGAAAGTTGTTGGAAGTTGGATATTCAGATAACAAGGGAGTGGGACAGAGCGTTGAGAATATACAGTAATTGAAGAGTTACTGCCAGAAAACACATCCAAGCCGCTGATTTGCAGTGGATTTTACCCAAGGCTAATGCAATTTTCGAGCCAGTAATCTGTGACAGAGACAGAAAAAGATGATGTTTGAAAGGAACAAACATTAATTGTATATTATACAAATATACGGCATGAATTCTCCCACATAACACAGGGAACACTTTTAAGAGATGCCTTGTGTTGTCCATTCATGGCTTTATTGGCTAACATGCAGCTAATAGTACATAACTAGATAGATGGTTAATAAACAAAGCTTCTTTGTTATATCATTCACTCAAAATGATTTTGTAATGTTGTTGTAAGGGAGTATGGTCATCACGTAAATCAACTTTACATAAAAATGCTTCAGATTGAAATTTGATTGATATTGAAATCATTGTCTATTAAAACGATTGCACAAATATTTACATGCGTATGTGTTGTCGTGTTCAAAGGGGTCACCGCTGTGTTTAAAACCTGACAGCGAAGGTGAAAAAAAATAAGAAAAAGCTTTTCCACCGTCTCATCTGCCACTCTGTACCCAAACTGTCGAGTCAGGAGAACTCAGTTTTAATTTGCTTTTTCTAAAGTCCTGTTCGCTCGCTCCCGGGGCGGCGGTGGCTAACAGGTTGCGTTGGGCTGTCAGGGCATCAAGGCGCTGGTGAGTAATGATGGTGAGCAAAGGGAGACTGATGTTCCCTGTCACAACGCGTCCTGTCTTGCCCGCTTGCCCTCCTCACCGGGGCCCCTCCCGGAGAGCGCCTTCTAAAGGGGCGCCGGGCAAACGCAGCGCAGCAGGGCCTTGTGGGTAATGTCTCCCAGGAAGTGATTCATTGGTCTTCGTTACCGCCGTCGGTGTGTTGCCTAATGCCACATAATACGTCCTAATAAATCCACTCAGACTGTGTGAGGGGCCGGAAGCGTCCCACTGTGTTTTAGGGTAGAAGAGGAAGAGGAATATTAGTATTAAAGTTACTTTCCGGTTGTATATTGTTCAGTATTTAATATGGAATTTGAAGGTATGGCAGTTTAAAAGTACAATTACTGTGTGTTGAACAACACCCCCTGCGTCTGTTTTTGGATATCAGAAGCTGTGAGCACTATCTTCTCCTTTCCTGTTCGATTCATAAAAGACGACGATTTGCAGGAGTTATCCCTATCCTGGTCTGTATCACAGGAAACATAATTGAACGCTTTTTCCTTCAGCAGATTTTAAATGTCAAGGGACCACTGACGAAGTGGGCATATTAATGAATATAAATATGAATAAAGAATTCACTATTCTGGTACGGTAGCTCGGGCTGGTTTATTCTGCATCAGTTTCTCTTGCTCTTCATTTTCATTTTCTCTTTGTGTGTCATTTTTGCTTTGCTGCTGACTTAGAAGTTTGGAAACCTAGTGGTTTGCATCTCACAGCCTCTTGGTTCTTCACAACTTCCCAGAGGCCGGCCACTGTAAACCAGCATCCTAGGCCTCAAACACTGTTCCCTTCTGTTGCGGAGTAAATTTATTTTGTCATTTATAAAGCTTCATCAAATTTGGATGATGCGCTGACATCCTCTCGGAGCAGACGTTATGGAAACGAGAGAGCGGGGGCACTAGGCAGAGCGACAAGAGAGAAGACGAGCAAGAAGAAAGAACAAGGAGGGTATGGCACCCCCACCACCACCCCTACCCCCACCACCACCCCCACCACCACCAGCCAGCAGAGAGCAGCAGCCTGAGCAGGAGTAGTGATTAGTGGGGAACGGCGGCTACGCGGGGAGAGCTCCGAGCACGTGGGGGAATTGATACGGGGCCCTGATGCAGAGGGAAGTGGTGGTCTGGACCACTCGCCTCTGTGCTGACATTTTCACTGAACTTCTCTTCCTCTCCCAGCCTCACACAGGTAAATGACATGTAAATAACAAGACGTGTGGATGGAGAGGGAATAAAGAGAAATATGTTCCCGATATAAAGAAGCATCTCGGGAGAGGCCCAATTAAAGGGTTCTGAAGAAGCTGTTTATAGACTTCACACCTCTTCAACTCTGGTTTGTAAAGAACCTTGAACATACCTGCCTCATGCTAATGGATTCAAGTTCAGTACGTATGTTTTTTGGAATGCACATTTTGACCAAAGATGCCAAAATAGACAATAACCCTGTTTGACAAGTAACACTAGCCACGTTTACATGGACACTTCTGATCCGACTAGAAGTGGAAGAACAGCTCAACCTGAATAAAAAAGGATCATATATACGCCTAAATCGGAATACATTTCTCTGATCGGAATATAATTCCATGCGGAATAGAAGAGGTGATGTAGTCCGCTATAATCATCATGTATACACTTATTCCAATTGGTTTGAGTGGGTGCGGCTACTTTTTAACTTAGAGCGATCGCATCAGCAGCTGCAGCAGTTCGCAATTGGTGCGTCTGTACTTTTATGCACACTGAACTTCACCGCTGTCAAGGTTTTTGCCTGATTCAGGTCTTCCTTGACACTCCGCAAGTAGTCAGGTAACTTATCAACCCCAGCATGTCCGGTTGCTAAGCAACGTCAACGTCTTTGGCGGACTATTTCTCTGCTTATCAACACTATGAACGGTAATTGTAAAAAGACACACCGGGCGAAAATATTGTTTCGTTTTGGCAAGGGGCAGTGTAATAAGCGGGATAATGTTGAGAGAGGGAGAGTGTTGCGCAGGCGTTGTTTCATGTCATATCGCGGGTGGGAGTCCCGAAAGAGATTCTCACTGACCAGGGCACCAATATTATGTCACGCACGATTAGGGAACTTTACGGGTTGTTGAACGCCAAAGCCATCCGCACATGCGTCTATAAACCCAGCCATGGATGGCTTGTGTGAGAGGTTTAACCGGACGTTAAAGTCCATGATCCGGGAGTTTGTACACGAGGATGCTCGAAATTGGCATCAATCGCTAGACCCTCTGATGTTTGCAGTGCGGGAAGTGCCCATTTGAGTTACTCTATGGGCGCAAGCCCAGGGGCGTCCTGGACCTCATTAAAGAAAACTGGGAGGAGGGGTCCAGGGACAGCAAAAACGAAATCCAGTACGTCATGGACTTGCATGCAAATCTTCACTCACTAGGGGTATTGTCACGTGAGCACTTGCACCGAGCCCAGGAGCGTCAGAGATGCCTGTATGACAGAGGGACTAGGTTACGCGATCTCACCCCAGGGGATAAGGTCCTTGTACTGTTGCCCACCTCTAGCATCAAATTACTAGCAAAGTGGCAAGGGCCCTTTGTGGTCACGCGGCGAGTCGGGGACGTGGATTACGAGGTAGCGCGGTCAGACAGGGGCGAAAACAAGCAGGTCTACCACATCAACCTCCTTAAGAGGTGGAACGATGCGGTCCCTGTCGCGTTTGCGTCAACGCTACTAGAGAGAGAGGAGTTCGGACCGGAAGTCCCTGCTCCAGGTCCCACCCCTCCGGTCGGTCGAAGTGAAGACCTCTCTGTGAGTCAGACGGCGGACGTGGCCAGCCTGCAACTCCAGTTCGCCGATGTCTTTTTGCCCCTGCCCGGTCGCACCCCGTTAATTACTCGTGACATCGAGACGCAGCCTGGGTTAACGGTGCGGACACGCCCCTACAGGCTGCCCGTCCACAAACAAGATGTGGTACGGTGCGAATTAGCAACCATGTTAGAGTTGGGTGTGGTCGAGGAGTCTCACAGTGACTGGTGCAGTCCCGTCATGCTTGTGGGGAAGCCGGATGGGTCGGTCCGGTTCTGTGTGGACTACCGTAGGGTGAACGCGGTGTCGAAGTTTGACGCCTACACCAATGCCTCGGATCGATAAGCTTGTGGACCGGCTTGGCATGGCCACCTATTACACGACTCTGGACTGCACGAAGGGCTACTGGCAGACTCCGCTGTCTCCAGCAGCCCGGGAAAAAACGGCCTTCTCCACTCCGCTCGGTCTATACCAATTCAAGGTACTTCCGTTCGGGTTGTTCGGGGCCTCGGCCACGTTTCAGCGGCTGATGGACCGTGTGTTACGGCCCCACGCCGCGTATGCTGCTGCCTACATCTATGACATCGTCATCTATGGTGAGACATGGGGGCAGCATATGCAGCAGGTGGCGGCCGTCCTTCAGTCGCTGAGACAGGCGGGGCTCACGGCCAACCCGAGGAAGTGCGTGATCGGGCGGAGGGAGATCCAGTATCTGGAGTACCACCTGGGGGGGGGGAAGGTCCGGCCGCAGGTCGCTAAGACCGCGGCAGTCGCCGCCTCCCCTCGGCCCAGGACCAAGAAGGAGGTGAGGCAGTTCTTGGGGCTGGGAGGTAAGTAGGGTACTACCAGCAGTTTGTGCCGCATTTCTACAACCTGGCCAGCCCCTTGACCGACCTCACCCGTAAGAGGGCCCCAGATACAGTCCAGTGGTCGGAGCCATGTCATGTGTCGTTTGAGGCTATTAAAACAGCCCTCTGTGGGAAGTCGGTCCTGTGTGCTCCTAACTTTGATCTCCATTTTTCCCTGCAGACGGACGCGTCGGATAGGGAGTTGGGCGTGGTCCTGACCCAGCAGGTAGAGGGGGACGACCGGCCGGTGCTGTACCTGAGCCGAAAACTATCAGACCGGGAGGGTCGGTACAGCACGGTGGAGAAGGAGTGTCTCTCGATCCATTGGGCGGTCGGCGCCCTTTGTTACTACCTGCTGGGTCGCACGTTCACCCTCTATTCCGACCACGCCCCCCTCCAGTGGCTCCACTGCATGAAGGATTTCAATGCAAGGATTACCCGGTGGTACCTCGCGTTGCAGCCCTTCAACTTCCGGGTCGTGCACAGGCCTGGGGCGCAGATGGCCGTGGCGGACTTCCTCTCCTGTTCTGGGGGGGCGGGAGTGAGTTGGCGGCCGGATGTGCCCCCGGCCTGTGTCGGGTGGTGGGGGTGTGTGTGGGGGGATGTGCGGCGTCTGGCCTGCAGGGGGAGTATGAGCAGGTTGGGAGCGCAACGGATCAGCAGGGGGGATTGGGCCTGATTGCGGGCACCTGCTCGCAATCAGGCCAATCAGGGAGTGTGTATTTACGTTCCTGCTTTGTTTGTAGTAGAGAGAATGGGGAGCAGAGAGAGAGAGGCGATCGCTACCAGAGATCGCCAAGAACACACCCTGTGACGGCGTTGGAGCGGAGTTATAATTTATGTTGACGGACTGGTGTTATGTTGAACTGCGGGGGGACCGAAATAAACAGTCTTTGGAGTACAAACGCAAACCCGGTGTCCAAGCGCTCAGTGAACCCTGTTACAGTGTTGCACATTGTTCATAATTCTCTAAACCAAATCATATTTACCCTGATATATTGCTTATGTTTAAAGTTTTTATATTCAGATCAAAATCAAATCTTAATGCAATTAACATTAAATGGTAATTAATTCAAAAGGACAAAATAACTTTGTAGTATTTGTCGAAACTGAGGAAAGGAGACGATACATTTGAGCTGATTAATGAATTGTTTTGCTGTCTGAAGTACGTGCACACACACAAACTAGACTTGTGTTATCTGCTTTCTGCAAAGTCTTAAGGGCTGGTTCAAGGAAGTTCAAACTACATGGTAACTATTCATAATAATAATAAAAATATGCCTCCATTTGAATTAAAATCCATTGGAATGGAGATTTCTACGTCACGTGATTTATAACAACACTCAAAATCGATCCCCTGGATGTCGGGGAGCACCCAAAACAATTGTGTTTGATTTAAAGTTCAAGACGTATAGTAAGGATGTGATTATGTGTTTGGTTGAAGTTGGTGCGCCAGTGGAAGCGGGGGAAACAAGAGATGGTATTTTGAGCACCAATTACCCATGTGTGCTCGAGAACGGTGACCTTTCTGTGCCCGGGCTCCATGTCGGCAGCCTGCTTTCTGCGACCACCACCCACAAAAAAACAGTCTACTAAGTGTTTATTTTTCTCCCCTTTGCCTTAAAGGTTAGCCTATAAGGTTGTGCCTTATTGGTGATGCACATCAGGCATCAGACAGTAGAATATGTTTAAAGTTAAATAAGATTGATACCAGACGACAACATCCGTCATTCAGTGTTTGTTTTCTGTGCTCCCCTCTCGAGCTCACCGTTATACCTAGCATAACTTGTGGAATAGGGCTTTTAACTTTCCAAATCGCAATGACTACCTCCTTTTCAAGAGTATAGGAGCAAAGTACTGTGATTGGCAGCATTTGTGCTTTGGTCATTGTTGAGTTACTGATCATAACGTTTTGTCATTATTCAGGAGAGTGAAGTGTCTTCAGGTGCACTTACTCCCCAAAGCCAAGAGATGCATGAAATGCATATCAGATCAGTCCAGGAAAATGGAAAACATTGTTATGGTGTTAAAGGGAAGTGTATTTTCTCTGCACATCTTTCTCATTTCAATGTCTGCACTGGCTACCCTCCAGATATTGCACATGACAGCTTTGAAGGGATTTTACCGGTTGAGTTGGCACACTGTTGTTAATTGCCCAAAAATATTTCACTCCAGACAAACTCAACAAGTCAATTCAAAGGTTTCCTTACAAGTGGCCAGTCAAGACTAACCGTCCTCATGCTATTCCGAAGACATTCACATTGAGGAAAATAATTGGAGGAAATACTCACGAAAATTGGGGTCTTTTGCAGTTGCTTAAATTTTTGGTTGGAGACTTGGTCCCATCAGATGAGCCAGCATGGCAGGTCATTTTGGACCTTAAAGAGATCGTAAAACTAGTTGTTGCACCAATGCACACAACACAATCCATTGCTTTCCTCAAAGCCAAGATTTGTGACCATAGACATAGGCTACAAGAGGGGTTTCGAGATATAAAGCTTTTGCCAAAAAATTGTTTTGTTGAACATTATCCACAGATGATCACATTTTTTGGGCCACTGGGATGTGGACAATGAGGTTCGAGGCAAAGCAGTTTTTTTAAGCAGGTTTTTCGTCCCACACATTGCTTTTAAACATACTCTTGTCCCTGGCAGTTAAACATCAGTTCTTCTTGGCATATCACTTGGAGTCAACCACAGTGGAAAAGTCCATCTTGAATGTTGAGGCTGTCTCATCAGGCTGTACAGAAAGTTCTGAAGCAGAAAAACCCTGATATTACTCGGATTCAGCTCACAAAGAATGCATGTGATAATGGCGTGAACTAAAGGGAAGGCAGAAGTGTGGTCCATGGCTCTGTTGGTGGCTTACCAGAGTTTGCAGAAGTTATCCAGATGTTTGTGGTGGAAAAATAACCTGAGCTTTTTAGGGATTTGGAGTTATGTCCCACATCACAAGTATTCAAGTCATTCAACTTGCTGCCTTGGTAGACCAGTACCCATTGGCAGATTACAGGATTGGAGGACAGCGAATGGTGACACTTAAAAGATTCATACACATAGAAGGTTGGATCATGGTTATTCATGTTGCATTCAATTATGAATGATACTAACTTATACTAATACACAGAAAAAAGGTAACAAGAGGGCTGCCTGATATTTCTTGCAGAGGGACTAATTTGGTTTTTACTAATCTCAGATTTTTCTATGAAATAACACTCATGGTGCCATTCATTACAGAAGTTTGCATGTCAAGGGAAACATGTGTAGATTGAAGAATGGCACGGCAACTGAAGTTGAGAGTCATTGTTGACAAAAATTACGATAGAAGACTTGATCTCCAATCAGGAATGCCAGAAACTCTGACAGACCTACACAATACAATTCGTCAAGCATTTGAAATTCAAGCAGACTTTCGTATTCAGTTCATGGATCCTGACTTCAATAATGAATTCATGAATGTTACGTCAGTAAAAGACAAACAGGACAGAAGTACAATGAAGTTGGTGTACATGGTAGACAATGTAGGAGTGAGTCCATCTCCTCCAATGCAGAATGCTTGCAGCCCTTCCTTGTCATCTGGGTCATGAGCAAGCAGCCAAACATTGGCCAGTGTGTCCCCATTTCCTCAACAGATTCTGATAACACCATCATCCTGTCCCATTCAGACAGTGAACTGAGGGCACGTGCATGGCCAAGAGAATTCTCCATTCCGCGCTTTCCGTATGATGTAGAGCTTCATCTTCAACATGGAAGCTTTAGCGAAACTGGCTCTCTCTTAAAGATCACACAAGGGTTGAAGTCCGACATCTTGGAAAAGTTAGCAGAGGAAATCTTTCAGTACACTGCATATCAACAGAACTACCATATGAATGATGTAGCAGGGGCACTCATCAATAAATGTCCCTGTTTAAAAGAAGAATCTGCCATTGGATACTATGGCTGGATGATTAGCCTGAAATATAAAATAGCGAATTACAGAACAAAAATGTGCAACATTGGTAGCCAAGAAGTTACCATAAATGCATTGAAAAACAAATCAGGGGATGACTGCCGCCCAGCCAAAATTGTGAAGAAACCAAAAAAGGCGGAAGTAAACTATTTTCCTTCAAACCCTGCTGGGGAAACCGATGAAAGCCAAGAAAAGGTAAGGGTTGAACTATTAAACGAAATGAGAAGACGAAGAGACACTGCACTCTCTTTAAAAGAGAAGATGTCGAGAACCTTCTCCTATAGAAGAAGAGAGGTGGTTCAGGGAAATCAAGGTGCCGGAGAGATTCAAGTCAGGTGGCCTGCACTTCACCGTACTGATGAGGTAAGAAAAGGGTTGTTGTTTTTTACCACAGTGTAATTCTTAATATCACATTTTGGTGTATGATTATTGGAACTGAAACCCCAATAGTTACAAAGCAGACTAGGGGACTTTTTAAAGTAAATATTACTTAGTTATATACCTATGGCTGTACCAAACTGTACTACACATCCTATCGGACAAGTTTTTGTTTTGTGAATGTAAAGGTCCAAATTAGAATGTGACCTTTAATGATACAGTAGCAATAAAATAACATTATGTCAATGACTGAACACCATGCCTTTTGTATTTTTTTCCTATTTTCTTTGTATAGATATATGCTGAATTCCAGCGCATAACAACAATCCCTCTTGAAACTACCTTCATTGCGCTGTTGGACAGCCATTTACTCCAACTGACATCTGTTTTACAGAAGAAGGGAGGCGTTTCTGAAAGTGCAAGACACGTTTCTTAGGAAATATGACTCCATTTATGGCAAGTATAATGAATCATTACATCGATTTTTTAAGATGAACATGGGTTGAAAAAAATATTTATTATCTAGACTTTTTTATATAAACTTAGCACAAAAAGTAAGGAAATTTGTGTTTGGTAGATTATTTCTCTGTGGTAACAATGCTTTTTGGCCATAAGTCTTATACTGTTGGATAGCCTGTTTGGTTCCCTTTCAAATGGTGCCCCATTTGTAAGGAACATGCATTTGTGAGATATATATGTGAGTATATGGGTTGCGCCCATGAAATATTTGCCAAATCTTTTCTGCCATTGCCAAACAGGTTATTTTGCCGTTGCTATTGACACTTGTTTTGAGCTTCTGGTACCCCCAGGGGCTGCCAATCAGGTGTCTGATTGGCACCTGATTGGTAGCACCTGTTAGCATGGGCCCTACTACTGTAAGTACAGCTACAGTCAGCAAGTGGCTGCTCCAAGAATTGGCATGCCGCGTTTGACTGATCTGAATAGGGCCCTTGCGATAGAGCAACTTCAAACTGGTGTTCCGCAAAACCAAATTGCGGCATTATTTGGAGTGAGCCCTAGTACCCTCTCCAAACTGAAGGCCAAGTTCCATATAACGGGGGATGTAAAAGACAGGCCGCGAAGTGGGCGTCCCAAGAAGACGACACCCCAAGAAGACCATTTCATCACCCTGTCAGCACTTGAGAAGACAGCCTACGGTGCCGTAGGCTGTCTTCTACAGATTTGCAGTCAAGGTTTGCAGGACGGTATGGCTGACGCCTCTCTGCCCAGACAATCCGGAACAGACTACACGCAGCCAATCTCTGGTCTCATAAGGCAGCCAGGAGTCCTGCCAGGAGTGCCCTTCACCGTCAGGCCCGTTTGCGCTGGTGTCGGCAACACGTGCAATGGAACCTGAACATGTGGAGGAACGTTATGTTCAGGGATGAGTCCAGATTCTGCTTACGGCAGTTGGATCTTAGGGTCAAAGTGTGGAGAAAAGGTGGAGAACGCTATGCTGATTGCTGATTACCGATAGAATAAAATATTTTGGTGGAGGCAGTGTGATGGTGTGGGGCGGCATCTCCCTCACAGGAAAAACGAGGCTTGTCATCATTGGAGGCAATCTCAATGCAGAGAGATATAGAGATGAGATTCTGCAACCAGTGGCAATCCCATATCTCCACAGTCTTGGACCGAACTCTATCCTGCAAGATGACAACGCTCGCCCCAACAGGGCGGGGTTTATCAGAGACTACCTCCAGAATGTGGGAGTGGAGAGGATGGAATGGCCTGCTAGCAGTCCTGACCTCAACCCCATTGAACACTTGTGGGATCAGCTTGGGCATGCTGTTCGTGCCAGAGTGACCAACGCAACCACATTGGCTGACTTGTGACAAATGCTGTTTGAAGAATAGGATGCCATCCCACAGCAGTGTGTGACCAGGCTGGTGACCAGCATGAGGAGGAGGTGCCAGACTGTTGGGGCTGTGTATGGTTCTTCCACACACTACTGAGGCTCCTGTTTTTAATTGTTAAATTGTCAATATGTCTTGTTTCTTCAAACTTCAATCATCCAATCTACCAAACACCAAACGAGTCAATGGCAGAATAAGCTGTTTGGCATTGGCAGAGAAGATTTGGAACATTTTTCATGGGCGCAACCCACATACTCAGCTCTGCTGCTCATCCCAGTGCAAGTGCATGTTCCTTACAAATGGGGCATCATTTGAAAGGGAACTATACAGGCTTTCCAACGGTATAAGATTTATTGTCAAAAAGCATTGTTACCACAGAGAAATAATTAACCAAACACAAATTTCCTTACTTTTTGTTCTTAGTATATATATTGGTGTGTTAAAGAATAATTATTTGTAATAATAACTGTCATCCTTTTACACAGGCTACACGTGATTCCAATCTTAAAAGGTTGGCAGTCCTGAAGGCACTTTGCATCAATCTTGGTGAGGATGATGGACATCTCATTCGGGAGTATATGGTAAGCCATTGTAATTGTGGTCACAATGCTGGCTTGTATTACAGAAAAAGTTTTTAGATCATAATGTCACTCCCACACTAGTTATTAAAAGGTGCATAAAATGGCCTTTACTATGTGACCTCAAACCTGATTTGACCACATAAGAGCCGCACAACTACATTTCTGCTGACCACTTTAGTATCAGTTTAAAATATATTTGACCTACCTTTTATCACCTTTTACCATTAGGTTGAAATTATGTATATAAAAAATACTCTAAAATGTTTTTGTCTCAAAGTACAACATGCTAAAAATGCAATTCAATGCTGAAAAAACCTACAATGTAAATTGGACTGAAATGTTAGGAGATTAGGGACAAATAGAGGAAGAGTATCTGGAAGGAATAAGAGGAGGAAGATGAGCTGAGTAGAATGAAAGGGAAGAGAGAACTGGAGAAGAAGGGGGAAGAAATAGGAGGATTCAAAGAGAGAGGGGAAAGGAGAGCTCAAATTTTGCTTTTGTTTCTTATCATACTTAATAAAAAAAAAAATTAATTATTTATTTTACAATTCATTTTCTAATCGTTCTTAAAATATACAGGACATCCTAGGTGACGATATCCAGAGAGAGATGAGGAAACACTCCATGGACACCTTCATCAGTAAGGAGGGTGAAGAAGCTGGATACATTGGCATTTTTATGCAAGGAGTCGTCGTTCTTGACAACCATAGCCAGAGCTTGTGCATTGATGCTGGGGGTCATCTATACACTGAACTTGGCTTACCCCAAGGAGCTAAGGCACTACTATGAATTTATTCAGAAAATCCTCTTCAGAATGGGTGGGGAAAAGCTTTCCCCAAAAGTCCTTGGACTAAAAAACAAGATTGGGGCTGGACAGTAGAATTTTTTCAAGCTGCTTTTGTGAACCCCTGGATTTGTTGTTAACTGCATAGCCTGTTCTCTGAACCTAGAGCTATGGCACTGAGAAAAATGCTGATCAGCACTTAGGCTGAACCTGAACAAACATTGAAGAATTTGTTTTTAATTTATCTATTGTCTGCTCTTTTCTGGCTACAATGTTAACCGTCTGTTTGCAGTAATCTAAGGCTTTGACTTCATTTTAACTATTTTGGTGGCTGATCACAATTTTACAGCCTATAAGGACATGCAAATCAAGATTAATGTCATTCATTTTACAGCCTAAAGGACACAATTATCAAGACTGATGTCCTGCTGACAGTTTTTATTTTTCTGCATTTGGTGTTTAAAGGCATATTTTACCACCTGTCGTATAATATGTAACTTAAAATGCATTGTTTGGGCCTGGTGTTTGGGGGCAAAAGAGAACGTTTATGTGAAATGTATCTTCAACTAAAGAAGAACTTCGGTACTACTCACTCAGGTTTTGAGCATTTACTATTTTCCAGCTGTGGTTGGGCTGGTACAATTGTTACATTTGTTTTATAAGTGTTACGACAGGAAGAAAGGTTGTCAATTCCTCGCTTTGACTATGTCTCTACTTTGGTTCAGATTGTCGGCGGATCCCAATTTTACATCCAGCACACCTCTTGGTGGACACGGCCACTTGTAATGTCAAAAGAGGCAGATTTTCAAAGTGGCTTGTAACGGATAATCACACTCACACCTGGTGGTATAGTATGCCACCTTTGAACAGAAAACTCAGAAAAAGTCCTAGAAAAGAGTCCTAGAATCCGGGTTGGAGTCCCAGAGAAAGGACCAAGTTCCTTTAGGTCGGGTTGGAGTCCCGACGTGGGTACCAGAGAGACTGTTGATTTGATCTTTAATACACTGCATTTTTTGCATAGATTTTCTTTTACTTATCTATTATTTTATTTTATTGTATGACAATGTTTACATGTGAAGCACTTTGAGTCTGCGTTGTGAAAGAGAAGTGCTATATAAATACATTTGCCTTGCCTTGCCTTGCCTTGCCTTGCCTTACCCGGTGAAGGGCAATGCTGTTTATCGACTGTTTTTTAAACATTGGTTTTATGGGTAAAACAGAACAGAATCTCCCAAAAATTGGTGGGTTTAAAGTCTCCGTAGACTTTATTTCAGGACAATATCTATTGGCCATAACAATTGAGACATTGAGTTTTCTAAAGTAAAAAAAAAAGTGTAACACATTCACATTCAGATTTTTAATCTGTTCATTAGGAACAGAAAATCAAAACAAAGAATGTTTTAGGCCTGGCTAAGTTAATGGTGTATATATGATTATTTAATTTCCATGTTTCTCAAGATTCCTCACCCTTTGATAACCGTAATGAACTACAATTTAATCTGATTAGAATGATAAAACAATGCTGCAGACAACCAAGACTTTTAATATAAGGTAAGAGCTGGCATATGTCTTAAAAGTAGACATTTAATTTTAGACGATTTTCGATGATTTTTTGTGATGAGCTTCAAACATTCCCTTTCTTAAGCCTGAATGCCTCTTTTCATCAGTTCATTTTTTTTGATGGAATGTAAAAACACAATTTCCCTTCCCAATGTACCATACAAATTGTGCTGTGTTTTTGATGAGCTAAATTTATTATTTCATCAGAGACAAACCCTCAGGACCTTTTTTCTATATTTCTCAATTTTCTTTAATTTTAAAAAGTCTGCTTCTTCTTTCAAAAACAAAGATTAATACTTAACTGTTTATATAAATAAAAATCACATTTGCATTGTGTAATATACATCGGTGAACCAAACAGATATTATCCACAGACTTTTTACATTTCCACTAAGCCCACAAATAATCATACGAGACAAAGGATAATAAATTAAGGAAATAATATTGCTGTACCTGTGAACACAATATTTTATACCAGCATGTGACTCAGAGAACAATAACTCATATTTCTTTAATTTATTTATTTCTGTTTTTATGTATTAACCCATTTCAGGAGATGTCTTTGACTCCGTGGCTGTAGTGTGATGCATGGTGTTCGGGATACAGTACATCTTTGTTTTATTTCCTTGATTTATTGCTCACATGGCGTGGACTTGTCTTCATTACGATAGTAGAATATGTATTATTTGCCTCTGCCTGTGTATATCTGGGCATTGTTTCTCTTTACATTTATTGTACCCATCGCTGGGGCATTTGTCTTTCTGGACTTTAAGGACTGTTTTTCCAAAGGCACATAGGAAAACAGGGGAGATGTTTTTGCTGATGCTATTCCTATTTTATTCATGTATCGCATTCATCTTATTTAGCTTTATTTATGAATTGCATTTACTACTGTGGCAAAGTTATTTATCAATCCCTCTATTTATATATGCAACCATCCAGCCATTATTCCACTCACCCATCCATCCAATAATTCATCCATTCATCCATCCACCATTGACTCACCAAGCTGCCAATCCATTCATCCATCAATCCATCATTCATACACTACAATAGCTGAGTCTTTACTCTGTGATTCTGGGCGAGGATTCTCCAACATACTTCCATACATCCTGCATATAAAACAACCGTGCTAGCATCTAGTTCTGTTCAGAAGAACACATCTCCTCCCTTTCCCCTGTCCCACAGCACCACACCCCCCAAACCCTCAGACCTCGTCCAGACCTGCCTTCCGCTCCTTCAGAAGGATTAGAACCCATCCATCCATGAGTCTGAATCAGAAGGCCCATGTGAACATCCAAGGTTATATCCCAGGAACCTGGAGTCGCTCAGCAGCGATGTGACATTCAATCTGAAGCCTGATGGGTCGACCAGATAAAGCGGGCAGAGGAAAACCCTTCACGGTACACCAAGCCGCACCTCCAGAAGCTTCCTTCCTGCCTTTTAAGGAGAAGAGCCAACAGTCGAACTGAATTAGTGACGTCCCTAATGAGCCGTGTTGCCCCGTACAGGAGCCCGAGTTAGAGGAGAAGCAGACGTAGTGTTTTTTCATGTGTGGGTGAGATGTGGCCGCATTACCGATGCACTGTTTGGGTCATTTGCATAATAAGCCACCGGAAAATCGAATCACAAGCTGCGAGTGAAAAGACATATTGAGGGGCATGGTGACACCAGGTGAGACTGCACATTCGCTGAGGGGAAAATCTGGCCGTTATGCAAGACTCTCCCTTCCCCATGTTATAATGCGGCATCATGTTCTAATGCAGTCAGCGTTGTGACACTGTACCAGGTAGTAAGCATGCAAATCATTGATTTATTTGTTTTGGGTTAATTCCAGCACATCACAGCGCATTTTGGCAAATGTGTGTTGAATGTTTTGAACGCACACAAGATTTGCATAATGATTAAATACACACACACACACACACACACACACACACACGCACACACACACACACACACACACACACACATACACACACGCACAAACACAACACAGTTCCCCTTCAAACTAAAATACATCCCAAAGAGAGAAAGTGCTGAATGTACATCCGGGTTTAGCTGAGCACACATATTATTCTGACCTCTGCAACCTGCTGCTGAGCCGGCCTGCAGCCTGCAGCCTACTCCAGATGTGAGGCCATGCATTGTTTTCATTGAGAGGTATGTTCTGTTCAACCACAGTAGGCTACGTCATATATTAAGGTGAACAAGGATACTTGAGTAGAGCTCGAAGCACCCTGCTGTGTAAGATGGAAAATAATGCATATTCTCAAAGTGAAATACACTTTGAGAATATGCACTGTAGGAGCTAATTTAGATTTCAAACCACTCCTGGCTAATATCTGACTAGTAATAGCATCTCTTCCGTGATTGGTTCAGGGGCTCCATCTTGCCTGTCAAACACAAGTGCATGAAGTGCATGAAATGCAACCCTTGTCAATGGAGTAGGGAGGGAGGGAAACGAGAGGGGTGCAACGTATTTTTAGGGTTGTATAGTTTCAAAATCTTGTTCTCTTCTGTGCTTTTCTGCTCTCAATTCTTAACTATACAGCACCTTGAAAGCAATATGATTACGACACGCGTGCTCTGTTTACTTTGGGCATAACTGAAAAGAACCATACAGTGAATTTTCAAATCCAATCCAGCTTAGCCATAGCCAATATTTGGCTTTGGCTGGGCATTCAAACTGCAGTGCTTGAAAATCTTCACCTTTCTTATCGATATTGTAATGGGCTTTGTGCCTTCATGGACAGGGCAGAGGAGACGGACAGGAATGTGGGCTGGAGATGCGAGGGGAATTACATAGCATCGCACCACAGGGCGGAATCGATCCTGGATCCCTCCGAGGCGTCCTGCCTACACGGTTAGAACGTTAGTATGTCACTTCACTTTAACAAATGGTCTTCAGTAGAGTCAGTGAAGGTGGTAGCCGGCGGTTCTACTGACGCAACGGTAGGCCACCAGCCAACTCTGAGTCACAACTTGAAACTCTTTCTTCCTAATGATAATTAGGAAGGAATACTTTTTTAAGGCTAAGGGGGTTGTTGACTAAGTTCACTTAAGTCCAGTGGCTCAGCCTGGTTTTCCAACCCAAATGATAATAAATCTAATATCTACCGGGCAACACTGGAGCGAAGCCATGAGTGGGTCGTTCCTTTTGGAGAACACTGGTCCTATTATGCCAGCCCGCCCCAATCAATTAAGACCTTGTTAAGTGTACTGGAGGTTTCTCCAAGAACGGGACTAGTAGTATGAGTAATAGGCCTGGTGTCTCAGGTTAGCTTCACCACTGCATCTCCACTGGAGCTCTGACCATGTCTTTCATGGATGATTTTTGTTCTGAACATCTTCTTATGGATCTTTCCTGAGAACATTTCTGTTCAACGTCTACTTTGGTCCAATAGGATGTGGAAGTTACTATGGATGCATGCTGAATTTAACCTATCTAAGCTAAGCAACTATGACTCATATCTAGCAAGGTGTCAGAAACCATTTAATTGTAATCATTTTAATAAACATATTCATCCACAGCAATCCTTATGCCTCGATAACCTTTTTTTTTTTACTATAATAGTTAATACAGTAGATACAATTTAAAATGCTCATAAAATGGCAGGTTTGCATGTCTAAGATCCCCATGAATGAAAGGCCACATCCCAACCAGCAATCCCACCTCTCTGGGTTTCTATCTCTGCCATTGTAATTCCATCCGGAACAAGAAGCCACTCTGAATAGCATATATCTAAGTATATCTTCTCCATATTTAAACGGCTACCTCATATATGTATGAAGAGGGAGAGAGCGAGAGGGAGAGTGAGGGAGGAGAAATTCTGATGACTAGGCAGCCCTTCATATAGAGTCTGTGTCCACTTCCTCCTGCGTAACCCCCCTCTCTCCTAAAGACATGTGGACGTGGTGGATCACAGCAGTTCGTCATGCTCTCTTTACAAGAGGCCAAGGAGACACCGCTTTCTTCGTCATCTTTTATCTTTATTAAAGGTGCAAGGATATGTAGGCCTCATTCCTCAAACGGCGATAATGGGCTGACAATAAACCGTTATTGATGGGTTTTCATGCACCCCCCCCCCCCCCCCCCCCAAGAAATTTCTCACGGTAAAGAGAGAGGTGTAAATTATCCAATGGTAACATTATCAAACTTTAGGATTAGAATGTGCCAGATTAAGCCAAAATTTGACAATCTCTGGAGATGAAAACAGTAATAAATAAAATACATGATTATAATAATAATAATTGATGTTATTTTTGAGTTCATCGATATTGACATTATCATATTTACCAACTGCATGATAATTATATACATGAAGATAATAAAAGAAAGGTATTTCTACCTCAAAAGGAATTTTTTGAGGTATTTTCCATGAGTGACAAGCATTGAACCCAGCAGAAAAGAACAGGATTTAACGACCCTGACACCTGCCCGTGGAGGGACTAGCTAGCTAGCCCATTTTGGAGGGAACCAGCTAGCTAGCCTGTTTTTGAGGGAACCAGCTAGCTAGCCCGTTTTGGAGGGAAACAGCTAGCTAGGCCGTTTTAAAAGGAACCAGCTAGCTAGGCCGTTCACACCACACTGTTCTTTAATTGACCGCCTCCTGAGGCGGGCCCTCACGGAGCCGATGATCACAGAAAAAACTGAAGAACCCCCAGCGCTCCTCGACTGCTTGGCATTGATTAGCCCACTCCATTAATTTCACTTTCATTTTTTCTCTCTCCCGCCTCTCTCACTAACAGACACCCACTCCTTGCTTCTTCTTACCCAAAGATTACAATCAAGCCGTGTTGGTCACTGAGTAAATCGCCCGGCTTGGAGATACCAAAAGACGAGGCAAAAGGAGAAAATTGCCCGTTACCAATGCCAGATGATTCAGAATCACCCGATTGGTAATTAGGGTTACATCCTTTCCTTTATCCTCTCTTTTCATCCAATTCTTGTGGATTAGAGCTATCCGACACACACACACACACACAAATTCACACACACACAGACACACACACGCACGCACGCACGTACACACACACACACACACACACACACACACACACACACAGAATAATAGAGGGTTATTTGGACATTAGCAGACTCTTTAGACAACAGGCAGCTCAGTCTCATTTTTTTGGGCTGAAAAGAGGAGACCTTCCAATCAATTAACCCAGACAACACGTTGCTATTCACACGTCCTCCTCGGATGGCAAACGGGCATGCAGAGGAAGAATGTGCAGCTTCTGATTCATGATGATAAGCATGCCTTATGCAGCATTTCAGTGGTAGGTTGCTTATGGATAGGGTGGCGTGTGTGTGTGTGTGTGTGTGTGTGTGTGTGTGTGTGTGTGTGTGTGAGGAATCAAGAGAGCATCGTCGTTTGAATGTAAACCCCTTATAAACACTTGAGATGCTCTTGTGGCCACACACACTTACACACACACACATACACTTGCTGAAGGAGTTGGGCTTATCCTCTGGTCAGAGGTGGTCCCGTCCGCACCCCCCTGTTGGAGATGAAGGGGGCAGAAAGGACCCAGATGTGTATTGATCCCTGTGTTTGTGATGTGAGAGAGGACTACTCTTAGCTCCGTGCAGCCTCGTCGATGCCCTGCCTCGTTGAAGGGTGAACTAATCAAAGTTATTCAGCATAAATAACCTTGCTTTAATATTGGACTTGTGATTATAGAAAACACACACACACATTCATGTGTAGTACATGGATAAAGAAATGCATGGTTGTAGCCTAAAGAATGTAAACAATTAAGGCGCTTGTATGTACGGGTTGACTCCGTGCCAAATGGGTTTGGCACGGAG
The DNA here is from genome assembly GCF_949987615.1 of Pollachius pollachius. Taxonomy (NCBI): domain Eukaryota; kingdom Metazoa; phylum Chordata; class Actinopteri; order Gadiformes; family Gadidae; genus Pollachius; species Pollachius pollachius. The sequence continues at coordinate 16,955,351 of NC_136937.1, read as the reverse complement.
TCACAAGTAGCTTCGGAACGGGCAGAGAAAAATGGGCAGAGCATTGTTCAGCAGATCACAGCGAATGATTAAACGGACTGCTGCTGCTAATTGGCTGGGTTTACGGGGAAGACTTTGGACAGAGCGCTCCATCATCCACATGGATGTCCACATCTCCACATGGAGAATGTCAGGGGAGAAGGACAGAGAGGAGGAACGACCAGACCAGATGAGGGAGGACAGAGGGAAGGGAAGAAAGGGAAAGACAGAAAGAAAGAAAGAAAGAAAGAAAGAAAGAAAGAAAGAAAGAAAGAAAAAGCAAGGAAAGGTTAAGAAAACAATAAGAATAAGGAAGGACACAAGGAATAAAATACATAAATAATAATTTAAAGACCATGAAAGAACACACTAAATAAATAAATAAAGGAAAGATGAACAGAGAAGAGAAAGAAGGGAAGAGAGAGATGATTTGGGTAAAGGGGTCTGATAATGCTCAGAGACAATAGTGGCAGTAAATCAGTGTCTTCAACAGCTGCTCTAGACACAAATGTGCCTATTTCTTCCACGGTGCTTAGTTCTGCTCAGCAGGGAACCACCTTTAAAAAAGAACATGGTGTCTGAATGATCACACAAGAACAAACCACCCTTCAGGAAAAAGACAAACGTAGAAAGCAAACTAGTTTGTAAAACAAAACATGTCATCTGACTATTAAGTGGGCAGAGGTGGTGTAATTGAAGTCCTACTTGTGTGGGTCTTAACTACGTTGACTTTATTGACAAACAAACTGAAGGTGTCCATTATCTTGCCAGTTTGAGTATCTGAAAGATTTCTCTACCTTGTTAAAGACCCCCCTAGTAAATAATCTAGGGGGGTCTTACCCTAACCCTATCCTTAACTGTTTCACCCAATTAACATTATATATGTTCAAATAAGTAATTTCAATTTGGAATAAAGCCTTCAACAGCAGGATGCTTCTGACTTGAAACGACAAACACCGGACGGAATCGCCCAAGAATAGCATCATCCTTGATCTCCTACGTATCATAAGAATACGCTCGGTCCACACGTGAAGTTGTAGCAAACCATGCCTTGTCTGTTGAGATTTACAGGGATTTGCTCTTTACTTCAAAGCTTAGACCTACAGTACATGGCTTATCGGAAAGATAGCAAATGTTGACGTCTTTGCTGGCATTAACGCCCCAGAAGTCATAATCTCCTCCCGCGCTAACCTGTGGCATGTGCGGATGCTACACAACTAATGTTTGTCGAGGCACTTCTGAAAAATACAAATAGTTCAGAAAGAGCTGCTTTGGAGTGTACTTAGAGCAGCACTTACTGGTATTGTGAGTTGATGATGTAAAAAAGAGAATGTCAGTATGTTGATAACAGAAATTGGGTATATCTATCTCTTTCTCTATACTTATTTGCCTTTGATGTTTATGGGCCGATATATTTTATGGATTCAACTCGTTTGAACCATCTTCAACCTTGTCTATTTTCTACCACATGATGTACTGTGAGATTCCCGCCTTTTCTGCAAGGGTGAGTGCTTTGTATATATTCCTTTACGGAGGAGCAATCCAAGAAGGCATCTTCAAAGGCTCTCTGGAAATGTATTTTCCATGTTATTCAACGTATGTCCCCTGCTTTGCTTGGTGCTAAAAGCACTTGACCAGACTTTGAGATCTAAACTCATGATATCTCCATACATCAAAAGGGTGAACATTTGCGTGCGTGCCTGCGCGTGTGTGTGTTTGCGAGCATGAGGGTGCTATTCCGCAAAGGCCATCGAGAGAGCGATCTAATTTAAAATTAAAGAAAACAAGGCTTCAGCCATGAGCTCCAATCAGGGCTCAATGGCTCCTAATGAGGAGATAATGCCAGATGATCAGACACAGATTGCTTGTGTTGTGGTTAAAACTATACAAAAAACTATAAAAGAAATGTTTAAAAATAGTTTAACGGCTGAGGTGATTTTTTCAGTTGGGCAGTTGCGCTTGGGCCCCACAAAGTGTTGGGGAACATCTCTGCGATCTCTCTGACTAGAAAATTGGGGAAGTCTCTGTAAAACACAATAAGTCTGAAACCCTTTCCGAGAGTGGTACTTTTCAATCAGTGGCAAAAAAAGACAATGGGGGTTTATCTGCCCTTTAATAGGATAATGTTTCATACAATAATCATGCCAATGCAATCGTGTTAGCTGTTGTTTTGATTTTTTATGGTTGTTTGTAATTATTTTTAACATTAGATTCTGGTGAGCCTCACTCTGCTTTGAACTTTGATGTTGTTATCAACACCATTACCTGTGCCCCCTGAGTTCAAGGTGTTTGAACCATTTTTGATCTCAACACACCAGTCTCCTGTTTTGCAAGTCTCTCTCTCTCTCTCTCTCTCTCTCTCTCTCTCACTCAGTTTTGCGCTTGGCTCTAACACGGGCCCACGCACACACATACAAACACGCACACGCGCACATACACACGCACGTTTCAACGGAATTCACTGCCATTAAATATTTATTCTCTTGATTACTCTCGCAATTCATTCGTCACAGTGAGACAGCTGCTTGCTGATATTGACAAATGCCACTATGACAGAGACTAATAAGATGATAGACTAAAGTATTCTGCTCCGTAACTCTTTGAGAGACACACACACACACACACTCTCTCTCCCTCTCTCACGCTATGTTGTCGTCTGTTCCAGAAACAGAACAGGAACTCACAAGATCAGGTTGTTCTCACAAGGCCCACAATCTACTAGGTATAGTATCATCATGTATACATATATAAATACATATATAGTTACATCATGTATACTTATATATACACATACATCTACTGGAAACGGGAAGTTCTACCAACTGTTAAATGTGAAGGGAGAAGAGGACGAGGACTTCATTGTCGATGAAATGTTCATTAATGGTGTGAATAGTTTATTTGTGCTGGAGGGTTGAGGGGGATTTGGGGGAGAGGGGCGGTGAGCCATTGAGCCAGGCAGCGTCGCGCAGGGGCCTATGAATTGTGGATGCGGACCGTTAGCCTCTCCAAGGCTTCCCTTTTCAGTGCGGTTTGAAAGCATAATGCAAGCTATCAACTGGAAGACAGCGCCAAGGCCACAGGATGTACAAGGACGGAGTTGGGCACAACACTAACGCACACACCATCTCATTCTCAAATGATCGTGCAAGTTGGTCATCAATCAACACAACATTACAACTTTAACCAAATGCAGCGGGATGGGGGGGATAGTTGATTATTGGATGTTAAACATATCAGCAAGATAATAGACTTGATTTAGCAATGATGGAGTTTAAAAGTCAATTATGTACAGTTGTGTTTATTCTGGGCATATTACATTTTTCTTGGGTTAATAGTAACTTAACACGATTGTGAAGAAAGCCACCCCCACTCAAGAATCAATTAAGATCCACCAAGGTGGCTGGGTCCCGGGTCCCGGGTCGCGTGCGTTGGAACGAACCATGAAAAAACGAGACAGATTGAATTCAAATACTTACAATACAAATACTGATCTGACACAGAAAGTACAAAGACAGCATGCATTTACCGTTTCACATTTCACGCTCGCTCACTAAGCCTCTTCACCTCTCACAGTCAGTTAATGAACAGCGAGTCAGCGACTCAGCAACTAGTGGGTCTGAGAGGAGTCTGAGAACGACCAAGACGAACGAGAGAGAAGAATCAGGTCGGTTTGTTCCTGTTAAAGATTTGTTCATTCGAACTGATTCGGTCGCAAACGACCCATCACTACAACGAACACACTTGCGCATATGTCCACAAACACACACACACACACACACATACACACACACACACACACACACACACACACACACACACACACACACTTTAAGTGGCAGTATACAGTCAATACGACCATACAAGTGCATTTAACACTGTGATGTAAGCATTCACGCAAACACACACCGGCAAACACCACACTCGTAACTCCCAGGGTTCATCGTCCATAGTTACATCCAAGACAATATCATCTTTCACACAAAGAGTTGCGTCGAAGGAGAATCTGAATTATTGAATACGTTCGCTGTTATTCTACGCTTTTAAAAGGCTTGGTTTAGTAAGAATGTGCTTGGTTTTCAAGTCAAATCCAATCCATATTGGCGATATAACCACCACATATGTACATATATGCACATATTTTGTTTGTGTGGTTTCTGTTTATAAAGTTGGAAACAGGTCTTGCTATGGTCTACCTGTGGATCTGACCGCTCAGTCCCCTCTGAAAGTGTGGAAGCGGGGATGGATATAGAGGACGGAGAGAGAAATGGGTTATTTTTCAATAATTCAAAAGTTAGAATCCAGATAATGCGGCCACCGCTCAATCTCCGACAGAGGGGCTACAATCCTATAGTCCCCCACACTATAGCCCCCCACACTAACCGTGCACAAGGGCTATTTAGCCATTTGAAATGTCAGTTGAATCAAAGCTAGAGCAATACCCAGCAAGTGATTTTTTAAATTAATTAAACATGGCTTTTAACACGCTCTCTTTCTCCAAATCTCTGTACCTCTCTCTCCCTCGCGCTCTCCCCCTTTCGCTCTCTCTCTTCTCTTTTCGCTATCGTTCTCACTCCCGATCTCTCTCTCTTTCAATCACCCGGTCTCTCCTTTCGTGTGATTGGGAAATAAAAATATCCAGAGTGTTGAGTATTGAGTGAGTCTTGTCGTCTTCTTTCTGTTTGCTTTCTCTCGGTCTCCTCTCCTCTTTATTCTAGTGCCTTCGTGCGAGGCACCTTTAAAATAATTAAACCGTTCATCTCCTCGTGGTTTATGCCCAACTGTAAACCGACTTTGGCGCAACAAAGACACGCCTGACTCAGGACATCACACACACTGACCGGTGGAAATTTCATCACGTCTCCACACCTTTCTAGAAGGAGTGTGGAGGACTGTGGAATGTGTTTCTGACTGACATCCAAAGTAAACCCAGAATCTTACCGGAAAAAGGTAAATATGCTGAAACTGACTTCATTATAGTCTCATTAAAGTCTGAAAATTATTTAAAGTTGTATTTCAGACTTAACGAAAAAATAAATGGGGCTAATTTGCTTATTGACTTGCAAATGTTGAAACTGGTGTCAATGGGTCAGGGCTATTAGACGGGTCCCCACTGATTAGGTTTAGAATAAGAAGAAACAGAACCAGATTGGAATTCATAACGGTCCATTTAGCTGCCTGCAGGTGAATTCGTTTCCACGAGATGGAATAACGAGACGATAATGGGCGTGAATGGACAGTAAACACGCAGTAGACGTTCACACAAAGCCCATTATCGTCCAAGGGAAAAAGCAGAAAACAATCGGTGTCACACTCACAGATACAGCTCGAAAGAGTTCTGTTGACCAGAAGTGTCTTTCGAGAGAATAGAAAACGAGCAGTGAAATCAATCGTCCCCAGATTACCATGCAACGTGTCCAAACGCGTTCCGTAAAACGCACACACTGAAACCAGCTTAAGTTTTGCCATGGGGTCCGCATATGCGAAGTGGAAGAGTCACAAAATACACACTTTGAATCTTAGCGAGACATTCCACGTGTGCGAAAAGGCGGATTTAAAGACAGAAAACAGGGCAGAGTAGCGTTTTAAACGGGATGGGACAAGGGACACATCGGTGGACATTATATCAGACCCAGAGCGCGTTGAGCCATCTGTTTCCGGATGGTTTGGTTCGTCATGTGTTCATGCCAATGACTTATTGAATTCAGGATTACACAAGACAACACGTTTACACCAAACATAATGCCAGAATTTGTAGGGTGTAGGCATAGTTTCGGCGCACCTTGCCCACACCACTAAACTTGTTCTCACTCCTGCTTTTCGCTACTACAAGCTTTTCGCTTACCTCTCGCCGAGGAAGCCGGGACTCGAGAGGCGAAAATCACGAGGATGCCACAACTCAGGTAGCATCCTATGGAAATCCGTCCCATCATGGTCCGGAGCAGCATCGCATCGCGGCAGCCCGCTCATGGGCTCTCTGAAGAAGCAATTGGTTTCGGGCGGCGGCGGTGGCGGCTTCACCGTGACAGCCTCCTCCTCCTCCTCAACCACCTCATCCTCCTCTCCTACTCATCACCAACCTCCTTCTCTCCTCCTACTCCGCGCTGTATCTCGCTGCCCACCTCAGCCGAGATAGGAGCACCGCAGCGCCATCGCGGAGGATCGCAGTGCCGTCAGAACTAAATGAAAAGTCGCCTGGTTCTCCTCGAATCTCGGGCTCAGAGTGCGCGCGTGAGAGCGAGAGAGAGAGAGAAAAAAGGACACACAAACAGAGGCGGGCAGCCTTCAGCTTGCGGACGGAATGAGGGGAGACAAGGGGAGACAAGGGGGGGGGGGGGGGGGGGGAGAGAGAGAGAGAGAGAGAGATGCAACTCTAGTCCATACCTTTGTTGACAGGAAACGAGTGTGTGTGCGTGTGTGTGTGTGTGTGTGTGTGTGTGTGTACAGAGAGAAAAATAATTGATCCTACAACGACAGGATCAGGGAGTTGTGAGGTTTCATTTTAATCTCAGCGAAGCAAAATAATTCTGATGAAAAAAGATCAAGCCTTTATTATGAGTTGGGTGACTCAGATAAGGAAACAATTATCAATTGTGGTGATGAGTCTTTCGGTAAGCTCCTGTTCAGAAAATAAGTAATTTATGTAAAACAACACCTATGGTTTTGGACAGCACAGAGCTGGCATAAACTACAAAGGTCTGAACATTGATTGGTTCTTGTTGTATACTAGGATATCATACTCAGTACAACAACTAATAAGGACACGAGTCTGTGAGCATTTGATATGCATTGCTTTAGTATTGAACTCAGAGAAGGCACATACAACAACATCAGCACGTAGCATAAGAGAGGGCGTGACAGCGTCCCGGGAGAGACAAACTTAAACAGTCAATACACAACATGTCCCTCCCCCTTTACTTCTGATGTAACCTTACAAAATCAAAAACATTTCAATGTCTCAGTATTCTCTGTAAAACAAAGTGGAAAAACTCACACTTGTTTTTCCTGAGCCTCAGACCATATTCCTCTAACCTTTGTAATGTAGCTTACAGGTTCTTTAAGTGTGACTGGTCCTGGTCCTGTCATCTGGTCCTGTGATAAGCAGGTCATCCAGGTTGCACTGCACCCCTGGTAGCCCACTCAGAACTTGGTCCATTGCTCTTTGGAACAGTGCTGGAGCAGATGTGATCCCAAAAGGGAGCCACCGGTATCTGTAGAGGCCTTTGTGTGTTACCACGGTAAGTAATTCCTGTGACTCTGGATCCACGTTCATCTGGAGATATGCCTGAAATAATTATATTTTACTAAACCTCTTCCCTCCAGCCAAACCAGCAAAGAGGTGGTCTATGAGGGGTAAAGGATACTGTTCAGCAATCAAAAAGGGACTCACCGTTACTTTAAAATCACCACAGATCCTTGGGGTTCCGTCCTTTTTCATTACTGGAACAATTGGTGTAGCCCATTCACTTATGCTCACTGGTTCCATGACCCAACTTTTGGCTAATCTGTCTAGTTCTTTTTCTACTTTGGGTTTGATTGCATATGGTCTAGCTTTGAGACACCTTGGTGTGGTCCCTGGTTTAACTGTGAGATTAACCGTAATGTCTTTCATGCTGCCGAGTTCTTCATCAAAATCTTTGCAGTGTTTTTCCAAGATCTCCTTTAAGTGACTTGTGTCACCATCACTGAGCTGAAACACTTCTTGCCAGTTAAGTCTGAGCTTTTCCAGCCACCTGCGGCCTAGTAGTGCTGGATGGTTTACTTGAATGATGTACAGTGGAAGAGTCTTTTTCTGCGTGCTATGTTCCACTGTAACATCCACAACTCCAAACACGGGGACAGGCTCACCAGTGTAGGTCCTTAGTTTCAACTTTGTCTCCCGAAGAGTAAGGTGCTGCAGCTTCTCCTTGTAAACAGAATCTGATACCATAGAAACCCGGGTACCAGTGTCCACTTGCATCCGTACTGTTTTGTTTTCCAACAGTGGTGTGACCCAGTATCCATCATCCCTGTCTGTAACAGCTAAAGCATGCACTGTATCTTCATCATCAGAATTGGAGTAACTCTGCCCATCCTGTTCATGTTCCATCTTATTCACTTGTTTTTTCTTGTTTCTTTGGAAACCACTTCTCTTTGTCTCTGTATTCTGTTTGTGTGTCTGGGTCTTTTTCATTTTACAGGCACGTTCAATATGGCCTTTCTTACCACAGTTTCGGCAGTCTAAGTCTTTACACCAACACTCTGTTGCCTGGTTTGCTGTATTTCCACAGCTGTAACAGGGCTTGCCTGTTGCAGTCATGTTCTTGGACTCAAAAGACAACCTATGCACATGGGAGGACGCCCCCAGCTGCTGTGCTTCTCGGGCAGCCATCTCCATTGGATGTACTTATCTCTATAGCCCTATCCAGCGTCAGCTTAGCCTCCGACAACAGTCTTTTTTGGATAGCCTCACTTCATAGACCACACACCAATCTGTCACGTACTGCGTCATTGAGTGGAACTCCAAAATCACAATGTTCTGATAATCGTTTCAGTACAGCTACAAACTGTGAAACTGATTCCCCCTCTTCTTGGTTTCTTTTGTGGAATCTAAACCTCTCTGCGATCACCAGTGGCTTAGAGGAGCAGTGATTTCTCAATATTGTCACTGTTTCCTCATAGGACAAATCCCGCGACTTGGCAGGTTGTACTAGACTGCGCAACAAGTTGAATGTTTTGTATCCCATAACACTCAAAAATATGGGCACCACAGCATCATCTGCAATCTTGTTAGCAAGCAAAGAATACCTAAACCTTTCGGTGTATGAATTCCATGGTTCAGTGTTTTCCTCGAATGGTCCGATATGTCCGATCAGAGCCACCATTCTGTTATTTTATTTGTTGAATATATTTTACTTTCCTTCCTGTGTCTCTCCACTGCCGGTCTCGTTGCGAACAGAGACAACCCAAAGCAAGAGCAGACAATGGACTACACTTTGAAATGATGAGGCTTTTGTTCAGTCGCGATATTAATATTTTTCAATCCTTTTCCTTTTTCTTTCTTCCTCCATGGGCCCCTGACGCCGTCTGGGCCCCGGTGCAATTGCACCGGTTGCACCGTCAATATTGACGCCGCTGCCTTTGTTATTAAGGTAAAGGATAAATAAAGTGTATGGTAGGCTAATACTGCACAGCAGGCTACTGATTTGAAGCAAGCTAATATTCAATTAATACTAAGCCGTTATTAGTCTACATGATAAATAATAACCAATGGCATATAGGCTAGTTAGCCCCAGATGTCATGCCATTACAAAATGGCTATATCATCCTAGCTGCCTGCTAGTAAAACTAGTCCTGATGGGGGGCCATCAGGACTAGTTGTATATAGTGCCCAGGTCCTACGCCCCTGCGCACAATTATTCCCGCTGACCAGAAAGTCAATGTTTAATTTCCCTGCGATCCTGTGAGGGGTTGTTCAGTTGGCGGAGGTTAAGTATGCAATTATAATGCTAAAGGGGGCATAGGGGCATAATGGTCCTTTGTTAAACGCATAAGTGAACATGTGCTGGTTGACAGGGGCCACTTGCCATAAATTACCCTCTTACCCCTAACCGATGACAAAGCTATTGCTCGAAAGTGTTTGTCCCGACACTGCCAGCCTCAGCAGGTAATCTGTAGTGGTAAATTGCTCGCATACAGATGAAATTCTGTATTTAATCACATAGCTAATCAGTTCACAATTAGCTTTTCAAATGGCTCTTTTTTTCTGTCAGGCAAAGCAAATTACAACAACAATCATGTCTCAACTTTACATAACCACAAAATAGATTTGATGTCAAGATATAGTGAAACATTTGTGCCGTTGTTTCGAGGAGATGCTTAAAGAAGGCACTTGAGAACAGCCAGCCAGGAACGGTCAGTCAGAAATAGTCTACCAGGATAGTCAGGTCGGGAACGGTCTGTCATAAATAGTTATCCTGGAATAGTTAGCCAGGAACAGTGAGTCAGGAATAATCTGGTCAGCAACAGTCACCCAACAACAGTGAGTCAGGAACAATCAGGTCAGGAACAGTCAGCCAGGAACAGTCAGTGAGGAAAAGTCAGCCAGAAACAGTCAGTTCCGGAGCGGTCAGCTAGGATCAATCGGCCAGGGACAGTTAACAAGGTACAGTCAGCCAAGGGCAATCAATCCAGCATTTAATTTTTTACTATATACCTTTCTTTACTGAACATAAGCCTGCACAGGAACCACCATGTGTTCTCTGCGCAGTGACCAGGGCAGGAGCAGCGATGGCCGCTGCAGCCTGTTAATCAGTGACTTGCAGATTAAGAAGAGGGCCCATGCAGGACACATTTCCAGAGCCCGGTACAGACAAGACGTTCATGCTCTGGTCAGACTGGTTCCCTGTAGAGCATCTGCTTCTTTCAAAACAAGAGAGACCTGCGTGCTGCAACAAGAATTACTCCTGACTGACTTCATCAAAACACAGATTGAATGTGGCTCCAACTATTGAACCTCTGGCCAACATTTAAAGCCCTCTGATATGATTTATCAGATGATATTGAACAAGCTTACGTATAGGCTGAATAACAGGGCACGGCAGTGACAGACGTGGGATGCACGAGTGAGCTTCCCCTTGCTCACGAGACTATTCATAACGCCGATGCTCATTGATGAAACCGAGAGCCACCGATATATATGAGGACTGTTATACTGAAAAAGGGAATACAGCTGCAAGGGGGTTTTAGAACGGCTTGCCTATTTATTTTTATGATATTTATAATGAAACTGCGAAGCTATAAAAGCGGTGTGTGTTTGCACCGTTTCATATTTAGGGTGCTGGTTTCCGGTGCCTAAACATACCTCTTTTAATTAGGTATTACGATGTTAAAAAGGCCAATTCATATGATTTCGAAGACGCACCAGTGTGCATCTGCTACTATCACGGGGGATTTTATAGGACTTCAGCCACTTCATCTCCGGGCCCGATATTAAAGTTACTTTATGCCCAAATACCTCCGGTGGAGCTTTACTACATTTGCCACATGAAAAAGCATGTCAAGCCACACTTGTCAAAAAGGCAGTCCCTGGCCCTCAGGAAAGGGGCAGCAGTGTATTTGTTGTGTTCCAGCCCGTAGAGCTTGAGGTTCACTATAGGGTTTCAGAAGACACACCGTGATGCAGATCCTCTGGTGTATGATATTGGGAAACCACTCCTCCTGTGCCTGTATGCTGGCTGCTCACGGGAGGGCACCACTTACATTGAAATTTACATTGTAGGGCATTTAGCAGACGCTTTTATCCAAAGCGACTTACATTAGTTCATTTGTCAGAAGAATGTGAAACAATATATCTCGGTACAGTAAGAATGTTCATAGATCGAAGTTGAAAGCCCTAACAAATCGCTATGATAATTCCATTCCAAAGATAATAAGCTAAGATAAGATGCTACACAACTAAGTGCTATAACTAATTACGACCAACAATAAGTGTGTACGTCATGTGCCAGGATGTACAACATACAATAAGTAGGGGGGTGGGGGGGCTGGGAGGGGGAGGCTATAGTTTAGGTGAACTCTGAACAGGTGAGTCTTGAGTCTTTTGCGGAAGCTGGTGACAATTCGGCACTTTGGCTGGTTCAGGGGCTAACGAAGCTGATGTGATGTTCACACCTCCTTCGTCTCATTTGCACCCTACACACGCTATTCCACTGACTTGAGGCGAGAGCACGTTGATGAATTCTGCTCACATGTTCATTGCAACCACTGAGGATAACTTGCATGTTGATTTATTCAAGTTCGTTTCCATATGAGATAATAAACAAGTGAACCGGAAGGCAAACTGGGGTAAACTCCCCTTTCTGTCAAGCAATAGAGCCAGTGTGTTAATACTGGAGTGGGAGGTGTCTGAGATGTGCATGTCCGCTAGGAGAGTTATAGCAGGAATCTCTCCACACCAGCCTTTAGTGGACTGTAAATTGCTATTTCAAACACATCTTAAAGTAAAGCTTGCTGTTGAAGGCTGTAAAACCAAAATAAAACATAGGCATTGGGCTTGTGTGTACACACTCACCTTGGCAAGAAAACACGTTTTTTCTGCTGATGGTCAAGCTGGAGCGGTGTTAAGCCACGGGCGCCATGCACAAATGTGATACATCTGACCTTCATAGGTTAGACATATGAATGATTTCCATAGACTAGTACCATATGACATATTCATATATAAACTAGTACCATATGAATGATATTCATATATAGACTCGTACCATATGAATGATATTCATATGGAAACTAGGATAATATGAATGATATTCATAGATACTAGAACCATATGAATGATATTCATATATAGACTCGTACCATATGAATGATATTCATATGGAAACTAGGATAATATGAATGATATTCATAGATACTAGAACCATATGAATGATATTCATATATAAACTAGAACCATATGAATGATATCCATATAGAAACTTGTAACATATGAATGATATTCATATAGAAACTAGTACCATATGAATGATATTCATATAGGAACTAGAACCATATGAATGATATCCATATAGAAACTAGTTACATATGAATGATATTCATATAGAAACTAGTACCATATGAATGATATTCATATAGGAACTAGTAAAATATGGATGATATACATATAGAAACTAGCACCGTATGGATGGTATTCATATAGAAACAGGATACCCACACAAAGAGTTTAGACATGAATGATATTCCTTTAGAAACTAGAAGGTAATACGAGTGTGTAAAGTGTCTAAGCAGACAAAGGGAGGTATGGCATATTATAACTGAAGACTAATAGATGGAACCAGTGATCCCAGAGATATTGATCATCAAAGGCTGATCTGCTGACCACTATCCAACCTCCCACCCACACATCCGCATCCCCCCCACCACCACCACCATCCCCCACACTCACATGTCAGTCAATTAAACACCTGTATAGACTTTTCACACACACGATACACCTGTTGACCTATCAAAAACACTGGAGCGATCTGGAGATGAGAAGCACGATTCCTTGAAAACACCGTTGTTGTCCGACAACCCGACCAGTCCTGTCTTCAGCTAGGTCCACTGGCCCTGTGATGGACGGATGGATTGATTAAGTCTATCTCATGTGTGAGCAGTTATCACGGAGCGCAGGTCATCCATAACGGCAGCTGAGGTAATCCTGATCAATACACGTCAGATGTAGTCAGGCACTTGTGTGCCATGTTTTTGAATGGAACCCCCCCCCCCCCCCTCCCCGTCTTATGTTTTGGACGCTTCCTTCTTTGACTGTTTGTAGTGATTGTTTATGATTGACACCTCATTTAAAACCTGATCAAATAAAGAAGATACATCAAGTGACAGCCATGGCTGCAGCTTCAGGACCGCAGTCGTAGGACCGCATTAATAAGATGCATTTCTAAGACCCTGTGTATTTTTTTGCTTTCAAGACCATCAAAGTGTGCTACTAACTTTGGCATGTTAATGTTACCTTTGCTGTCCAATTCAACAGAACCAGCTGAATTTGTAATGGTATACCATTAAAACTGTCGTTCATCTGGTCCATGTGCGCTGCTGAAGGCAAGTTCATTCTCTCCTAGGATGGTGTCCTGGAGTTTATCTGGTTAGATGGTTGTTTAGTGTTAGAATATGTATGGTTAATTTAAGGCGTTTGGTTTGACATTGAGATGGCTAAGTTTAGGTCTTAGGCTAGAGATGGATTAGTTCAGGGTTTAGACTTATGGAAGTGACTTGTGTGTAGCTACTCTTTCGGTTAGGATCTAAGTGGCTAGTTCATCGCCATGTTTTGTCTTTTGAGGATATAGTTTTTTTATAGTACAATATAGATTTTTTAATCAAAAATGTCTTCAGGGCTTCATATTAAAGTTTTGGCCAAATGCAACTGAGAGACGACAATTCTCACCCTCAGTTTGCCAAATATGGGTAATTTCCGCTGCTGGTTGCAAAACATCTCAAGCAAAAGGGAAAAGGCAATCTAGGGCTTGATCACGGTCTTGTGTAAAACGATGACATATATCCAGGGTTTTCAAAGTCCATGGTCAAGATATGCCATAGACATGTCAAATGACCTCAAACATTGGAGAGGTGGTCAATGTTTATGACAGCCTATGGATCCTCCAATTTCCGTTAGGGGGGAGAATGCAAATGGTGTTGCTGCAGAATGGTCTGTAAGAAGAAGACAAAGGGTGTAATTGGTTCACGAAAAAGACAAGGTATTCATTCTCTCAGTAAATGACTTTCCAATTAAATGACTTCAATTTGTCCCTGTGTGTAATGCAATGCAAGTACACACACACACACACACACACACACACACACACACACACACACACACACACACACACACAAACACACACACACACAAACCACAGACCACATACATACATACATACATATACACAAAGACAGGTAAACACACACACCCACAGGAGAGAGAGAGAACAGTAAAAATAAGAATAAAATATAACTCACACACACACACACACACACACACACACACACACACACACACACACACACACACACACACACACACACACACACACACACACTCAAAGACACACACTCTCTTTTAGCCCAGGCACCCGTCGGGGCTCAGAATGTCGCTGGACGGTGAATGCTCTGGGTTTAACTCGGCATCTTTCTCCTCATCCAGCTCCCCCTTGGAGGCCCCTCTAGGAAAGGCCCCTGGGGGCCCACACCCCGCTAGTTCATTTGGATCTTCGGGTCCTGCTCCAAAAGGCGAAGGAGAATTAAGCAATTGTTGTAATTCTTGCATTGAGTTGAGAATCCCAAATCAGGGAAGGTGTGGGAGCCGTGCCGGCAGAGACCTTCCTTTGGCCACCATTAGCGCGCTGATCCAACGTGTTAACTAGTTGACAATACAGAGACCCATCTAGAAGCAGAGTGGGGCCTGGGTTTGCTATCCATGCCCAGACAAGGGGGGACAAAAATGGTTTTAATATTGTAATATTGTTTAAGTTTAATATTGTAGAGATATGGAGAGGAATGGCAAGGCAGTATTGTCAACTGCTGTGTATACTTTTTTCAAAGGGGAAGCAGACATAATGTACAAGACATATACTGTATATAATAAAAAATGTACATTAAATATAATCCTCCCTGTAGCAACCTTCATTTTAAATTCCTGGGTTGACATAACAGACTCTAAACTGAAAAGACTTTCAGAGTCTATGAAAAAATAAATAATGTGACTCATTACAATCAGGAAAATTATCAAATATCTCTCGGGCAATCCTTTTCTTTTTGTATATTATTTTAATTCTCCACTGATGGTGCGACAATGATGGCACAGCTATTTTACAGTTTGGCTCTGGATGAAATTATTCATTGCAAAACTGGCCAATATGAGGAATGTAACAAACATGTAACTCCATCCAGCAGATTTAACCCTGTGAAAGCAATATTCCTGAAACTCGATCCCAGCCTCTCTCTAACTGGTTGCTCCCCCCTCGCCTCACCATAAGTGAATTTAACAACTCTGTGTGAAGTTCCATGAGCTTCGGTAAGGAGAAGACTACAGCGGGGCTACGGAATGAAACCATTGGCAGGTTGATGCAGCAACCTATTAAGGGATGGGTTGAGTGATCCATCATCTCATCCTGAACCACTCCAAAGAGAGAAACAAATCAAATCAAAACAATGTGAATTATTGTGAGTTTTCAAAACCTGTCAAATGAGAAAACAAGTATAAACTTTGCGACCAGTGCTGTGTGCCAATGTGCCGATCTGCTGATGTGATTCTTCAAATGGATGTAGCCTCCCAAAAACATTTGTCAACGTCGATGTTAATGAATTATTGTATTTCATTATCGCTAGAGATTTAGATTAAAGAACTCCAAATAGATGTAGAGAACCTAAACTGCCATCACAGAGGCACTGGGTCGAATCCCCAATGTCCACAGCCTGTACCTGAAGGCCTGATGCCCCCTACCTGCTACTTAATGATATGTGTCACATTCACTTTCAATTAAAAACCGAAAAGAATTAAAAAAAGTATGCAATATGTACTGACCACTTGTCATTTGGCATGGGATTAAAACAAACCACTAATTGTGAACAAATACGATTAAACAGAAACTTAACACCATTATTCCAAGCATCGGCGAGGACTCGATGTGTTTCATTAACAGATCGGCAGGTAATGTGTTACATAACGTTTAAACAATAGTTTGATGGCAGCACAGAAAACTCAACCTTTTTGTTGTGAAGAGTATTAAATCATTATAGTTTTTTTATTTTTTACTCTGAAATACAAAATAAAATTTCCAGGCCAAACAGGCAATAAATAATGGAAATGATATTCATTAGAAGTTGTTTACTCAGAACCACAGAAGCTGCAATGTTTGTATGTATTGGTGGCAGCGTTAACAGTTGCCAGATGCTATGTCAGACTCTTTCGGATGGCAGAACTGCAACAAGGAAAAATAAAGGGAGAGAATGAAACTGATAACTTCATTGAGTGCTTTGGAAGCTCATATTTACCTCAGAGAGACATTTGCGACCTGAACCCACAAAGTTGAACTTTAGAGAAAAACATTTCAATATAGGTCAAAAGCGTTTATAGGTCAAAAGCATCTTCTGATTTTTAACAGTTGAACAGTGCATGTGCAAACAAAGACTAAAAAGTTCAAAGGTCAGATAAATACAGCCAAAGTCATACCAAATCACGCTTTAACACCTCAACTGGCGACACAGCCCTTGTGATCTCCCTGCTCGCCGCAGGAGTCCACACACGTCTCTAGTCGCTTCCATTGTGATCACCTTCAACATCTCCCTCACAGATCCCCCCAAGTGGAGATTATTGCAGGAGGCTGTGTGTGTGTGTGTGTGGGTGGGTGGGTGCATGGGTGTGCGTGTGTGTGTCTGTGTGCGTGCGTGTGCCTCTCTCTATAGTGGCAAATCTAGACCTGAACTCTCTACCTCTCGTAATGAGATACCTTTTCTTAGATTCCCTAAAGCCGTCCCAGCTTAATCTTGCACATTTTCTTTATTAAATACCAATTTATTATTTGTGTGAGGTGTAAAACAGCCAGCTGAATTAAGCGCATCCACTCCAGTATACATTCTAGAGCTCATCAAAAGTTAACGTATAGTCTTGGGTGAAGTTGGTTGTGAAACAAACTATGAATTTTATATAATATAATATATATAATATTTGTTAAGTGATGTAAAGCCACGGTTTAGCATAGCTGCTCTGACTGTAGATCTGTTAGGTTCGATGCACACACACAACATGGAGATGTTGATATACTGTGCGCCTACATGTTGCGACGCCGTTTAGGGTTTACAATGTGCTCCAGGTATGGAGGACACACAAAAGAGCTTGAATTGAAGAACTGTTAGAGAGCACCTCTGGCTGGCTAAGACTGAGCCCATTTTAAAAGGAGGCAGCAGTGCCATTTATTCATGAGTATCTTCTGCTTGTAAACCGAGAGCAATAGGAGATTTTAACAACATGGCTGTGATTTTCCTTTGCTCTTTTGTGCTTTGAAATGGCATAATGGACAACATAAATGCAGCACCCCTAAAATGTCGACAGTATGGGGACACACATGATAAGACATAATGAGTATGGACCTACAGAGGGTTTTCCATTTACTGTGTGTTGTTAACGTGAATGTGGGGGGACGTGCGACGTCTGGCCTGCAGGGGGAGTATGGACAGGTTGGGAGCGCACGGGATTGGCCGGGGGGGGATTGAACCTGGTGGTGAGCAGGTGTCTGCACTCAGGTCAATCAGGGAGGCTGTACTTATGTGCCTGCTTTCTGTTATAGTGAAGCAGAGACCCAGGAGCGAACGGACCAGGGAGGTCCGGAGCGAGCGTGACACTGACAGAGATCCACCGCGAGACGGCTAAATGGACCCTTTTGTTACATTTTGATATTTCTGTTCCGTTTACAAAGCGAATAAACCGATCTCCTGCGGAGAGAACGACAACCCCGCCTGCTCTCATTCCTCGAACCTGCTACAGTGAAGTTGTATCACTACTCTGCATTTTTTGATATATCCTTTTCAGGTCAAATTCAGCACCCTATGGGTAATTTAGCTTCATGTCAGTTTGATATGATTGTTGTAGTTTTCCTCATAATATCCATCATGACCAATAACATGTTTATGATGATTTTTACAAAAAGAAGGTGCCTATAGTAAGCAACAAATAAAAAATCTGCTCTGAAAGAGATCCTCTTTAACCCGTTAAAAAATACAGGTATGTAAAATGTTAACGCTTATGTAAGGCATTAAAGCAATGGCTTTAATGCCTTACATAAGGCATTAATATAAGGAATTAAAGTCATAGCTTTAATGCCTTTATATAATCATTAACGTTTTACTTTCTTATATTTCACATACATACTTTATTTATCTCTTCCATCCTGTTCTGATAATCCATGCGTCCTTCACAAGATATATATCCGTGATGCGTCTTCTGCATTATTTAATTACAACAATCTTCTTGTTGTAACTGTATACCCCATGTAAGTCGCTTTGGATAAAAGCGTCTGCTAAATGCCCTAATTGTAATTGTTATTGTATAACCACTTGTCATAAATGTTGCATCGGCCTCAGCGGCCCCCTGCTGTTCGGTCAGGGTCAGGCTGGACATCAAACCCAGCGTGTGGTAAACGCACATATACATATACATGTAAAAGTCACGACACACACCGTTGGATTAGAACAACCTTGTGTTAACTTTACGCGTATTAAAACATTAACGTGCGGTGCATATTACACAAGAGAACTCTAATGGCTTCTGCTGTCGCGGCGGCGCCGCTAAAAGCATGTCAACACACGTGTCAACCAATCAACATCAGCGCCCTGATTGCACTTCACCACCCCGGGTAAGAATTGAACACCCGCTGTCACCTGTTCACAGCCTTCTTCCACACGCTAACATTGAGAGCAGATCATTACCCCCGCAACCCCCTCCCCCCCACGTTCATCCAATTCCATCGCCACGACAACGCAGTGTCTGCGAGTGATCGCTGTCAGGCCGGGGCGTTCCCGTGACTCTCCGCCACGCGAGCGGAGGACACACGGCTGAGCCCTGCAGAGGAAGCCCAATTATTGGCATTCCACGGATCACCATCCGTCAGGATGGTGATCCCGGGATGCAGACACGTGTTAGGGAGGAGATGTTGATGCAGCCCCCGGCACACGGCGGCACAGGGATCATGTCCCAAACCAGCACCTTTTGTGGCCCCGGGGGACGGAAGTGAGAGGCACCCGTCTTTCACGTGTGTCCGCAGACTGTTGCGGGGCAGTATGAGGGGCCGTCTTGGACAGAATTCATACTTGGTCTTAAACACACTCTATTATAATCTCGCATATACACCATTATACTCATACACACACACTATTATACTCCTTTTACATGTATGTATGAGACATGTGTGTATAGTCGTGTATGTGAGAGATTAATAGTAGTGTATGTAAGAGAGTATAGTAGTATATGTGAGAGTACAGTAGTATATGTGAGAGAGTATAGTTGTTTATGCAAGAGAATATATAGTAGTGTGTGTAAGAGAGAATAGTATTGTGTGTGAGAGAGTATAGTAGTGTTTGTGAGAGAGTTCGACTGAAACGGAAGTTAGTTTGATTCCTCAGTTCCTGATTGGCTGACAGAAGAGGCGGTAGCTTCTGGCGCTCAAAATACTGCACTGTCATTTCACTCTTGAAAATCCAGCGATGTTGTTCTGCGTTCGCACCAAAAAATGATTTTGTCGCTTGTGCTTTTCGCCTGAGTTTGAGAGGCTTCCTCTTGTGAACGCCAATTCATTCTCAACCATGGCTGGTCTCTACGTGTTGTGGATGTACCAGAGACGTCAGAAAAAAACGACCCAGTCGTTTAGGATACATAATATCACCCGTTCTATAAAATATTCTAATCTAGAAACCTCAGGAGCTCTAAATCTAAATAGGTAAAATGGTATAATATATGGATATCTTTATAATATAATATTGCAGCGTCACAGGGTTTGGGAGATGGGGGGTGGCCTTAGCGGTGGAACTCTCGTAGTGGATTCGGCTTCGCAGGATTTGTTTACAATTTAACCACGACATGGAGGAGAAAGGGCGTTGTTGACGTTTGCGCACTCCCGGAGCTCCTCCGGCGGGGACCGGGAGCTCAGCTCCGGGGGCCGGCGGGACCTCCTGCACCTCCTCGCTGGAGGGGCTCCGGGAGTCCGCAAACGGCAACAATCCCTTTCTCCTCCATGTCGTGTTTCAATCTGGACTTCAGATTGATGTGGAAGGACCAGAGATGTCCGAGAACCCGACGCAGTCATTAAGATTCATGATATCATTCGGAGGCGCACACAGCTTTTGGCCATTATATCATATATTATATTATACAGATAGATAGAGCTCCAGGCCCCCCGCCAGAGCTCCCGGAGTGTTCTAGATTAGAATATTTTATAGAACGGATGATATTATGAAACCTAAACGACTGCGTCCGTTTTTTCCGACGTCTCCGGTACTTCCACAACACGAAGAGAATGAATTCGCGGTCACAAGAGGA
This sequence comes from Pollachius pollachius, assembly GCF_949987615.1. Classification (NCBI taxonomy): domain Eukaryota; kingdom Metazoa; phylum Chordata; class Actinopteri; order Gadiformes; family Gadidae; genus Pollachius; species Pollachius pollachius. The sequence continues at coordinate 16,934,776 of NC_136937.1, read as the reverse complement.
AGCGTCCCTCAAACTCAAGTCACCACGCGAACAGGCGACCAAATCTTTTTTTGATGCAAACGCAGCATAACAAGAGTGAAATGATGCGCAGTATTTTGAGCGCCAGAGCTACCTTCTGTCAGCCAATCAGGAACTGAGGAATCAAATTCACTTCCGTTTCATTCAAACTCACTTCCTTTTCATTTAAACTCTCTTCCGTTTCATTCAAACTCACTTCCGTTTCATTCAAACTCTCACACACACTACTATACTCTCACACATACTACTATAGTCTCTTGCATAAACATATATACTCTCTCACATACACTAGTATTCAGGGTGCGATTTGTGAAAAAACCAGAGGGGGGGATAACTTTGAGAAACATTTTAAAATGTTTCAAAATGAAGACGGACCCTGTGTATTTTGGTTGTTAATTATTACGATGTAATGGTGAAAATCATTTGGGTGGGGGGGATAATTTTTATCCCCACCGAGGATAAAAATAATTCAGCAGAGGGTAGGACGTGTAAACCAGAGGGGGGGGATAATCCCCACCATCCCCACCGGCAAATCGCACGCTGCTAGTATTCTCTTTCACAAACACTACTATATTATCTTGCATAAACAACTATACTCTCTCACATACACAACTATACTCTCTCACATGCACTACTATTCTCTCTCACATACACTACCATACTCTCTCACATACACTGCTATACACTCTCATACGTACATGTAAAAGGAGTATAATAGTGTGTGTGTATGAGTATACTGGTGTATATGCAAGATTATAATAGTGTGTATAAGACCAAGTATGAATTCTGTCCCAGGCGGCTCCTCATGGGGCAGGGTTGAACATGGCATGTTCACCGTGTGTGTGGATCACGACAACCTCCTCACTGACGGCCCGCCAAGGCAGGATCCACGCCGTATACACTCAGAGAGCTTTACTGAATTAAAGCTCTCAAACCCTCAACCACTTAGCAAACACAATGAGTAAGGGCAATTTGCAATTAATAGGAGTGGAATTTGAAAGAGGCTCCCTGCAGGGAACTACAAATAACAGTTTCTATGCGTGCATTCTCCTCCTCCCGCCTCGCCTGAGTGCCACAGACAGCGCTGAACAACACTCGTTATCACGGCTTTTTTCTCAGACCAATTACAGGGAGAACAGTGATGACATCAGGCTGCCACGACCACCAGTCACAGTTTTTCTCAATCGTTTAAACATGTTTTCTGAAACTATAGCTCAATTTCTCAAAGCTCTAAACACAAACCTGAGAAGAGTTAATCATTTTGTCAAAACTACAGAAATTCTTCTCAAAACTGATTTTTTCCACCAAGCAGTAAACACAGCTATTAAATGAATATCTCTTAGAGAGCATCAATTAAACACTGGTGTGATCAATTCAAAACACTTCCATCAAAATACTATTTACATATGTTTTGGCTTTATGAGGCCATGTTACATGTTCCAATGTATAAAATTGTTTGGAAATAGCTTTCTTTTTTACGTAAAGTTGCAATTAGGTGTTACATATAGTATCAAGACTGTTGCCATATTGTAATACAATACTGTGAATATATCATTTAAATATTGCATTGACACAATCATATCAGAATAGGATACAATGCATATTTGTCTATCCAATGAGCTCCAATGGGCTAAACTCACAATCCCAGCATCTCAGAGTTATACTGTACACCCAGCCATACTAACCCTATAGTTGATGCTGCAACATTGTTCTGACAATACACCAATGTTACCTATTTTGGTAACATAAACCTAAATTACCTAAATTAAAAAAAATACCTAAATTACAGTATAGTAATTGCACTGATAAGTAAAATGAAAAACACTACAATAAGAACATGTTTAGAATCTCTTTCGGGGGATGTAATGATGGAAACAGTGCAAGTACAAAAAATGTAACAAAGCAGATATATATATTTTTACTGTAATACAGTAAAATGTTCAGCTGAACTGACTGCATTAAAAGCTTTTCGTAGGCCAAAACAAAAGAAAAAAATAATATAAATGAGGTGAAACAGATCTACATGTATATCAGTATCTATCCCACCTCCAATCCTGATCAGGCCAAAGGACCATATCTACAACACAGCTCACCGAGTCCTCTTTTATGCTCTGACACATGATTGAAGTGTTTTGCCAGTTGAGTTTGAAAAGGTGAGAAGTGAGTTAGACTTATTGTAATTAGTTGTTGCGTTTTGAAGGCCAGTGTGATCCAGGTGAACCAAGTGTGCTAAATGATGAGATTTGTGCTTGGAGTTTAGCAAAAATGTGAAAACAGTGGAATTGTGATTAGAGTTTAGCAGTCTGGAGTCTTGTAGTTGATACATGAGGTTCAGGTTTTCAGAATTCTGTGCAGAGTCCCTTTTTTTGTGTATACAATCGGGAACAACTGCAAGTGTGTCACGGGGAGCCCATTATGGTGGCTTACTTTTGGGGATGGTTTCGTTAGGGGGTATGTTGTTTTCATAATTGCTATACCATAATTGAGGCGTATTGCAAATCGGTAACAGCTGCGCGTTACATTCGGTGCAGGGCCCGGGTAAACAAAGTGAATGCCACATGCCTACCGCACGTGTGTGGTGAAACAAACGTAGCGCCGCAGAGGGTGGTCTGACCCGCGGTTAAGGGTGTTCAACTCAAAGGCTAAAGGGTTCACGGTTCAATCCCCCAGTGTCCACACAACCAGCAAGTGGCTCAGGAGGTGGAGCAGGTTTGCTGGTCACCGTAAGGGGGTCAAGGTGTCCCTAACTGCTCCCGACGAGCTGGCTGTCACCTTGCATGGTTGACTCCACCGTCGGTTTGTAAATGAGTGCATGAATGGGTGAATGTTACGCAATATTGTAAAGCGCTTTGAGTGGCAACTGGTTAGAGAAGCGCTATAAAATGTAGTCCATTTAGCAATTAACCTACCTGTTGGCATCTTTTAGCAAGATAACTCCCAAACAACAAAGCGTTGGATGCATGAGGCGGATGGATTATTAAATGGTAATCAGCACCACAAAGAACACAAGTCTTTGGATGAGATGATTTCATTTGGATCCAGTGTGATTCTTGAAGAAGTCCCCATTATGACCAGGGCCTGCATTAGCCGAGCCGTGTGTGGTAAAGTGGGCCCTTCACGCAGGGAGCGGGCCCATTACCTTGGTGTCTGACAGGGAGAAGGAGCCACTTCAAATCTGAGGCCCATCTTATGACCACTTGGAGCCATCATTAGTCTGTCTGGTCCCACCCACACACTCTGTCATACTCGTGTGTGTGTGTGTGTGTGTGTGTGTGTGTGTGTGTGTGTGTGTGCGTGCGTGCGTGCGTGCGTGCGTGCGTGCGTGCGTGCGTGCGTGCGTGCGTGCGTGCGTGCGTGCGTGCGTGCGTGCGTGCGTGCGTGCGTGCGTGCGTGCGTGCGTGCGTGCGTGCGTGCGTGCGTGCGTGCGTGCGTGCGTGCGTGCGTGCGTGCGTGCGTGTGCGTGTGTGTGTGTGTAGCACTAGAGGAGCCATTTCCAGTAAGGTTTACTCATACTTCTTGGGCTACAGTGCGTGTCATTCCTAAGGGGAACACAGGTGGAGCATTTGGAATATACGGTCAACATTAGAGGGTTCAGGTTTTAGCCATGTTTCATTCTGGTGTGAAGATGCTGATTTTAAAACTGATCAAATAATCAAACAATAAGTAGAACTGTTGTTTGAACTGTGAACATGAGTGGAACCACGGACCACTACGGCATTGTAGGGATATGAATCACCACACCAACGCACACACACACACACACACACACACACACACACACACACACACACACACACACACACACACACACACACACACACACACACACACAAGCACACGTAAACACACGTAGGGATCAGGCCTAAGTAAGAAGGGTTGTACAGGAGTGTGAAGTTAAAGCCACATTACTTTGTAAATTGACAAGTCCCACTGGGAGTTCAAGTACAATAACCACTTCATTCAATAAACACAGAACCCTTAAAAACGTGTACACACACACACACACACACACACACACACACACACACACACACACACACACACACACACACACACACACACACACACTTAGGTTCCTAGCATTGGCATAATAAGGATGCTTGAGCCCACAGGTGGGAGAGAGAACAACTGGGGGCTGAACTAGTTTGATGTTATTAAAGCAAAAAAAGCGATTACAATTGTAAATATCACCGCAAGCGGTGATTAACGGGGTCCGAGCAAAATTAAAAGTCAAAAACACACTAATGGAAGATATATAAATATAACATATAATTGTCATATTTATGGAAAGATGTTCCACTTATAAACCTGAATTACAGCCTCATTCACATGGTCAAAATGTCTATTGATAAGCACACAACATCCAGAAAACTCAAAGCACACATTTCTCAAGTGAATTAAGGGCTTTCTTCAAAGCATATACCTGAAAAATCTTTGAAATTCTGGGGAAATTAAACATTTGTAGTCAAGAACACTAATGGAAGAAATATAAATATGACAGAGTTAATTATAAAGTAAAAATGGTTAATGAAGAAGTTCCCCTTAATGCCATACTGTGTCTTGGCAGTCCGATTCTTTGAAACTAATGAGCCGGAATGTTGATTGCCTGATGAATTTCAGGTGCTGTTCAATGTTGTGTTTCTTAAATGAGTGGCAATGATGGAATGTCATGTTCTGCTTGTTTATAATGCTCTAATCAGGATTCAAACACTCAACCTAAGGATCACCATTACACAGCATTATCACGTTGAGACACTGAAATTCCTGAACTGCATGAAGCCTCATTAACATGGTGAAAATGTGAATTGATAAGCAGACAACATCAAGAAAACTCCAAGCACACATTTCACAAGAGAAATAAGGGCTTTCTTAAAAGAGTATAGATCTGAAAATTTGAAAACTATTAATGGTATCAACCTAATGATAGCCGTATGGTAGTAACAATACAATAACAAAATGGTCATATAGGCAAAATGGGTTGAGACTGTGGTCGTTTGGCTTTTCTATGAAATTGTGGGAAAAGCACACATTTTTAGAGCAGAAGACCAGGGTGAAAAAGATGCATCTGATTTTAGAGATTAATATGATGAAAGAATTTTGAGTCCAGGTCAATCTAGTAAGGAAAAATAAGGCTAGTTCATATTTTTTAAATAGCGCCACCTTTGGGTGCAGTACCACAATTTGGGTTTATGGGTAGTGGGGGTTATTGGTAACCATACCTGAACATTTCAAGAATTTTCGACTTACGGTCTAGGCTGCAGTATGACTTTTACAGAATTTGAGGGAAAAAAAAAAGTTACAGGAACAATAAGGGACCAAGCAGCTTCGCTGCTCGGACCCCTAACTAGCCGATAGGTTGAAAACCAAATTATGTTTTTGAGGGCCCCTGTTTTACCTCAAGGTGTGAGAGTGATTAGTCATTACAAGCCCTTTCAAAAGCTGCCCTGCCCTGTGACTTGGTGACATTACAAGTGGGCGGATGCTCTCTCCCTATGTTTCTCCACCATTGAGAAGGGTCGCATGTCATGCACCATTGATTGGCAGGTAAGATGGATGCCACCAACCAATCACAAGAGCAGTGATTGCAGTCAAGGGACAAGCCAACCATGTTTTAAGTCAGACCTTTGAACTTTGACCAAAACAATGACAAACATTGACATTTTATGGATTTAAAAGTTTGTTTCACCCCAGATAAAAGAACTACCCTGCCCGGGCGGCATAAGGACAACAATTTGGATCTGTAACGTGTCTTCAGAAGCCTGTTGTGACCCTAGAAATAAGTTGGTAATAAAAAAGATGCTTACCTTCGACAGAAAGTTTTGCATTGGCTGGACTGTTTGACCCATTGTTTGGAACACAATGGGGCTAACCTACTCCTAAACAGCATCTTAAAGTGTGCACACATTAGATCTCAAAGTTAATGTTGAGACCATTGCTGTTTTCTCTCTACAGAGTGGGTAAGTGCTCTAAACTTTAAACTGAATGGACATGACTTGCCTGTAGAAGGACCAATGAGCTGGAGAAATTGCACGATAATAGCTCTGCTATAACAACATATTTTTCAGTAGAAGTAGATCAAGCAGTGTCAGAGAATGGGTTCTGAAGGATGCCATTGTTGTTCCGTGATTTCAAATGGAACTGACACAATGCTGCATCCAATCAGCTATTAATCTAAAGAAACACATATTGAGAGTGAACGGCTATCATAAATATTGATTTCCTGCTGACTCTCAAACATTGGCCATTATTACATATTCACATTCCTTTAATTGAAAGAAAGAATTGTATGCATGTTTTAGAAATGTATAATGAGCAGCGTCAATCATTTTGACAGAGCTTGGGGAGAATCAGCACATTTGATTTTGGCACACGCTGATCCTAAGCCTTTTGCACACATATTACCATCTACGCGACTGACCATGCCATTTCCTTCCAATTAACTGTTTTCTGCACCACTTGTCATGGTGTCATGTCAAGAGGCCTACAGCCCTCGTCTCTGAGACTATGTGCGGCTTCTTGGTGCATTTTATTTATAATTAAATTAGCATTACCTCTAATGGTAATGCTTAACAGTAATTGTAAATTAGCGTCGAATTGAGGGTTCAATGCTTGACCAACAGCCTGACGGCCCTATGTCAGTGTTCAACCCCAGGGGGGTGCTCTCTCTCTCTCTCTCTCTCTCTCTCTCTCTCGTTTTATTGACTACCTGCCGATTTTCTCTCTCTCGTCAGGTCTGAAGGACTTACTTTGTTGAACCCTTTTGTGGCTACACTGCAAAGTATAGTTGTATTTTCTATTTAAGAAACTCATCACGCTTCTCCTAAAGGGTTTTAAACCAATTTTAGACCATTTTTTTAAAACCCCAAAAATCGGTGACTGTCATAGGTTTGGATTCTTGTATTATATTTTATATTTTTGTGGCTTTAGAATATTGTATTATGTCCTCATAATAAATGGAAATAATGTAATGAAAATAATAAAGAATACCAAGCAAAAAGCACGATAATCTGTAACGGTGTATGGCGAGCTCAGTAAAATGTACTGTGGATTTCTCTGGGCGCTCTATATCCATGGCAGAGACATTCTTTCCAACTATACGGCAGTGCCAACATAATTCTAAAGATAAACAGACAAATCAACACACACACACACACACACACATACACCACCGTCTTTCTCGAGATCATTTACCCTTTGTTGGAAATATGCTACATAGACGCGTCGCTATATTCTGTACGGATATTCAGAATGAGGTTTTTACACAACAGGAGTTCTTCAGACAATTGCTTTGGACGGCAATATTCTGCTCTGTGGACTGCAGACCAGAGATTCAAAACGCTGGTGTAAACAGGACCAATGGTGCAGATGGATGACACTCATTACACACCCAACCCTTGGAAAATTATATCTCTCAGAAGCACGACTTCCACAGTGTACAATACGAATTACAGCAATGTAGGAAGTAATGAAATATGGCAACGTTAAATTCTGTTTGTCATTACAAGATTACAATTAAAGAAGTGGAAATATTTCAAGTGATAAACATTCCTTTTCTCCAAAGAACCGAATAGTAGAGCTGTGCCAATTCTATGAGAATTGAAGTTTATGATGTGTGCTATAAAGAAAGCAAAAAGGACAAAACAGAACTATGGCAATAATTAGGGGATTTGTTCAATTATTATTGTTGATTCAGATTCAGATGCCCTTGAATCCTTACATTATAACAATCCAATCCAACAGGGAGGTAGATTGTCAGGACCGGGCCATGACCGCAGTACGATGGATGGGAGGAAACCCCCCAGATCCAGACGTCTGTCTGCATCGTCCTGGGCTCTGGAACAGCCCCACAGAACACGGCCTGGTAACGCTTTTCTTTACATTCTAGCACCCTGGCATCAGACAGCCTCTTGTGTCTGGTGATGATGATGAGGATGACTCATTGAGGATGTGGGGGGGAGGTGGGTGGTGAACGGGAGGTTGGGGGAGAGGTGAAGGGGAGGAGGGGGTGAGAGGTGGTTTGGGGGGGGGGGGGGAGAGGTGAAGTGTAGGAGGGGGTTGGGTGTGGTGTAGGGGTGAAGGGGAGGAGATGGGGTGAGAGAGGAGAAAAGGGAGGAGGGGGAGGAGGAGGAGGAAGGCTGAACCCGGGTCAGAGAGTGTGGAGCGGCAGATGTTGTGCACCACTGGCTGGGCAGGGGGCCACAGAGCTGATGGTGTCAGGTGGGGCCAGGGAGTCTGGCTGGGTTTGGTGGTCTTGCGCCAGAGCGATGCCAGGATGGGGGGTTTGGTCGCGTGCCTGGGCTGCCCTAGTCTGACCCGGTGTCTCTGTTTCCCATCGGTGCCCAGGAGGGCTGGTTCTGGAGCACTGTTCTGGGGCCAAGCAGCCCGTGGACGTTGGTTATCCATTTCATTTATTTTAGAATAACGTTATTGCCAACCTTTGTTTTTTTGTTCTGATGTTTCTTTCCTTTCTGCTGTTTTTTTCTCATCTTTAATGTCTGAGACAGAAGTGTTGCTTTTCAGCAAGTGTGCGTCTTTAAGATGTAATGAAGGACTGGGATGTGCAGTGCATGCCTTTTTCTCGCTTTTTCTTATACAAACAAATAAGGAAAACTTCCATACAACAAGAACTCGGTTTCGTACTCAGTACACATGTTTCTGTTATAATTTCGTGATTAGAGTACATTCGTTTGAATCAGATGACGTTTGATTAAATTGGATTACTTTAAATGCAATTACATTTCTAATTTGATTGGCATCAAAACCGAATGAATTAAATTCAAACCGCGGCATGCAAGACAGCATCAAGAAATCGCGGACTATTTATCTACACAACGCTAAAGTAAGCACATGAACATTAAGACACGGTAAGGGAAGCGCTGGCCCCTGGGGGTTTGAGCTGCAACCCAGCCAGAGGCAATGTGTGGCGAAGACAACAAGCAGGAAGAATCCTGACCCAAGTTCAGATGACACTTTACCTCCACCGAGACCAATTATCTGTATCTGTCTTAACCTCGCAACTCTGAATCCCTCCTCATCTCGAGCAGAAAGCAACACGCTTTGCATGGGAACCAAAGAGGTCTCCCATGTTTAACGAGTGTAGTGAAAACACCGGTCGCCTTTCAAATGTCTCTCTTTAGTTCACTGCTTTAAAAGAGCGAACAAAAAGGTGTGTGATACTTTGCCGTTGAACATGCTGTGTGTTTCATCAGACGTAGTGGCGCTTCTTTGAAGGCGGTTGGCTTGTGTTGTCTGCAAACTAAACTTTAGCTTTTGAAGTCTGCGAGTTAAAGGTCTTCATAAGTCGTCATAGAGCGAAGCAAAGAATGACGGGAGTGATCTATTGAGGGCAAACATATTTTAGAAGTCAGTAATGGTATATCATTAATTTATGTGATTAACAAACACTGACATAACAGCCAAAATGGAGAAGGGTACCTAACTATGAAGTCACAGCATCAAGGATCAAGAAACACATATTACATGTTCACTTTTAAAATGTATCATAATACATATTTAAAAAGATAACTGCATCCATATGAGCCCAGTAATTATAGTATGTTAAACTGCGACCAGGATCATGACTATAAGAGGGGTTGTTTTAATGCTGCTGTGAATTTTATAGTAATTAACAACTAGATCAGCACTGCTCTGATTGGCTGGTATTGGATGCATTATGATTGTATGTCTGTATTAAGACCAGGCCAGCATGATTAACAAACGGAGTCTGTGAACTCCATGAGTTTTTAACCTTGAGAGCTACAGATCTTTCATAAACGTAAAAGGAAGTTCACTGCTTACACTTTGCCAAATCAAAGAATGCACAAACCAACTGAATTAAAAATAAATATAACAAAAATTGCTTTTTAAGCGTTGTCGTTGTTGCTCTGAAGAAGATAACCTATAAACACACTGTTGGAGCTTAATTGTAAAATATTTATTTATTATTTGTTTGCTTAATGTAAAATAATGATTATTTTATGTTTATTTTCTCATTTGTATTATAAATTAAAGGTAATATTATAATTATAAATTTATAATTTGAAACTGCCCTATAAGCTAAGGAAAAGGTGGAGGACGGTTGCATGTGATCTGCAGGAAAAAAGAGGACGAGTTGTGTTCACTGACCTTGTGACCTCTTTGGAAAAACAAGTCAAGATTGTTTCTCACCCGCTTTGTGTCAACATTCACGAATCACAACCTGCCAGCTAGAAACATGCCCCCAACACAGATTATGCAAATCAAAGGAAAGAAAGAAGCACATTTGCCACCATCACTACAGTGAATGAAGGAGATAGAAGCAATGACAACAATGAGATCAAATCCTCTTCAACTCAAAGTAACTTCAAATGCTGTTCCTTTTGCCAACAAACAAGTCACTTGATGGAGAAATGCTCACTTTTTAAGATAAAGATGCATCAGGACAAGATACGTTTCATAAAGGAAAAAGGAATTTGTTTTGGTTGCCTTAAGCCTGGCCACGTAAGTAAAGACTGCAGGAGTCGCTTGGATTGCAATGTGTGTCAGAAGAAGCATCCCTCAGTACTTCACATTGAGATAAAGGATGGCAGTACATCCTTTAAAGAAATACAAGCATCTGTGATTTCTCAACTAAGCATTTCACCTGGACAGCCTCACACATGTGGGCATATAGGGGCCGGTGATGAGGACAATGCTGTCTTTTCCATTGTTGCAGTCAAAGTTAAAGCCCACATGAGTAACACAATTGTGCAGACGTATGCATTTCTGGACCCGGGAAGTACCTTAACTCAAAATACTATGCCGTGTCAAGGTTGAACATTCCACGTCAAGAAGATGTTGAAAAGTGGTCTTATCTGAGGAATGTAAAGCTTCACGATAATAATGCTTATGTGGATTTACTCATCGGTACTGATGCAGCAAAAGTGATCCCTGGGAGCTGATCAACAGCCAAGGCGAAGGACCATACGCAGTCCGAACAAGAGTCGACTGGGTCATTAATGGACCACTTCGTGGTGGAGATAGCAACCAAGTGGCTGCTCTGTTGTTACAACAAACTATCTCTTTGGCACACCTCGAAGAAATGCTCATTAAACAATACAACCAAGACTTTAACGAGAACGCATCAGAGAAGCAGCTGGAGTTGCCAAGAGAAGCCACCAACGGGGACCAGTGGAAGTATGTAAACACCAAGGACAACCCTGCAGATGAAGCAACTCGTGGAAAGAGAGCTGAGGAATTTCTGACGCAATCACGATGGATAAAAGGCCCAGAGTTCCTCTACTTGCCACAAAAGGAGTGGCCTTTAGCTGACATGGATCCAGCTGTGATTCCTGCTGATGACCCCGAGGTCAAAAGAGAAACAAAAGTGAATATCATTGTCAAATACGCAGATAATGCCACAAACCACTTCCTCAACTACTTCTCATCATGGAGGAAACTTAAAGTGTCTGTTGCCTGGTTCCTTCAGCTTAAAAGAGTTATGTTGCTTTTGAGCCAAAAGAGGAAAGAACTCAAAGCCGCTGAGAGCGATGAGGACGCCAGAGTTAAACGTTCGGTGGAACAGAAACTTCTGAGTTTTAAAGCCACTCTTGTAGGAAAAAACTTGACTCCACAAGATTATGATGAAGCAAAAAAGGTAATCAATCGTTTTGTTCAGAAACAAAGGTTTGCGAGTGAAATCGCCTCATTGAAAGGCAACTCAAATGTATCCAAGGACAGTCCTCTGTACAAGCTAGATCCTATACTGGTGGATGGAATTATCAGAGTTGATGGTCGCTTGCATAAATCTGCATTACCATCGGAGACCAAGCATCCTGGTGTCCTTTCAAAGGACGTGCATGTTTCCCAGCTTATTATACGCCACATTCATCAACAACTTGGACATGCTGGTAGAAACCGCATGCTGTACAGACATTGACAGAAATACTGGATTATTAGTGCCAATTCTGCAGCAAGACGGACAATTATAGAATGCACTGCGTGTAGATGCCAGAGAGGAAAACATGGAGAGCAAAAGATGGAAGACTTACCTGAAGAGAGGGTTATGCCAGACAAGGCCGCTTTCACAAATGTCGGAGTTGATTATTTTGGCCCAATCGCAGTCAAAAGAGGAAGAAGCCTTTTAAAAAGGTATGGAGTGCTCTCCCCTAATTGACCAGTCGTGCGGTGCACCTTGAAGTGGTTGCATAAACACTCTTGCATTAACGCCATACGGAGGTTATTTGCAGAAAAGGCCCTGTGTCGAGTTTGAGATCCGACAACGGCACAAATTTCGTAGGTGCAAACAACAAATTAAAATGAGGCCTTGTAGAGCTAAACAATGTGAAAATCCAAGGTGCCTTGATTCAAGATGGATTTAAGTGGAGCTTTAACACACTAGCTGCTTCACACCAAGATGGTGTTTGGAAACGTCTGATTTGCTCAGTATGAAGCATACTCACCTCAGTTCTTGGACAGCAGGTATTGAACGATAAAGGCCTGAAGACGCCGTTTTGTGAGGTAGAGGCAATACTAAATGACAGACCCATCACAATGGTTTCAGATGACCCCAATGACCTTGAAGCCTTAACACCAAACCATATTCTTATGCTAAAAGGCAAACCCATCTTTCCACAAGGACTCTTTGAGTGGAGTTACCTCTACATCCGAAGAAGATGGAAGCAAGTGCAGTATATGGCAGAGCTGATCTGAAAAAGGTGGACATCTGAATATTTACTTGTGATGCAAGAATGACAAAAATGGGCTTATCCAAGAAGAAACATCTCTCAAGGAGATATTGTCATCATTGCTGGTGCTGCAGCCCCAAGAGGATCTTGGTTGATTGGCAGAGTTCTGAGTACAAAATCGGACTCCAAAGGATTGGTCCGCTCCGGGAAGAAGACTGTAGAATATAGTCTTACGAGTTAGGGGCAGGTAGAGAGAATAGCTCCCCTTATGTATTAAAGTAATTGGGTGTTTACACTTTTCCCAATTAGGGGCCAGAATGTTGGAGCTATGCAGTCGTAAGATTTAATTGTAAAATACGTAGTTTGTTTGCTTGATAGAAAATAATATGATTCTTTTATGTTTATTTTCTCATTTGTATTATAAATTTAAGTTAATTTGAGTTTGTTCATGCTTTTGTTTTGAAATCATTCCTAGCCTATATATAGAGGTAAGACAGGCACTGGGAAGGGTCATGTTTTTTTACCAGCTGTACGAGAGAGACAAAGGAGATGAGGCGGCCAGTTCCCACTGTTGCACATTTGTTTTGTTTGCTTGGAAGATCGGAAAATAAACCTTCAGAAACCCAAATTCACGACTGGACAGTTGACTCCTTTCCCTGCACTGCGTAAGATTCGTCCCCCTCGTGCCTCAGTTTGATTAAATTGCTTTGTTTGATTTCTAAATTTTCAAGTTATTGTTTTATTTAGGACAAATCGCCACTACTCACACGACACTGAAAACTGAATGAGTGTTCTTTCGACTTCATTAATTTGCCTGCATAAAAGGACAGCTTGTTATGCCTTTTTTTTGATAGGCCTGATATTTCTAAGTAAGAACGCATTCTGTTAACCCGTAGGGAATGTAGTCATCGGCTTCTGACCTTTCCCAATTACTCAGGTGCAGATAGTTGTCCCAGTGCAACTTTCATTGGGACCAGCTCTGTCCGTGCTTTGGTCAAGGATAGGTTTAATTCGGTGGGACTCAAAACTGGAATTTTGGTCTCCTGACTTATGAATTATGTAAGGACTAAAACACCGTTACTGGAACCTAACATACGCTGGGTGGGGTGATGAGGCTGAGGCCATGCTGAGGTGGCTAACCACCGCCAAAGTACGTTACTTACTAATAACGGGATCCCCTGGAGAAGTTTATAACGCTATTCCAGCTACAACCCACCATATTAGTTACTTTCCTCTCTAGCGTTATTGGGTTACGACTTAATCAGATGAAATAGTATTCTGCTGCACTTTGAGCATATCATTTGAGCAAATTTCAAGGAAACATGAGGCTAATAATTGTATTGGACCGTTATGTTTAATATTGTATTTGTAGTGCATTGACTGCTTAAAGGCAGAGTTTGTCCTGTTACTGAAAAATGTCATTCAAATGCACACCACTGGAATGTTGTTGGCAAATCAGGATCAAGTATTTGAGAATGCTGTGGTGTACATACATATGTTATCATTCTGTTATTTATAATTATTATAGTTCTCTCTCTCTCTCTCTCTCTCTCTCTCTCTCTCTCTCTCTCTCTCTCTCTCTCTCTCTCTCTCTCTCTCTCTCTCTCTCTCTCTCTCTCTCCCCAGCAAGGGCAGCAGAGGATACAGCCAGTAAAACAGAGGGGAGCGACCGACCACCAACCATCCCATCCCCCAAAGTGCTGGCATCAGGTTAAACCAACGCGGGGCCCATCTTGTTGAGGGCCGAGGGGGTTAACCGCGGGGCCCTGCTGGCCCCCTGCAGGGGCCATTACCCCCAGAGAGACCCACCAGATCAACGGGGGCGCCGTCACAACGCTTGGTCATGGCCTGGGCCACCAAGAAAAATTAAACATTAACCAATAAAAATGAAATATAATAGGCTGCTAAATAAAATCAAGAAATTAACATAATCAGCTGTGAAAAGCAATCAATTGTTCATAATATTGCCAAAATAAGCTATTATTGTTGGGGGGTTTTAGAGTGTGTGTGCGCATGCATGTGTGCACGTAGGCTTCAAACCACATTTTATTGGCACCAACTAGCAGGTGGGCCACGCCGGTGGAATGATGATGTGTGTGTGGAGCGGGGAGACGGATGGTAAAAGCCTCTCACTCCCAGCTCCCACTCCCTGACTCTCCTTCACCTGCTGCGAGGCCACCGCCCTCAACCCTCAGAGAGGGCCGACATAGATTTTATTCAGCCCATTCCACCCCGTCAAAATACATCAGAAAAAAGCAACGTAAAACATTCGTACAATCTGTGCATATTTTAATTTATTTTACATTATCACCTGATACATTTACATATACATTTCTTCTGCATTTACACTGTGTTTATGTTCCCTAAGCCCTATTTAACTCCTCATTGCCTTATCTTATTGACGGACGCTCAGCATACTAATGCCCCTGTTGCTTATGAGTTATTGGCAGGATGGTAATTCCACAACACTGCAATCACTGCAAAGAGTAATACTCTATTAAAGGAAAATTTTCATCATGTGCTGCATTAGAGTAATATAACGCAGAGTTGACACTCAGACGCACCAGAAGCCATATAAAGGGATTCATCTGCTGGTGTGTGGCGGGCTGCACAAAATCCTTGCACATCTGGGAAAGCAGGCCTGTTGAGTGCACATGAAAGGGCTTTGTTTACCCACGGTGCTCTGGGAAAGTTAAAACACTAAGAAATCAACAGGAAACCTATCGGAGCGTCGGGACAAAGGTCCACTATCGTGTGTATGTATATGTGTTTGTGTGTGTGTGTGTGTGTGTGTGAGAGTGCATGTATTTTTTTCTGATTTAGACATTTACCATACAATCCAATGTTGTTGGAAGGCAGATTTGGAAGACGTGATGGTTGATTGAAACAGGAACACATCTCATATCTCCCGTAAATGAGTGGTGCTTTTGGAAGCACAATGCACAACACATGTATCTGATCAGCAGATCAACCGCATTTTAATAGCCGGGGGCCGCTGCTGTTTCCTACCAGTTTGTAAACAATATAAATGTATACATGTTGTCATTGAGAGCCATTTGTTTTCTATTGATATTAGTGTGCTTAACACGTGAAACAATAAATGTATGAGTTATAAAACAGTACATATTTGAAACATTCCACTTCAGTGAAAGGATTCAGTGGGCCGCAGTGTAGAAAGTAGAGAAGTCTACTGAGCGCTTTAACACGATGCTGGAGGGAGTGGATGAATTTAGAGCTCCTCGAATCCCCAAAAAAAGAAAATGTTCTTATTTTGACAGTTCTAAAAACACTGATATGATGACCAAGGGGATTTGTGGTGTGTGTGTGTGAGAGGACGCTCTCCTTAGATATTAGGAATAAGTACATGTACCACTACCAGCCCCGCCACTCACCCACCCTATGACAGCCTTTAACTAAAGGAGGACTTTTCTTCAACATTCACACACCCACAACACACCACAACCACACCAACCCAGGCACACACACCCACACTCAGAGCTTGGCTTTTATTTTCTCTGCATCCAGGTAGCAGCAGACAGGTGAAAAGCAATCAGTTTGTGATTTAGTAACGTTTCTATGTGGAGGAAACCCAACCCAAGCAGGTGTTTTTTTTCTCATTCAACAGACTGAGATTGAAGCTTTAGAGTGCCTTGGAAACAAATATATTGGGCCCCTTTTTACCCCTCGTGCCCACACGTCATTGCAGCGCTACCCAAGCAATCCAAAAACTTCTATTCAACTTTTAGTAGATCTAGTTTTGGATAGCTATGGATAGCTGGGGACAAGGGCCTTTGAAAGTGGAAGAGATCTCCAAAGATTGTCATTTAAAATCAGTTGAGTCACCATCACCGAATCAGGTAACCCAATGCTGATTGAGCCAATGGCCCATGGACAGAGTGGAAAGCCCTTGCACTTGCACTATTGTGATCACAGAGGTGGTACGCCTAAGCTACTAAAACAGAGCACCCTTTAACGGAGCGCTGAGAAGCACAAAAGACAAAAGTCACAAAAACCTCCAGGACACGTCCGTTTTTAATGTGTTTGAGAATCATAAAATATCATCATGATGAGGTCATCAGAATGTTTAGGGAAATGTCAATCAAATTGCCAATCATACTGAAATTATTGAAATATTATGCGGATATTACAAGTTAAGAGTAACAGTAATTGGAGTTCTCATGATGACGTTTTCAGCGTTGGCAGAATAGAGAATCCCTCGCAGTAGAAAAGAAACAAGCAGCAGTCTTTGTGCAAGAAGAACAGAAGACATTTAGAGGCATTTAGGAACCCCCTGCTGGTACTATCACACAACATAACCTCCAGGCAAACACACGGGGTGTCAACCCAGACGCAGATTTAAACTTTGTGGCCCTTATTAAAAAGCATTCTACCATCTGATATTCCCGAAATAGGGTAAATCCTATGCAGGTATAGGGAACTGAGTTCCCTATAGCAAAACTGAAATTCCCTTTCAGTTTTGCTTTTAGATAGGATTCCATCGTCGTTGTGGTGCTTATTTATGTCTTATTTTGTCATTATAATGTTATCATCTGTTATATAACCAATTTCTCTCTTCCTCTGTATTCTATCAGTCTTTCATTATGTTGCTCCACTTCTGTCTGAAAAATGGAAGCTAAGAAGGTTGAGTCACAACAGTGCAGCCATGTTGTGACTCTCCCTTCTAAGCTTCTATTTTTCAGTGACAGTTGAACGTCTTATGAATGTTGAACGTTGCTCTACCGTAGAAAAATGAAGGAAAGATTAAAGATAATATAAATATAATATAAACTGCATATAACGTAACTCATCAACTATCATAACTCTGCAACAAAGCAGTAAAATGAAAGAAATAAATGTAAAGTTTGCTTTGTCAAGTATTTTTTTCAGAGTTTGGTTTATAATTGTAAAGATTAAGCATACTCTGAGGCATGCTTTTCAGCAGTAGAATTAAGAAGAAACTATCATTAACATAATTAAATATTAGGGATGGAGAAAAACATGAAATGTTGCATGCGCTGAAATGCGCAGAGATTATGTTACTTATTCTACTACTTGCAATAAACAACTCAGAACATTCCACAAATAAATGAATATGGTGATGTGGTCGTTAATATGGATGTCATTATCCAATGATAAAAACTGTGTTTACCCAACACAGTCTCATTCCGAGAACGTCAAATACAGACTGTTGTCAAGGGCACTTTAGCGTCGGTTGCTGACGGGAAAGGTACCCTTCAGCGTCGTCTGCAGACGGAGAGGGGGTTCAATTCACTACAATGTTATGCCATCCCGTCGATGTTTGACGTTCAGAGCGGGTGCTCCAGCAGCCCATTCACTCCTGTATTAACCCGACTACGGCTCTAATTGACGCTGTGAGCATCTTTCCTATGGAATAGTTTTTAGGATATTTTTCTGTGAAAATTGCGTACATACTTTTTATTCTTGGTGGAAAATATTATATATTTGTATAGCTACGCCATAAAAAGTGTTTATGTGAACAGAAAAAAAAAAATCATAAACTTAGCTCGGCTATAGAGTACTAAAATGTGACGGAACATTTCCATAGCAACAGATTTTCGGTTCTACACAAACCAAATTAACAAAGGGAAATCCTATGCCACACAAACGTTTTATAGAAAATGGAAGATATTTTTGCAAATTGATTTGCGAGTTTGCTTTACCAATGATGTAAGTAATATTGAGATTGGGCCAATTTACCGTTACATTATAAACTTTATCATCCATGCTAGCGCAAACCTTTCCTTTTAATACCCCAGGGGAATACATGTACGCTTTGACATGTTTCGATTGGTAGTGATTTTCACCTCTTGAAATTTATTTATTTTCATTTTGAAAGAAACAACACATGGAAGCAATGGAAAACGCCATCTCTCGTTCGGTTGTATAGAACTGAAAATCCGGTTGCCAGGACAACGTGACGTTTTCACTTTAGTACTCTATTGTGAAGGATGTTTGGTTTGATAATTATGACAAAGAATATTTCAGGTCTCGACGCTGAAACCAGCAGCTCGCATGCCGTTTAAATCATGGCTATAAAACCATTGTCTTTGCTGATTATGTTATTTTATGTAACCGTGTAATGATGTTATTTTATTTAACAACTTTAAAAGAAACTTTAGGCAGGTCGCCCCGACAGGGCGAACAGGAAACTGACGCGAAGCTTCGCCCTGAAGGAAAAAATAATTCATTGCCGGAAGTCGGGAAGGCCCATGCAAGTGAACAGAGCGTTTCACAGCATTGAGAAGAGCCGTGTAATATATTTATTTATTTATTTATTTATTTATTTATTATATACGGAGACCACCAGACTTCATCGAAGCATAGAGTCTATTAAATTCAAGATGGGTGTGTGAGAATAGGGATAGTGCCATACCATCAATATGAATTTAATTCATAACATTTCCGAGAGGATGGTCAATGGTCAGATACAGATCTTGTTATAACAATAATTGAATAAAAGCTATTGTCTACCTATTATATTATAACTACATAATTATATATTTATATTTATAATATATATTTTAATATTTAATTAATTAAATGCAATAACGGCTTTAAACATGAACATTCCTACTTTTTTTGGCCTTTTCTTTTCAATGGGCCTGCGTCAACGTCACGTGACTCTCATGGTTGCTATGGTGGTTGCCATCGACCCCCCCCCCCCCAATAAATTACTTTTTTAATGAACTTGGCTCGATCTTTTTAATCGCTGTCTAGTGGCTTGTTACATCATTCTGAGATACGTGCATGGACAGACTTTATAGTGACACAGCCTATAACCTATTCTTGAAAGCAACACACCAAGCTCATTCATTTAACCAGACAGGGTTATTTGAAACAATTAAATATATGTGAGAGGTCAGTCGTCATTCGTATAGGGCACACCCCTACTTCCCACAAGCACCCCCCCTCCCCATATGGATATGGAGAATAGTTGCCACGTCCAAGTGGTGGTGGTGTCATATATATGAAAGAGGGCATTCAAATATACCACAATGATCAATTGTGGAGGCGGAGACCTAATGTAGTGATGCAATAGGTAGAGTCAAGGACATTAACAAGTAAGCTATAGACCTGGGGTGTCTTTTATATCAAAGGGGGTCAAAGGACGCATACGATTATAAATTTGGGGGCTCCAGCCCTACAGCAAAGGCTCACACAGCATCATCAAATGCTCCATTGAAACGCATTGGCAATAAGCTCTTGCTAGAAATAAATTAGTTGACAAGTGATAGAAGCTTGTCCATTAGACCTTCAACCAGGGTGCATCTGGGGATTACTCTGTGAAAATTGTAGGTCTCTAGGAAAAAACTGACCCTAACCCTAACCCTCACCCGAAACCTCAGGGTTAGGGTTAACCCTAACCCCCCCCCCTCTCGGTTTCGGTGTGGGGGTCCCAGTTAGGCCCTAGAATAAGGGTTTCAACTTTCAGGGCGGTAGGACCTTCTTATCTCAAAAACTGTCTTTCCACCACATTCTGAACCACTAGGTCTTGCAGGCAACAATTCTGAGAGGCTTTGTCCAAATAACGGTCCATTTGGGAAAAAAAAAAATTCTCTAAGGACTAGAACTCCAAATCTCGGATATGTCGTTCTCGGGACTCCGGGAAATGTGCGTATACATTTTGGCATCTCTAGATATCTCAAAAAGGCGGGAAAGGGGGCGTGACCTCCAACAGTAGAGTAAATGTACATAATACAGAGGTTAGTTTCTAGTCCCCATTTTTTGTGGAATGGAAGTGTACATTTGTGCCTTAAGGTGTGTAGGCACAGCTGGCCTGTGGACAAGATTTTGAAGTCTGGGGTCAAAAGGAGGATGAAATTATTATTAAAAATAAAAATTATCTGTGGTTTAATAATCTATTTATTACTAGATAATTACATGAAAATGTTGAAAAAAATTGCTAAGTGCCTTTGCAAGGTAGGAGGCTTGCCGACGTTACTCCGAGTATGTTACGTCCGGGGCTAGCCACTGAGAGGCCAAAACTCACTTTTGCCGCCTTTGAGAATAAAAAATAACCAATCACAATTCAGTTTCACTGTTGCGAGGTAAATAATCCATACCGTGTTAAACATAGGAAGGGCGGCCAGCTGCATCTACTCCTTGCAACCAATCACAAATCAGCTATTTCTTTTTTTAACATTCTAAGCAAATTAGCCTTCAGTTGCCACCTTGTACGGCAACTGATTAGAAGGCTAATTTGCCTTACATTTAAGCAGTGTGCACCATGAATGAACTTTACTTCATGAAGTTGAACGTTGTCTGCACGTTTGATTAAAACCTTAGAAGCATTGCACTCTGCTGACACACTGTTAATTGTCTAGTTTTTAGTCATGATCCTCTCTAATGCGCCTCCACAAGATGCGTCACGCGAGTATGTTTTTTTTAAAAGTTGAGTAGGCCTACGCTTTAGAAAAGACATGCATGTGCGGGTGCACTGCGTGCGTTCATGAATGCGCGTTCATGGTTGCCTCCCTGGTGAGCTCGGCCAAGAACCGCTACTGATGACCTCTCACACATATTGAATTAATTGTTTCAAATAACCCAGCCTCATTAAATCAATGAGCTTGGTGTTTTGCTTTCAAGAATAGGTTATAGGCTGTGTCACTATAAAATCTGTCCATGCGTGTCTCTCAGAGTGATGTAACAAGCTACCAGACAGCGATTAAAAAGTAACTTATTAATTACAAGTCTAAACTGCGGAAAATATAAACATATTCCAAGGTGCCTTTTGAAGGAAACCTTGGAATATCTGTCTATTTCCTATCCAGCGCACCCTAGTTTACAACAAAAACAACACAATTGTGGGCAGCTCCATTGCCGCCCTTAACCAACGTGGTTTGGAGCCATGTAAGGAGCAGAGGGGGCAGTTGATGGCAACCACCATAGCAACCATGAGAGTCAAGTGACATTGACGCAGGCCCATTGAAAACAAAAGGCCAAAAAATATTTAGACATGTCACAATGGTTAAAGCTGTCATTGTATTTATTTAATTAAATATTAAAAAAAAAAAATATATATATATATACAATTATTTGGTTATAATATTATGAGTAGGCCATAGCTTTTTTATTCAATTATCCTTATAACAAGATCTGTATCTGACTATTGACCATGCTCTCGGAAATTCTATGAATGAACTTCATATTGACGGCATGGTATCTCTATTCTGGCACACCCATCTTGAATTGAATAGACCATTCTTGTTGCTCCGAGGAAGTCTGGTGGTCTCCGTATATAATAAATAAATAAATAAATAAATAAATAAATAAATAAGGGTTAGTAAATGCATAAATTAATAAATATATTTATTTATTACACAGCTCTTCTCAATGCTTTGGAACGCTCCGTTCACTTGCATGGGCCTTCCAGACTTATGACAGTGAATTATTTTTTCCTTCAGGGCGAAGCTTCGTCGGTGTCCTGTTCGCCCTGTCGGGGCTAATGACATGCTAAAAGTTTCTTTAAAGTTGTTAAATATAATAACATCATTACAAGGTTACATAAAATAACATAATCAGCAAAGACAATGGTTTTATAGCCATGATTTAAACGGCATGCAAGCTGCTGGTTTCAGCGTCCATAGCAACCATCATAGCAACCATGTTATTATATTTTATTCTTCGTCATAACTATCAAACCAAACATCCTTTACCTTCACCGAGCAAGATTATGAAAGTAAAATGCACATTTCTCGCTTTTTCTTTTTTTTACACAAAATACTTTTAATGGCGTAACTATACTAAAATATCACATTTTCCACCCAGAATAAAAAGTATGTCCTCCATTTTCACATAAAAATATCAGTACAGTGCGTCTCCTGGTTCTGGTACTGAGGGTGAATGTATTGTTTGAAAAGGACACGTTTCAGGGACACATATGGGTATGTGTATGTACCCATGATGGCTCAGCAAGGGCAATGTGAACCTCTCCAGAAATATCTAAGATACAGTCGGGGAATACCAGACACGCATCCATGCACAAACATAAACCCATAAACCCCCACACACACATCAAACTCCCCAACTGCACACACTTTTACCCCCCCCCCCCCCCCCACACACACACACACACACACACACACACACACATACACGCACAGGGACAAAACAGTCCCAAACTGCCCAAATGCATATCCCCCCTCCCTCCCCCTCCCCCAACAGACACATACACACACACACACACACACGCACGCACGCTCGCTCAGCCGAGCCAAATGGGTTTTTATCAGTGGTTCTGCAGAAGCACAGGTTGCCATGCAACTCAGCACCACCTCCATTTTGGCTCTTTCAGCCCTGGCACGGCATGGCCAATCCGGCTCGCTCCCTTCTCCTGAATTGGTTTAATTCATTCTACGGGCCCTCAACCTATCATGAATTCAAAGAGTATGGTGCGGGCGGAGGTGGGTTGGCGTTGGGGGGCTTCTACCTGCACCAGCTTGGTCTGGAGACGGCCACTCTTCCTGCCAACTCGCCGTGAGTTTGATCTTTTTTTTATTAGTTGGTATTCATGCAGCAGGTATTCAACAGGCCCCTGCCTAAAAGTGGATTCCTCACTCTCTAATTCTGCTGCGTTCACTGGCCGACACATTCAAACTGCTGGACCCGATTGTTTCTTTGATGGACCCCACAATGCCTGCTTTCCCTTTCAGTCTCCTCTCGCCGGTTTTGTTTTGTTGAAAATACGGAAGGGATTGGGGAAAGGATGAGGGGAGAGAAAAGGAGTGAATTACCGCTCAGCTTATGCTTATTGAGGCCAAACACTTATTGCATTTGTGCTGTTGTTTAAATGGAGTTTACACAAGGTCCTGTAGCTACGGAGTGCAAAGAGATCTTTCCATTAGATCTAGATGAAGATATCTGATCAAACCAGCCTCTGTGTGCTTAGGGAGCACTGTGCTAGTTATGAAACACAATGCCAATGCGTTTGTTTGTTCCCTGATATGAATTTATTTTGAAGTTTAAAATACAATAAATATAAATAGTGAAATGGGAATAGGGACGAAAATAATTGAGAATGTGATGGACGGGGTTTAATGGAGGGAGGAACAGGTATACTTTATGAATAAGATTAAAGACCTGTATATCAAGCTGAAAATAATAAGAAATTAGCTATAGCGGACAAGTTTAGCATGGAGAGCTAACATGTGTCAGTATTCCATGATGTAGTGTATTATCACCGTGGTATATTGTGTAGTATATACTGTGGGTAGTATATTATCACCATGGGTGTGTTCGCTCCCCCACGGGGAGATGCAGAACACAACATGTGCTCAAATAAAACCACAGCCCTTTTCCACGTCCAATGAGATCTAGATTCAGCCTGGACCGATACATATTGACTGGTGAAACGGGGGGGGGGGGGGGGGGGGGGCAGAGGTGGAGCAGACTGGTGGAAGAGACTGATGAAGTAGACTGGTGGTGGAGCAGACTGATGGATTAGACTGGTGGTGGAGAAGAATGGTGGAGCAGAATGGTGGTGGAGCAGACTGGTGGAGCAAACTGGTGATAGAGCAGACTGGTGGTGGAGCAGACTGGTGGAGCAAACTGGTGATAGAGCAGACTGGTGGTGGAGCAGACTGGTGGTGGAGCAGAATGAGGTAGAGCAGACTGGTGTGGAGCGTGAATGCATTGGCGGGTGATGGAGCGGGCGGAGGGAGGGCTTTAGAGCCCACTCTGAGGGACAGAGACAGCCAATGCAGTAGAGGGGGAATTAAACAGGGCTGTGTACCACACTGCGCTCTCTTCTCCGCCAAGAGGGGGCCCCAGGGAGCCGTTGTGTCCCCCCAACACACACACACACACACACACACACACACACGCACACGCACACGCACACGCACACACACCAGCCAAGCTGAACCCATCCTCTGACTGCAGTTCATTCAGAAAAGTCACTGGTGGATTCGGCTTTTGGAAATTGAACAATGAGTGTGTGCAAAAAGGTCTCTGTTTGCGTAATGAAATGTGTTTGTTGTGTTATTTGTAGTTAGTGCAGGAGTGAAGGATGTTGAGATGTAATCAATGCTATCGCCCCTAATTACGGCTGGACAGAGGTCAATGTTACGTTGTTGGAGGCATTGTTTGCTGATAATGACTTTGTTTTTTCCTGGTTCCATGTTGCTCTTATACATATCTCAAACTATAGGCTATTGCCTTGCTTGTCTCTATCCCATGATTAAATATTAATACGGCAAGTTTGGCATTGCAGAGTTTTTGGCAGAAGTTGTTCTGGGTTCAATTTTTGGAAAAACAAAACAGCCTCCCAGAATATGGAAACAAATACTAAAAGTTGGATATGAGCCAGGGCACGGAGATGGAATGGGAGTCCAGCAGCCCCCAGCACCCAATCCGATTCTGATGAGACGAGATGTTTCAATAAAATATCTGCAGGTGATGTATAAATTATTACATGTGTGTAAGGATTTTAATTAGGGGCGCTGCATGTACAATGGTATTGGTAATTTCTATATTAGGGAGGTGGTCGAAGCAGAGTGGACCAATGCATGTTAGGCCAGATTAAACATCCATATGCTCCGGCAGGCCTATAGTGGATGTGAGATTTATGGATTGGAACTGACATTGACTCAACAGGACACATTATGAAAACTTAAATTTAAAAAGGAAGTCGCATTAAGGCTTGACATGGGAAAGTGTAATCCCGTTTGACTTGGATATCAAACCCGCTTTCCGATACGTTTCCGAATATTTCCTGAAGCCGTCTAATGTGAATGGGGAAAACAAGGAAATAACCTACCAAGACACACAAGTGGTTAGCTAGTTAAACAGCAGCACACATAACACAGTGTTAGGCATCGTCGTGTGACGTCCAAATATTCTTTTACATTCACACAACCCCTGTGACTTCACTGCACGAAGCACAGACAGCATGTCCAGCCATTTAAAAGAGTTACAGTTTTTCTCGATTGTATACACACAAAAAATGGAACTATGCACACAATTCTGAAATCTTGAAACTCATGTATTAACTACAAGACTCCAGACTGCTAAACTCTAAGCACAAATCTCATAATTTAGCACACTTTGTTCACCTGGATCACGCTGGCCTTCAAAACGCAACAACTAATTACCAATAAGTCTAACTCACTTTGCACCTGTTCAAACTCGACTGGCAAAACACTTCATTCATGTGTCAGAGCATAAAAGAGACTCGGTGAGCTCTACTGTGTTGTAGATATGGTCCTTTGGCCTGATCAGGAGCAGGGAGCAGGGATACATACTGATTTACATGTAGATCTGTTTCACCTCATTTATATTCTTATTTTTATTTTTTGTTGGCCTATGAAATTGCTATTTGTCTAAACATTTTCTTACGGTAGTGTTTTTCATTTTACTAATCGGTGCAATTACTGTACTGTAATTTACCAAAATAGGTAACTCTTCCTTCCTTCCTCTCCGACAGTCTTTATTTTAGGCTAATGGAAGAAGGTGTGCAGGCACCATTAGGTTGCCTTGTGGACTATGGCAGCACCTATTACCTGTCGCCGTGACGTTAGCCTCTTTCCGCCACGGGCCCTCCACCACACTCTGTCACCGTCTAACCCGGGACCTCTGCGGAATGTCAGCCTTCTCCAATGGCTCGTGACGTCCAGTGATCAGCAGAGAAGGACAAGTGGGTGATCCCAATAACCTCCAGGGGGAAGGAGATGGAGGAGGAGCAGAAGAAGAAGAAGAAGAAGAAGAAGAAGAAGAAGAAGAAGAAGAAGAAGAAGAAGAAGAAGTGGATTAGAGAAAAAAGCAGAAAAAGAAGATGAGGGAGAAGGAGAATGACAGAACAAACTAGAAAATGAGAGGTTCAAATGAAGTGGGCAAGTGAAGGGTGCCAATGTAGGAGCAGGCACTGCCCGTAGAGATGTGATTTGGCCTAAGCAGGGAAGGGGGTATAATGGGTTTCGAAGGTCATTTCAAAGGGACGCCTCTGAATCATCAGACCAGTATTTTAAATTGCTACACAGTAGGTTAAAGCAATCAAAACGTACTGAAACATCATCCTTTGACATGGTGGTGTACAGCTGTGGGTGAGATGTATGTAGTCAATTCCCCTTGCAAGTCGTCGACCTAAACCTGACATGAAGATAAACTCTAGGCACACACTGCACTAGGCCTACCAACAGAGGTCGCTCTCTCTCTCTCTCTCTCTCTCTCTCTCTCTCTCTCTCTCTCTCTCTCTCTCTCTCTCTCTCTCTCTCTCTCTCTCTCTCACTCTCACTCTCTCACTCTCTCACTCTCGCTCTCGCTCTCCAAGATATTAAAGTAAAGTAGCCTACCATAATTATGCAGATCACACAAAAGTTTACCCCAGGTGACTATGGACCTGTTGAAACTCTGGTTCACCGGGTAGAGCGCATACCATAAGGCCCAGTCCCTTCAGCAGCGACCAGGGTTCGAATCCTGCCTGTGTCCTTTGCTGCATGTCTTACCCTCCCTCTCCCATACCTACTCACTGTACAATAAAAAAGGATAAAACCTTCAAAAATAAATCGTAAAAAACAACAACATTTTCTCCAGCTAAACAAAGGAAGAGGTAATGTCTGTTCTTACTTAAGAGTCAAGCCAGAACAATCTCCATCACCCTGGACCTGGTGACTACATCAGCCAACTACTGTTTAAAACATTGCAGGAGTCAGGAGAATAGTGCCCAGGAAAGACCTGGAATTTCCACATGCCTAGATTACTCTAATGGTTTGTTCATAAACCTCTCCAAAAAAAGAAGCTCAGCCTCCAATATATTCACAAGGCTGCTACCAGACTCTTTCCACAAACGATGAAAAACAACTTCATAACACCGGCTCTAAATCCCTTGCACCGGCCGACAGTGGCTCAAGAACTGTTTACAAACCGCTCCGTGGTTCTGGCCCTGGTACATCTCCGACATGCTCCTCCATATAAAGCTCCAAGGCCTTCAGGCCTCTGGGCCTGGCCTGCTCACTGTCCCAAGAGGGAGAGCAGAACACGGTGGAGCAGGGGTTGGTAAACACCCAGCCGTCCTGGTATAACCTCTCAGAGGAGAGTGAGGACAGGGGTTGGTAAACATCCAGCAGTCCTGGTATAATCTCTTAGAGGAGAGAGCGGACACAACATTGTTATGCAGGATTTGGTTATCAGGCAGCAGTCCTGGGTTAACCTCTCAGAAGATGTCTGTCAGGCCCCGACTCCAACTGCTTTTAGAGCAAAGCTTGCAAACGTTTCCGTGTCTCACTGCCTACTCTGCCCTGTAATGAAAAAGTTTTTTTCTCTTTCACTTTTAAGTCCTTTATCTTTTAAATGGTAATCATTCACCTTTTTATCCTTACTCGCTTTACTTTATATTATAACTTTACATAGCAATT
This sequence comes from Pollachius pollachius, assembly GCF_949987615.1. Taxonomy (NCBI): domain Eukaryota; kingdom Metazoa; phylum Chordata; class Actinopteri; order Gadiformes; family Gadidae; genus Pollachius; species Pollachius pollachius. The sequence continues at coordinate 16,906,743 of NC_136937.1, read as the reverse complement.
TGAATTGCCTTTGTATTAAATGTGCTTTAGAAGAAATGCTGCCTTGCCGATTATTATACTTTTGCTATATCTGCACTACCTAACAAATAGGACTGGTCAATCTTCAAGCCAAGAGATATGTTCTCTGGAGGAGAAAATAGGTTTCAGGTTCAAAACAACACTTCGTACTAAGCACTACGACGGTTAAATTTGGGTGGGACTCTTTCAACCACTTCAGTGTTTTGGTTTGATACCACATATCATGAGGCCAGGTTTAAGTGGTGCGACTATGAATAGTAGAAGTACCATTGTTTCAGTATCAGTACCAGGATTAGTGTTAGCATTTTATGTTAGCATTGGTGTTGTCAGTATTAGTATCATGATATCAATATTACCAAGAATGATACAGATAATACCAATATTATATTAGAAGTATTAAGATTCGGCCCTCAGTCAGCCCTTAGTGAGTGAAATGCGCTGTGAGAACATCTTCTGCCTTGACTACACTTCCTCCTTGCAAGCCAATTCGATTTTAGATCGCTCCAAGCTCATTTCAGACAAATCGGGCGCTTTCTTCCTTGTACCTCTGCTCTCTCTTCCCTGTCTCTCTGCTCTCTATCTTCCTCATCTCTCTGCTCTCACTCTCTCTGTTCCCTGTCTCTCTGCTCTCTCTGCGAGATGGGTCGGGCCCCAGGAGAGTGGAGGACATTCGCCATCGACCCCGTCCTCTGGACCGGCTCTGAGAGACACATCTTTCAGATGGTTTTAAGGTATTCAGACAACCCTGCCTCCCTGTCTGCCTGTCTGTATGTCCATCCATCCATCATAGGCTTCATGAAGGCTACCTGCCAGCTGTCATGGTAGCATGACAAATAGAGACCATTTGATTAATGATTGGCAACAGAAGAAATATGCCTCTAGTAATGGAGACCGGTGACTGAATCCCACTAAGTATTGCTAATATATTTCTCTGAAGAAAGCTGTGTGTGTGTATGTATGTATTTATTGTGGCAGAATATTCTAATACTGAAACAAAAATACATATATGGGCACTAGATATGTCTTGACACGGGGCTCTTAGGGCACGGGAACCATCCGTCCCACTCCAGTGCCCCGGTCCACCTGATGAGTGGATCGGGGGGGGACTGCAGACTGGCTGTGACATTGGGGGCCGCCGATAAGGTCAGTGGCGGTGGGTCAATAGAGGGCGCTAGGGCGCCGCCCCTCTGTGAAATATTCACTTGAATATATCTGCCAACTATTAATCAACTATTATCAATACGAAATAAATCAACAAAAATACATAGCATTTATCCTCGTTTAATTATGTGATATACTTGTCACTGCCAGCAACCATTTAAATGCGTCTGAACGTCAATGATTTGGGCTAGGCTACTTATTGGTCATTTGAAAAAAAGCCCTCCTCCAAGTCAGGGGCGCCGGCCACGTTGAAGTCAATGTAAGCTCGCTAACCCTCGGGTCGCACCAGTGTGCGCCCCAGGCCAATGGTATCGCTTTTCTTTTTTGTTATCACCACATGATTGGACAATTCAGCGAATCAATCAAATAGGCTACCTCCCTCAGCATTATTCGCGCAACACAACTACATGTAGAGAAGAGACAGATCGCTAACTAGCAGAGAGTTGTAAGCACTTTTCACCCTTTTCAGTTGAGGAATTGGAGTCCCCAAGCAATGTTAAACTTAAAATGAGCAAGTAAGTTACATATTCATTTTGTCTTTCGGACTGTAGCATATAAACAAAATTAAGCAACTGTCCCTTATTTCTAACTGCATTTGAAGTAGACATTGAGACTCACAAAAAATGGACGCTATAGGAATGTGATTAGGATTTGTCTCAATATTAGAATAACAACAATCGGTCAAATAGCAATGGCTGGTGGAATGGCCATAAAGTACGTCTGTATATGCAGTGTAAGCTTGTCCAGCCCCTGCAAGTCTGGATGTAGGCTGAATGAAAAGCAGTAAAAAAGGGAGTGGCCATCCCCAAAATGCACCAGAATACAGGAAATCAAATCTATTAAATTCAATTTTTTTTATGGGGGGGAGGGGAGGGAACCCCGCCCCACTGTCTATTACTGTGCCCCGCCAACATTTTTGACCACCAGCCGCCACTGGATAAGGGGACTGGCCGGGCAGAGCGGGGACTGAGGACGGAGGGAGATTCTGCTTCCTTTCAACAGTTACCTGGCAATAGTTTGGCAGGCCAAAAGAAAAGACAAAATCATTCACACAGAAAGGTGTTTGTCTGCTCTCATGTGTGCGTCTGTGTATCTGTGTACCTGCGCACTTGTCAGTGCGTGTGCGTGAGTGCATCTATGCGTGTTCGTGTGTGAATAACATGAGGAATAGGAATTACACTTTTCAATTGGAACAAACTTCTATCCTAAGTAATAATATTAGTTTATTATAGTGTAAATATTTGCATTTATATAATGCAAGAGAGAGAGAGTGTGTGTGTGTGTGTGTGTGTGTGTGTGTGTGTGTGTGTGTGTGTGTGTGTGTGTGTGTGTGTGTGTGTGTGTGTGTGTGTGTGTGTGTGTGTGTGTGTGTGTGTGAGACGTATGGGTGTGAGCATGTGTCTTAAAGGCTATGCAAAGGTTTTAATTTTTTTTCTCAGTGTTGCTTAAACCTGCACTATCTGAGTTTTCTACTGTAGCTCTTTATCCTATTCAAATCGTTGCGATCTGAACCATGTGGGAAGCTCTTGACGAAGCCTTGTTGCATAGGAAGTTATGCCACTTCCGACGCAGGTTTCCCAAAATTCCGTAACAACGTTAAACGAAACACAGTATTTCGGGGGTTTAATAAGGTCAAGTAAAAAGTATTGCGGTGTTGCCTGTTTGGAAAACATGCTCGCAGTCTGAAATGATACAGCGTTAACTGTATCATTTGTATCACTGTAGCTAAAACTCAAGCCACTAGAAGCTGCTAATATCAAACGGGTATAGTGCTGATTTAACATAGAAGGTATCGGAAAATATATAGGGATGCCTGAATGTTTATAAAGTATGGATGCTTCTGAGCAACTATCAGGGAGATCACAAATAACGAAAATGGACATTGGCCCTAAAACATTGTTTGAATTAAAAAAAACGTATTTCGATCCCTGGCGCCCCGACTTGAAGAGAGAGTGGGCCACACTGGCTGCATTTGCAGTCTAAATCAGCATACTTGGATTTTCCTCAGTCAGAGTGCCTATTCATAGTGCATTGTGTGCCCATGAAGTATTGATTGAATTAGACAAAGAGCTTTTGCGAGGCTCAAAGAGTGAACACAATCATATTCCCATTAGCGGTGGCCTTTTTGTCCTTCCACAACTTCCCCATATTCAAACATTAACCACCGCTAATTTCACACATTCCCTTCAATACATCTACTTCTCTGAAAGAGCACTCTCCCTGTCCCCAAAACCCCTTTCATCACGCGACTAATACGCCCACCGAAAAGGCCGGAGTTATATTTCATTCAACTGCTGAATAGATGGCCGGTCGATGGTAAAACTAAATAATAGGTCAGCCGTTTGAATGTTTACCTTTTGTTTTTAAAAGGTACTCTGTAACAATCTCTCCACTAGCCCCTGTGGCCGGGAAGTGAACTGCAGCCTGCTGCAGACGGTGCCGTCAGAGTTCTGAGTTCTATCTCCATGGGTCGAGATAATAATAACGTCTTGCATCTTCTATCATTCCAAGACTTTCGAAGTGTATCCTGAGTTTCATTTGAGGGGGGTACTTGACGGGGACTCCAGCCGCACCACAGGCCAGGTGGGGCTGCAGGAGGAGAAGGAGGCGCGCGGCAGGGGCTCCTCCACTTCCTCTTTATGTTGTAAGCTACAGATAAAGCCCTCTCCCCCGTCTCTCAGCAGCTGTCAAAACGTCTCTCCATCAGCCTCCTACCGACATCCACTGCAACTGTCATCCATGGGCTATCACGCTCACCGAGACATGTGTAAAGCCTGTGAACACACTGGACTGGTCGAAGACACCCCTGTTGGATTGTACTTTCCCCGGCAATGCGAGATAAACATGTCACAAGGACGAGTGTGTTTGTGTTGAGGGCAGACCAAGACTCCATTCGTGGGTGCGTGGGTGCGTTAGGGCTGCACATTTAATAAAAATGTCATCACAATGACAATATTGGCTTCCCACGATAATATGTACGTGATCTTGTGATATATATATAAAAAATAATAATAATCCAATAGATAAAATAATAATAATAAGCATGCCCCGCCCATGCATTATACACTCTGGCTCTGCTGCAAAGAGTCCAGCACAAACTGCACTGCGGCGCGAAGCCTGAAATCGAGTCTACTGGAGGCAGTCTGGATAAGGCTCAGCCAATACTTAAATATAAAAGAAACAACATTAAAATGTCAGACACAGCAGAAGTCGAAGAGCTCGTCCGTCATCGCGAATCATCGTCGTTATCTTGAAATATTTTGGATTTAGCGCAAGCGATATTAACCAGCAACAAACAATTGCACATAGTTCCGTAGAGTTGTGTCAGCGCCACAAGGCAACAAAACTAATTTATTCAGCCACCTGAAAACACACCACAAAACAGGGTCTGACGAATGCATGAAGGCTAAAAGTGTTGCATCAGCTTCTAACACGAGTTAGAAGTCCCACTTCAATTCAGACATCCATAAAGGCAAATCTGTGCAGCGTGACACCATATCCATCCAGGTCACAAAGACACACCGAAATCACCAATGCAATCACATTCCATTTGGCCAAAGATATGTTTCCAATAAACGCTGTCAATAATGTGAAGCATAGTCCTGCATTTAATTGTTCTGATTCTGTTGCATTCTGTGATGGCATATTTATTTTAGTAAACCTTTATTTGAGGCACAATTTTATATAGGTCAAATTCAGCAGATTTATTTAAACTCATCTCATCATATGGATACAGTGAATAAAGTGAAATAATTTTGATTTTGATTCTAGGAGGTCACATAAATAAACACCTTATTTACAAGTAGAACAAATCTTTTACAATTTAAACATTGTAAAATCTGTGCCCTGTTGATTTAAGCTGGTGTTATGTATGCACAGATTTGTACATTAGCAGGAATGTAGCAGAATGGATCAGAGATGTTAAAGCAGTGTTAGGTTTACCTGACCATTCAGTAAAAATATTTGTCAAATTAATAATCGTGGCAAATAATCATGGTATCAATATTGATCAAAATAATTGTGATAATAATTTTGGCCATAATCGTGCAGCCCTAGCGTGCGTGCGTGCGTCCATGCATTTGTGCCTGCATGCATGTGTGTGTGGCCCTGTTTGTGCATGTGTACTGAGTAGCACTTGCTGCTATGCTACCGTGATGCGAGTAGACAAGTCTTCAACTCAGATAGAGAGAAAGTAGAAGAGTAGGTAGCAGAGAGACAGTAGGCAAAAGGTCAAACCCAATCTTTCTGTTGCACTTCCCTTCAGGAAATGTCAACAGCACACTGATATGACATACATAGGAAGCAATGGAAATGTCCATGATTGCCCTCCTAGCTATCACCACAGCAGTGTTTTCCAAACCCTCTTCATGGAATATTGGGGAAAATAGTAGCAAGATTTTTACGACCAATTTGGCCTTTTAGTTGTTTTTGTGTGTGCGCTACCCACTTTGTCTGCCTTTGCTCTCGTAGGCGGGCTGTGCCCGCGTACGGGGCTTGTCCCCCCGCCTGGCCTTAGAAAGTCGCGGGGAGAGATTTGCTTTGAGTTTTGCTCCATGACTGTCAAAATCATTTTGATTCATGCTTTTCAAATAATTAATCGAAGAAACGTTGATTGTTGCGCTGTCTCCTGCCCCGTTTCTTTGTAACGTTTGAGCCGCGTAACAAGATACATAATCGGTTTGGACTTCGCCGCAGCACTACAGAATGTGGAAAGGTCAACAGACATGTTGTGGATCCTTTTTAACCCACTGTAGGATGAGGAGGTTTGTGTCTGCGACTGTGAGGGCGTGTGTGGTTCAATGTGTATGCTTCACTTTGTTCTGGAGCAGACTTTTATCAGGTGGACAACACACACACACACACACAGTTGGGCTGATCGTTTGAAAAGACAATCCACCCATCCGCTTCGAATGAACGCACTTGACACAACAAAATGCGTTAGAACACGTCCATCTTGAAGACGAGTTCCTTCAGAATCAGCTGCTTGTCGCAGATCGACTGACTCGATTTCTTTCTCATACATTCCTGTAGCGTCATACTGCATTTGCCTGTTGAAGCTCAGAGTCCATTGACTTCAATAGGGCTTTATAGAACAGCTTTTTTTAGTGCATCAAAAGTCGACAGCTCATCAATCAACACACACCATTACAACTAAGTTCCGTTCAGCTAAAAAGCGCTTCATGTTCGGAATAGGGATGTTGTTGCCCAGGCCAGTCCCTCTTCACCACTCTGCTAACTTAACCCAGTGAAGAGGGAGTCAGTGAGTGGCATTTGAGTCTGTGAATACGAACGATGGATACGAATGAGAGAGAAATGAAACGTGGAATCGGTTCGTTCTTGTTAAAGAGTCGTTCATTCAAACTGATTTGGTCGCAAGAGACCCGTCACTAGTCCTCAGTTCCATCGTGGATTTTTGAAAGCAAGTTGAAAGACAAACTGCAACCTACTTCTTGATATTTGCTTGGCGAAATTGCTAGACAATTTTCATCGCACATTTCATACACTTTTCCAAGCACAATTCCTTGTTTCAGTTTAAGAGAATTCCCACATTTCCTTGTTTGAGTTTAATATCGTTTTGGTAGTTGGCAATCACTTTGATTCAGGGAGCCTGAGGTCTGAACTTCAAGTCCTGTATTCAGATCAGGACTTGCACGGTAACAGGGGAAAGCTGTGTGATTTCTTGGTGATCCTTAAAGACATGGAGTTGGACAGTGCAATGCCTCAGCTTTACAAACTGTTCTCATTGGTGGCAACAATTGGAGCTACATCTGCAGGTGTAAAAAGGAGCTTCTCCGGTTTAAAGCGTCTCAAGTCCTACACCCGTTACACAATGGGCCATGGCCGTTTAAGCAGCCTAGCTCTGCTGGCCATTGAGAGGACAATGGTAAAGTCACTGGAAAAGACAGCTAGTTGGTATGACAGGGTCACAGAGCATTTCCTTGAAAAAGAACAGAAAGCAGATTTACATATGAATAAATCACATCAAGTTCTTGATCCAGGCTGTGTATGAAGTTCAGTGTTTGTAATAACTCTGTTTAAAAGAACAGCGTTAGGTAACGCCGTTATTTTTTCAGTTACGGAGTAATCTAACTAATTACTGTTTCCGTCGTTTCAACGCCGTTACCGTTACTGTATGTTAAATGCGGTGCGTTACTATGAATTGAGTGAATAAACTGCGTAATTTGAACACACCCCTGGCTCCAAACAAAAACTGCTAGTGAGGAGACCGGGTGGGTTAACAACAAGATAAGCGATTATGATTGGCTAAGGCAGAGTCATGTTTCATGGTAGCCAATCGGAGCCAGTGTTTTTACACACAAACCAAGATACACACGCCACACCAAATAGATTCGGTGATGCAGCAGAAATGGCGAGTCCGGAGCAATCCGATGAAAAGTTGAGATTTTTTGTAGTATTTGCCAGATGTTCCACAGCCTTTGCAACCAAGCAAATTAAAATTCAGTTGAAAGTATATCAGGGCCTTGAATGGGCAGTTCAACCATTTAACACATTAAGATCAAGTGAAAACTGCTCAGAAAAATCCAAATTCTTTGACGTATAGCAACTTTTATTTTACAGTAACACAAATAGTTACTTTCCCTGTAAACTAGTTACTAATATTATAGTGCAACTCAGTTGCTAACTCAGTCACTTTTAGGAACAAGTAGTGAGTAACTATAACTCATTACTTTTTTAAAGTAACGTTCCCAACAATGACATTCTACCGAGCCTGTCCAACTTGCACATCTGGGGGATGGTCGAGTCACCAGCATGCCCTCTGTGCCAGAAGAGAGGAGACCTGGAGCTGAAGGTTGACCTGGGGAAGCAACTCCAGTTCCCAGGAAAAGTTGCTGTCACGACACTGAGGCCGGACATGGTGCTGCTCTCTGAAGCCTCAAAGCAGGTCATCCTCTTGGAACTCACCTTCCCTCGGGAAGAGGGCATCGAGGAAGCCAACGAGAGGAAGAGAGCGAAATACGCCAAGCTTGTGGAACAGTGCCGCTCCAACGGGTGGCAAGCGAGGTGTGAGCCCATTGAAGTAGGGAATAGAGGGTTCGCTGGCAAGTCCCTCTGTAGGGTCTACAACATGCTGGGCATCACAGGAGCAAGCAAGTGAAGAGCCACAACAATGGTCACAGAGGCAGCTGAAGTTGCCTCAAGGTGGCTGTGGACCAGGAGAGGAGAGTCGTGGGTGAGGTAGTGCTACCTGGAAAGAAGCCGGAACTTAAATCAATTCCGGCTGGGTCGCATGGGCGAGGGTGTATGTTACAAGACCCGAAACACCTGACGAAGGATACAACACTGAAGATGTGTTCAGGTGCATCGCAAGATGTTTTCTATAAAGTGAGGGCACAAAGGGATCGATTGTGAAAGGGCTTGTAATGGCTCGTCCAAAGGGCACCTGGTGGTAGAAGTAGGCTCCTTTAACATCGCACTAAAAACCATACCGGGAAAGATGTCACACCTACCCCTCTATGTCAACACACGTATCCATGGATACGTGCTTTACAACTCGCCCGATATCTCCAGACCAATTCACAAATATTTTTCTTACCTCTTTATTTGCCAGAGCAAGCAAAACATGAGCTCCAAGATTCGACTGGTTTCCAGAATACTATTCAACCAGAACAGTTCTGCTATCCCAGGGATGGGAATAATCAGTAATTCTAGAGGTCAAACACTCCAGCTGACACTCCACGCCAGCCAAGCAGAAGTAGTTCCCCACCCTCTCACTGTATATGATTATAGTCTATACATGACCATGTATAGACTGTATGTTGGATGCTAAACAAACATGCATTTTGCGTCTGAATCGCTCCCCACCGACGGCCTGTGCGGAGGAGGGGAGATTATTGGATAATAACATGGAAGTCGATGCTCATTTACATGCTGCCGCCGCGGCAATCAATGGTGCTTCGCATGGCGGCGGCGGCTGTGTGAGCTGAGGCTGTTGATCTCAGCTCAGCCTTTGTTTTCATGCCTTCTTGAAGTGCACAACATAACATTGCATTTTGGTGGATTGATTTTTCGTCATCAAAAACAAACAAAAAAACAGTGGGTTTAAATAGATGGCTCCTCCCGCCTATCTTTCACAAGCCGTATTTTATTTAGCTCTGCACTCATCGGATACATGGTGCTCCAGCGGGGGAGATTCATGGGCCAATCGTTGTGCGGGGCAATCCTTCAGTGGAACATAAAGAGTAAAAACCTTCAGAAGAACACATGGCCTAATCTGAAGGGAAAAAAATAACCGGTACCTGTAATGGAAGGGAATGGTTCTGATGGTTGGGAAAGTTGAAAAATAAAAAGCAATTATTGTCACGATCATATCCGGCACGGAAATGAAGGAGTGAGGAAACAGATTGTTTCTGCGTTCTGACAGCGGGCAACAGTTCATAGTGGCAGTTCACAGAATCTCACACATGGTGCTGATGGTGATGGTTAGATGTAAAAATTGGCCAATATATTTCCAAAAGTGTTCCGTTCCAGACACTTTAAATCATGTCTTTGCTACCGAACAAGGTGTTGACCAGTGCTGCATCGAAATCAAGTGCTGGTGTCATTTTGGTTTTAGATTGGAGTTTCATAACCGCTCCATAAATACGTCCCAAATCTAAATATTTCACATCCTACTGGTATTAAAGACGAGCTGTGCGTAGCAGAGCCTACCTTGGTAGGGTTGTGGTGCTAATAAGTTATATTTTCATCAATAAAGAGAGAGCCGCCTAAAAGAACAGGCGGGACCATTATCCATTTGTGAAGCTCGGGGGCTCTGCTGCGTGGGGTGTAAAGGCCAGGACCAACGTGCTTAGCTTTGGCTCAGATAATGTCCTCTCATATTGTATTCCTCGCACACAACGCCACAAGCTTCACGGCAAATGAGACACTCTTGTGTCTCATTTGGTGGTGAATGCTATTTTGCATGTCCAATCTTTCCATACGCCTCGTTTCCATCGCCGTCTGTTTTTCTCCCTGTTTTCCTGACATTTAACTTTTGTCTCTTTTGCCGAGCGTCACGGTTGCTTTTGTGCGGCTTTACGGAGGATTGCTCCTAAAGTACAGCTTACTCAGCATGCTAAGCTTGTGTGAGTGTGTGTGTGTGTGTGTGTGTGTGTGTGTGTGTGTGTGTGTGTGTGTGTGAGTGTGTGAGTGTGTGTGTGTGTGTGTACACTAGTATTCTTTGCAATACGGTCTATGCCAGTACAATTGTGGAAAATGAGACCTAGCTTGCTGTAGAATATTGTGGAACATTCAATCAATAACTCAAATGGCCGTTTGTTTTTTTATAAGGCCCTTTGTGCCACGAGGCATTTGGAGGACAGGTAACAGGTAACCTTTTTGAATACAATATTTGCAGCACTTTGCTGTGTGTCATGTATCGGGCTGTTCAGCTACAGTCCCGCAAAAGGATCCTAATCACTGTTTGGGCTTTGGCTCAATTCATAATATTCCTCTCCTTTGACTGTGCTCTGTCATTTTTCTTAATATTGTCAATTAAAGCAATTGCCTTAGTCTCTGCCCTTCACCCTCTGCTCGCATGAGGTTCAACATCTCTCTGTGTGTCTGAGAACCACTGGGGGCTCCACCGCGGGCTGCATATACATGATCATACCGTCTGACTATTCGCAAATGTCAGACACATTTGTAATGATGATGACAAACCTCCAGAAACGATGGAACCTACTAAGCTTACAGCTCGGATTTGACGCTTATTTTCTGTGAATGTGATTGTTTTGGTTGGTGAAGTATGTGTGCTTTGTTTGTTAAAAGTTATTTACTGGGAGAATGGACGAATGTGTATTAAAGGATTTATTTTCAAAGAAAGGACGATGGGAGGAATTTGAGTTCCGTTTCAGAGACACCACTCTGTTGCTGATGCTCGGTGACGGGGACTTTTCTATAGCAACCTCCATCACAAGAAGCAGTCAGAAAGAGCTCATGTCAAGGGCCACTTTGGTATCGGTATCGCCCATCACACAGACAGAGTTGTCTAGAGGAGAATCGCAATGGCTTAAAGGACTTCTCAAAAGTCTGATGTCCACTAATTCTTTCAGAATGTGGTATTATGTCAACATTCAATTAGTATAATAGCTATGCTAATGCTAATTCCGTATTTTGCTAATCACTTCCAGGCATGTGGCGTGGATATGGCCTATTGTTTTACGTAAAGTGGGGTTCTTTGAAAACAATACATTGGCTAATAACTGCTCATAAGCCAATGAGTATGTAAATAATTTATTTTTTTCTGGCCGATTTGCCAGTAATAGCATAGAAAGGAGGAAGAGATAAGTTGAAAAATAAAGGGGTGTAGACCTTATGATCCAAGTGCCTGTAGAGAGGGTATGAATGGGTGGAGACAGAGCCTTACTTAAGTCAGACATTTCATGAGCAAGAAAGACGCAGACTCTACCCATTGAGTAGATCACAGCTGCCAGCCACAATTAATGCTCGCCATTTCTTCATGATGGAAAAACAGAAGGCAGTACTTGAGAAGCTGGCACAGATCTCCCACATCAGGCACCTGCTTATCAAGCAGGGCCTGGCAGAGTGCCTGGGGACCCTGGTTCTGGTGGTGAGTATACGGGGCCGGGCGGGGCCGTGTGGTTGTGAACATAGATCAATAAAGATTGAGCAGACACTTTTATCCAAAGCACCTTACAAGTGAGGCTGGGGGGAATCAAAGAGTACAATCACATAGGGGGTATCTGCCTTGTACTTAATCAATTAAGACATGGACAGTTACTGATTAATGTATACAAACGTTGACAAGGCACCAAACCGTGTTGCTTGACGGTACCATACAAACCACAGAACAACAATATTACATTTTATATATAATTGCAGACTATTGTGGTTTACTCACATATTTTAGTCTTAATTTGGATATGTTATTAAGGGGGTCAGCCCTATGTTCCCACAGCCCAATGGTCCCACAGCCCTATGTTCCCACATTTCTAAAGATTTTTTTTTTCACTGAAAATTTAGAAAATCAGGCCCTATGTTCCCACTGCCCTATGTTCCCACATTTTTAAGATTTTTCTTATTTCTAAGATTTTTCTCAGAATGAAAGCATATATGGTCCCACATTTCTAAGACATTTTCAAAATTAGGTCTTGTGTTCCTTATATTTCTCTTAAATTTATGCCCTACCCTGCCACAAGATTTTTTGGAAGCACTTTTTAGTAGATTAGCGAGAATTTTTTTCCACAATATTTGATGAAAAGCATAGCAGACAAGGTTAGGGTTAGGGCTAACTCTAGCTCAATTTCAACAAGATGTTGTGGCTCAAGTGAGGGGCTGTGGGAACATAGGGCTGTGCGAACATTGGGGTGTGGGAATATTGGGCTGTGGGAACAAAGGCATGCTCCCGATATTAAGTGTAAATGATCAACAGAATGTTATTGCATTGCATTACTAGTACAATGATTGAAGGACATATAATATGTGTGTTGCGAATCCATCACTATCTGCAATGACGATTTTTATTCATTAACTAGAAGATTAGAACATTCATTTATCTCATCCAAATATTGGCAATGTCCTTTCCAAAGCCTCTCCAGTTGCCAGCACACAGCTTCTGACCTTTGGCGGTTCAGAATTTCCACAGCTCTGGATGCTACTGAGAAAAGGTCCTCTTCTGGTCTGCATTTCCCATTACCATTTATAACTTCAGATTATTTATTTATGGATCATCGTATTTACAAAACTTGTTTTAAATCCCCGGAAATAGATAATCAATGTCAGGCCTGTCCAGACCAATTTGAAACAGTTTGACTTTCAAGACGAGTAGCTTTAAACATTTTCCCTTCCTCTTGACGCAGCACATCAAAGCACATCATACAATGTAGACAACAGGGCTGTTCAACTTTACAACATTTATTAAGTCAAATTGGGCAATGATACATAGTTCAAATACTCCACATTATTAACATCAGAATCCAAACCAAGGGAAGAGGTAATAGTCTGTAAGCAGGCATTCTCAGTTCTCCCAGACAACAAATCCAGAGAGGACACCAGCTGGGTGGGTCTCTATGATGTCTGCAGCAGGCGGCTGCTGTGCAAAACACAGAAAAACAGAGAGAGAAACTCCTCCTTGACATCAGGAAAACCAAAGTACATCTTTCCATGTTTAAAGTCATTTTTCTCAGGCTAAAAGTCCCCCCTTCTCCAAAAAACAATCACACCCAAAACACCCACAAAAATGTCTGACCTTCGAGCTTCAAAACAAAAGAGACACGCCCTGGCTGAGAAGGAGACCGGGCGCATTGGGCCCCCCACCAGGGTGGTGGTGGTGCCGGGTGAGAATGGTTTCAGCGTCCCTCCCTCATCCTGCAGATGTTTGGCTGCGGTTCGGTGGCCCAGATGCTTCTCAGCGGAGGTTCCCAGGGCACATTCCTAGCTGTGAACCTGGCCTTTGGGTTCACCGCCACACTGGGGATCCTCATCAGTGGACAGGTGTCAGATAAGAGGCTGTTACAGTGGTGTATAGGAATGTATAGGGGAACTTATATGGGGGGAATGGATGGTGCGCTTGAATTCTAAGTTTGAGCAAATTGGATTAAATTGCAATGAATTAAATTGTTCGGTTGCTTCTGTCTGTACGATTTTGTAGGATTCATATATCAGCCCCTCATTGTAATGGACGTAAGCATCGGTGAGTGCAGTATTTCGTGTTTACCCTACAGGAGTAGATCACCACTCTGTTTACCAGTCAGAACGACAGCCACCCATCATCAGCACTACAAACACTCAGCCAGAAGTCAGAAGAATACAAAGAAGATGGAGGAATGGGGAGCCTTCCTCCTCGATCATAAAACAACGGAGCGCATGATGGCGTTGGAAGTGAAGACATGAAAAACAAACACTCAAGTAATTTCATTAAGTACGAGGGCTCCCGTCGAAACAGATCCATCTCCCTTTTTCAGTACACACACACACACACACACACACACACACACACACACACACACACACACACACACACACACACACACACACACACACACACACACACACACACAAAAGGGAAGCTTAATTATAAACCTCCAACCCAGATGGGGTGAGGGTGTGAATGTGAGCGTCGGGAGACAAGCGCATGCGTGAATGAGCCATCATAGCAGTTCACTTTCCCTCCAAGGTTGCCAGATTTTTTGGTTCAGAAAAACATTGACTATTGACTAAGGTATGATTGATTAAGGTACTTTTCATTTTCTTCTCTTAGCCTTTTCATCCTTCCCATTAAGTATTTGTCACAGAGTCCTCCCTCCCGTTTCTACGGGGTCTTACACACAGCCCATAATTACATGGAGATTGGCTCGGCGCTGCGTTCGATCTTTGAGAATCAGGGGCGAGAGTGTTCTCTAAGAAGATAAGAAGGCCTCCATCTCCCTAGTTGCTCTTTGAATCACTGATCATAGCTAAGAAGATATCTCCTTTAGGAGTCCTGTTTAGAAAGTCTCATGTTTCTGTCCTTCTCGCCGTCCGTAGGTGGTCCTCTGAACCCGTGCGTGACCTTTGCCCTCTGCCTCCTGGGGAGGGAGTCATGGAGGAATTTCCCGGTCTACTTCCTCTTCCAGAGGTTGGGGGCCTTCCTGAGCGCCAAGATCATATTTAGAATGTATTCTGGCAGGTGTCCTTGAAATGTAAAATGGCTACGCTGGGTTCCATCCAGCCAGAGGCCCCACCCCTAGGCTATGTCACTGAGGGGCCAATCAAACACAGACATGCCGCAAAAGACACGGGGGATTCAAATAAGCCTCGACAGAGTGATTTGTTCAAACAATTCTGCCGTATAAACTATACAACAGCGAAAACTGACAATACAGTGTGCCATTATGTTTTATTTGGTTTTTATTATCCCTACGCCGCCCGAATCAGCTTCTCAACATTGTTTGAAACTTGATCAAGCTCTTTCCTACCTTTCGTTGTGAAGCGGTGCTGTTCTTCGCCCGGCACTCAAGGTTGAACATATTTCCACTGTTAAGCGTTGTTAAAAAACCTCTGAACTTTGAGGAGCATCACAAGAAGTGGAGCTCAGCAGAGGCCGGTGTCTAGCGCTGCTCTGTGTTATCGCCCCCATATCGATCCTATTTGTTCCTCTTAATGTAATCTGATGATACCAGCACCACTGCGGCACCAACAGACACACAAGATCAATACTTATTCAATATTTACACACAGGGCCTGCTGTCAGGCAGAGACGAGAGTCTTGGAGGCAGGTGCTTACAGTTAATGAAGCAGCAGGTCTCATCAACACTGAACGCAGTAATGTGCGTGCCCCACCAGATGCGCTGTGGGACTACGGCCAGGGGACGCTGTCTGTGGACGGGACCAAGGCAACGGCGGGGCTCTTCGCTACGTATCCCTCCCCACAGCTCAATCTGCTCAACGGATTCTTCGACCAGGTAACAAAAGTGTCAGAAATCGTTTCGTCACATCCCTTACTGCAGAACAAGGGTACGATTAAATCTTTGTCACACCGAATGCTCCGGATAGCATCTCAGAACAACATACATGTTTAAGAATAGCACAATGTGACCCCGCTGCTCGATCGCTAAAGGGCACAGATGGAGCTCTAAACCACTCCATAGGTCCCCAGGCCCTCTCCCCAACTCCAGCCCCATTTAAATGCTCAGTGTTTTGTGAATCCTCCCAGTTGAATCGCAATCCAGCTATTAAAGTCAACACTTGAAAATGAAATACGGAACAACAGTTGTACTCACATACGCTGACAGACAGGCAATGAGCAACGCCTTCATCCAATCTGTTTTTTATTGAGTTAGTCCTCTGAAGTGCGCTGGATGCGATTTTTCTTTTGGGAAATAAAGATAGGGGGCGGCACTGAGGGGTGGTTTACCTGTCAAGTTGTTTCACAAGATTGTTTTTGTAATGTACTCCCTTTGCCCTGTGGCACTTGGAAATGGATTTATGCTGCTTTAACTTTAGGGGCCCGATTTTAACAGTCTGAAACGCAAGTGAGAAGCGCCAAAGGCAAGTAGCTTTGTGGTCAGTTCTATGGCGATGATGCTATTATACCGGCGGATAAATTACTCTTGCGCCCGACGCAAATCTAAAAAGGGTTGCCCTGAAGTAGCCTAATTACCCGTAGGTGTGGTTTGAGCGTAACGTGCAATAAACCAATGAGAGTGCCATCTCCCATCCCCTTTAAGAGCCATGAGCGCATTTGAATCTGAAGAGTTGATATTTTGCGTTTGCAGTCTCCGATGAGACAGATGCATGACCACATGAATTTTAAACTTCAAATGGCTCAGTTTATGGCCAAATAATATGGCCTGATTCACAAATGGAATAGCGTTTTCTTCCACGACATCAGAAATACTGAGTCCTCAAATAAATTTTGGCAAAGAAAACTTAACACACATATGATATGCGGTAACTTCGGTTCTATTTAATGATGTACGCAATACATTAACAAACATCGTTTCTTTCCAGTATTGTATGCATTATCGTCATCGACTTGTGCTTCTAATAAGCACGTGTCCCCCCGTTTAGTTTGCATGTGTTTAAACAGATGGATGCACACATGCGTGCCCGCATTCATTAATTATTGTACACATACACACGCACGCCCGCATTCATTCATTCTTTTTAACACTCACTCGTGGTAAAACAACGTTTTCTCACGATCAAATACTCATCAATCCTAAAAGTTATGGGCTTGTGCAGGATGTCTGTGTTAAGAAAATATGTGTTTGCTGTACGGTGTTTGCAGATGCATTGATTTAAAAGTACAACTTATTACCGCTGAATCAGCTGTTCTTTCCCAAATAATTTACCAAGAATGTGTGGCTAGGTAGATGAGAGAATCAAAGTGTATGCGCGAGGTGCACAAGCAATATCATGCATGCGCCCTTAAAATAGCATCTGAACAACGCGCCACTGACTTTAAACCAGGTATTTCCTGGTTTGTGGCGGAATTTTTTTCTGAAACTGCAAAATAGCACTAGGGAACGCCAGAACACGCCTCCTCCTTTCGCTGAACCTAATTTAGCGATGCGTGCCTGTGGAATGAAAAGAACGCTCCGCGCCAGTTGCAAACTAGCAACGACACATGCGTTGGTGTAGAAAGTAAATTGCGCTGGATGCAAGATAGGGCCCAAGATGTGGAAAAAAGGAAGGAAATTAAACTTGCCATATTGCATGCCATAATGCCGAGCAGAAATGGTGGGGATGCAAGAAATATATTGAAATATAAATTAATATGGTGAAGTATCTGTGAATTAGGGTTTGTCATTCTGTAGCGTTAGGGTATCAGGAGGTAAACAAAAGCTCACTGCACACTGTCTGATGTCTAAAGCACCTGGCCTCTGTTGGATATTTCTTCAATGAAAAGCGCTTTTAATTAAAATAAATCATCATCTGACATCAAAACCCCATAATGTACTCTGTGTCGGCTGTGTGTCAGCAGATGGAAACGGCCACACTAATCGTGTGTATCCTGGCCATCGTTGACCCCCAAAACACCCCCATTAACCCCGGTTCACGGTGGCCCTGGTGATCGACCTCTCCATGGGCTTCAACTCGGGCTACGCCGTGAACCCCGCCCGGGACCTGGGTCACGCCGCTTTACCGCGCTGGCGGGCTGGGGCGGCGGGGTGTTCACGTGAGTAGTCGAAACATTTTAGATACAGTAGGGAGATTGTATCACCTGTATCCCAAAGGGAGGAGTTTGGCTGTGAATGCTTTTTGGGTTGTAACCGAGTAGAGCACATGATGGAAACATTGAAGGTCTGCACTGCAACAAAGTCTATTATCTTCTATGATTCTGAATCGATTCACAACTTCCACAAATCAATGAATATATTTTTTTAACATTTTGTCTTCTGTCGTGTTGACATTATTGCCATCAGTTGATATACTTTTTCCAACTATAAAAACGTGAAACTCTAATGTACGACCTTTGTATTGCCAGTCAAAAGGTCATGGAACAATTCAATTAACCCTTGGTAGGGACTCTATACCATCCCTAATGAAACATAGAACGTCTGGACACCTTACTGATTGGCTCAGGTGAATTCTGACATATTGCCTTAAAAAGCACACTAAAGAAGGATGGAAGTCCATTTCAACTGTTTAGTTTTATTTAGTATTGGCTTCATTTCCTTTTTACAATTTCTTTGCAGTTCAGTATCACTCAAACGTAGCGCAACCTGCCCTATGTCAGTTTTGTACTGCAGCTTTTAAAATTTCTCGAGAAACTACTACTACTACTACTACTACTCAAGACACAGAAGATCTCAGAAGACTTGTCACATGAAAATATATATGTATAATTTCAGCTACAAACCAAGCCACTGCTACTAGAAAAAGTACATATTGCGGGTTTAAAATTGTGAAACTAATTTCAATTGAGGTGTCTGCTGCTACATTACTAAAACGGTCATCCAAAGAAATATAATATGTAAATATTATATTAATTTTATAGATTGGCTGATAAATCCTTTAACTCACTCCATGGTACTATTTTCGATTATTGTATATAATTGACACTGCCATTTATTTTCACAGGAGTTATCTATTATTTGTATGTGAGGAACTTGTCGGGAACATGCTGATTTCAAAAATATATTGTTTTCAAAATGTCGCTGTGTCTTCAAATTTACCTTGGTGGTAAGATGGACGCTGCATGGCATCTCCTGTCCTCCCCTTTCCTCTCTCTCCTGTCCCCTCTCCTTTACCTGTCTCCACTTCTCTTCTTTCCTTATCTCCTCTCCTTAGCAATTTATATCCGTATAGTTACATTGCCCAAATAGCCTCTTAAGACCATCCAGATGTTCACGTTTCACAATGAACATCAAAAGTTACGTTGCTAAAGAAACCTCCGGCCAATCAGAAAACTCTTGCTCTCTCCGCTCTTGGTGATCCAGATGAAAGTAAAGAAAATAAACCTTCTGCTCTGAGCAAAGCCTTCTGTGCAGATTTATTTTCATCTTTTAATATCATTCATGACATTTAAAAGTGTATATTTTGGGGGGTTTTGAACCAAATTAGCGCACCCCTTTGCAACGCCAAGGGTTCACGGTTATCGACATCTTCAAACTCCATCATGCTGTTCATAACAAAACATAACAAAAAAATTAGGGCTGGGCAAGTTAACGCAATCTTATTTTAACACAATTAATACAAATTGACGCATTAACGCATGTTCTTTGGTTTTTCTTTTGAAAGGTTTTGGCCACAGAATGTCAACATTCATATCAGAAGTCATTTTTTGTTAGCTTACTTCTTACTTTACATTCAATTACACTTGAAGTAAGTGACTGCCTGATTACAATTGCAGTAATTGACAGCCTGTTTACAATTCCCAAATCTGTGGCACTACTTATTTAAATTTAACTACACTTGTAGTAACTGTTAATTTACAATTGTACTATTTGACTACCTGTTTACAATTCCCAAATCCGTGGTGTTCCGTAAGTATCATATTCAACCCAAACAGAGTGAGTCAATAAATCTCCCTCAAGATCACTTGGTCTGTGTAGTGGCAGCTTTTCAGCGGCCGCTTCTGAGAGCGGGTAAATCCGGACAACGTGCATCTTGAATTATAGATCGATATATTTGTTCCCTTCCTACTAAAAATACAAACAAAGATGTCCCTATCGCATTCACGCGGTTGAAATAATGTTTGCCACTTCCTCTCCACCTGGTCATAGGTAACCCATCAATATATTTGACTGTCAGTCAGAACGTCAGACGTCACGCTCAATTGGCCAGACAGAACACGGCAGTCAATCTGATTTTCAACATAGAATTACGTAATTGTAAATTACGTAATTCATAATACTATTAATTCACCTCATAATTCACCTCATAATACTATTAAACCATATTTCATAAACTTAAATATAATTATTTCAAAAGTGTCATCAATCTTAATCACTCAAATTAATTTGCAAACATAAATAACAAAATGGCTCCAGCAGTCTGATTTTTGCTGATTAAGTCAATTTGGTGTGATTGATAATGTGTCATTCCATTTGTTAATCTCATTTAAATTCAATTGGAGTGGATTAAAAATATAATTTTAAAAGTGTGATTAATCTCACCAATACTATTCGATTAATCGCGATTAAAACTTTTAATCGTTGCCCAGCCCTATAAAAAATTTAAAGTCCTAAATTCTTGCAAAAATCCTTGAATTCCATGGGATTTCTTATTAGCGGCTTTTGGAACCTTCCGTATCAGAGAGGCTTTGAAGAACAAGTAGACTGAAGAATTCAGCCATCTTGAAACATGCATATAAACTCTGTTGGGGCTGTGGGATGTTTTACTCCAAATCTCTTACCATATTTCGGACAGCGGTGATTTGTGGGGCCGTGGCCGTAGTCCCTGTGTTTTACATCTATGCGCTTTAATGTGATCCTTAGTGACCAGGAGCCTTAATCCTACACAACGTGTAAACGCAAACCATTATTTCATTTGCGTCTTTATTTCGAACAAAAAAATAAATAAATAAGAAAAGCAAGTATGACACATCATACAAATACACATAACACAAAACAACAATAATTCTAAATTGTCATAAACAACATTTATAAAATAAATGTAGTGTCTGTGTCCGAAAAGGAGTGAGAGGAAGCCGAAGCTTATGCATTCCCACCCCTTTTTAACTGCTCGTAATTATCTGCTATGCATTTATCAGTTTTAAACAACTATATACATAATGCACATTCAAATTATTCATATTTATACAATACCCTTATATTTACAACATTTACAAAGCCTTACAATTTTTTTTAGAATTGACAAAAATAAACAAACAAACGAAAACTAAGAAGAAAACAAAACCCCAAAATCACTTATCCCAATACAACCTATGTAGCTAATATCACACTCAAAAACACCCACATCCATCATGAAAACGTTCAAATAAACTGTTTTTGTACCACTTTTTAAACTGAATTATGTTTGTGCTAAGCTTAACTACCTGTTCTAAACGATTCCACAAATTCACCCAACAAGTTAATAAGTTCCCCTCCCAAATTATACCCACCCTGTCTGTCCATAAATTGTATTTGGATGTTTCCCGGAAGTAGTTGACTTCTTGCCTAGAACATGATTTGTGCAGTCTTAAATTGAACCAGATCGGTGAGCTTCAGCGCGTGTGAATTTAGAAATAATGAGTTGGTATGTTCAAGATATCCAACGTTATTGATGATCCTTATTACTCTTTTTTGTAATATGCACGGCTGTAGGTTGGTTTTGTAAGTATGTAACGGGAAGATAGATATGGCAATATGATTGTATCATAGAGAGTATGTTATGATTTGTGGTCCAAAATGTATCTTGATTTTCCCAATATTGCAATAGTTTTTGCCAGTTTTGCTTTAACATGATTAATATGTGATTTCCAGGAGATTTTGTGGTTCAAGATCACACCCAGAAATATTGTTTCATATACTCTTTCTATACTTATTTAATCTATTATCAATTGCACTTGAGGGTTTGGTTTATGATTTCCAAATAGCATAATCTTTGTTTTGCTTAAATTAAGACAGTTTGTTGATATCAAACCAACTTTTTAATTTCTGCTGTGATGACCTCCAACATCTGCTTCAAATTATCACCGGAACAAAAAACATTTGTATCATCCGCAAATAGAGTAAATTTCCACGAGTCCTGTTTAAATATTTTGATTCATGATCACCTATTTCAACAAATTGTTGCCTGTTTCTTAAGTAGCTTCTCACCCAGTACAATCCAACCCCTCAGATGCCATACCGTTCTTGTTTAGTAAATAAAATGTTGTGATTTATTGTATCAAATACTTTTTTTAGGTCTATTAATGTTCCCACTGCCAGTTTTTTATTGGCTATTCAATTGGTGATTTCTTCGATAAGTTGCATTAATGCCATTGATGTTGATCTCTCTGTTCGAAATCCATATTGATTGTCGACCACAATCTTATTATTTTCTATGAAATTATCAAGTCTCTCTGCATAGAGTTTTTCTAGGATTTTTGAGAATTGGGAGAGAAAGGAAACAGGCCTGTAATTTGTGAAATGGTGTCCATCCCCATTTTTACATAATGGTATTACTTTTGCTATTTTCATTTTGTTTGGAAATGTACCGGATCGAAAAGACATGTTACATATGTGGGTTAATGGTTCTGCAATTACCTCCATAACATTTTTATGATAATCTATCAATATTATTGTAATCAGTAGAGGATTTGCTCTTACATGTTCTTGCAGTGTCTATGATTTATTCATTTTTTATTTTTTTGCTCTTAGAAAAATAGAGCTGGTATTTCTATCCCAAAGATCAGTATCCACCACTTCATTTGTTTCTGGGTCATAATATTTTTTTTGGTCCCACATTTACGAAGAATTTGTTAAAACCATCAACCACATCATCCATATTATCTATTGTCTTTTCTTTCTCCATAAAATACTCAGGGTAACCTGTATTTTTTGATCCATTTCTAATAATAGTATTTAGCACATTCCATAAACCTTTCATGTTGTTTTCGTTATTCTCTAGTATTTTGCTATAGTATTCTTTCTTACATATCCTAATTATATAGGTTAATTTATGTGTACAGTGTATTTTTCTTTTTGCAGGCATTTTTTAAACCCTTAGTGATCCACAGACTAGTTCTGTTTTTTTCCATCACTGTATTGCTTCACAGGACAGTGTTTGTCATAAAGTGATTTAAAAACGTTAAGAAATCCATTGTACGCTTTGTCAGTATTGTCTACCTCATATATTACCCTCCAATTCTGTTTCGATAAGTCATTAATGCATTTATGTTGTCTTCGGTTCTCAGTCTTTTGTATTTAAAATGACTGGTGTTCTTTGGTTTCCTATCATTACAATGATAAACAACAAAAACAGGCAAATGGTCACTGATGTCACTGTATAGCAGTCCGCTTACTGTATTGTGTTCCATAATATTTGTGAATATATTGTCTATTAATGTTACCGAATGAGAATTAATTCTACTTGTTATTGTAGGATATAAACCCATACTGTACATAGTATTGATGAATTCTTCTGTCATTTAATGTTTTTTTGGATTCAAAAGGTCAATATTATAATCCCCACATATGAACTTATTCTTTAACATGTTTTCCATCCAATCTTTAAATATTTCAATGTTCGATCCGGGAGCTTAGTATATACAGCTGACAATAACTTTTTTGGTCTTTTCCATACAAATTTCTACTGTAACACATTCCAATAAATCATCAATCTCTAATAGTGTTACAATGCTGTCCTACCATACTCGTCATTATCGTGGTAGGCTAACCTATGTCTGTCCCGACGTGGTGTGCTGAACTTGAGGCATGTTCCTAATCTTTCCCTGGGAGCATGCAATCTTACCTATCTAGGGGGTTTGGTGCGGGGTACTTACCACAGGTCCACAGCCACCATAAACAAACAGATCCATGTCACGCCGCACCAGCCCCTCGTCTCAACGTGACCAGCCCGCGCTTTGTATTCTGTCTTTCAATTCTTTGCTGTATTTACAACATGAACAAAGTTCTCTAATGTAAGTCCTGCCAGAAACGTGTGTCCTTCGAGTTAGGTCCTTTGATTCCGAGTCTCCAGCACTCCAGAGACTCTCCACTCAGTCTCAAACTCTGAGACTCACCTGCCGCCTCAGCTGTTGCCATTTAACGCTAATGAGCACCTCAACACCGCCCCCTCTGTGTGATGCCCTAAGCATACGCATTAGCTAAACCTATTCGTAACACTAGGTCAGCGTATGAACGCAGCATTTTTCAATAAGCCGTCATTACAATCCTCCTCTTTACTTCCTGATGTATTCAACCACAGCACCCACCACCATATTATCCTGCAGCCGCGGCCAAACATAACCCCGACCGGTGAACCCAACCATAACATTTTCCAACCTCATTTGTTTGGCTTTGGCCGCTAGCAGGATCCGGCGCCTTGCCTCTGACCCTTCGCTCTAACGCGTTAATGGTGGTCGATGCCGGGGGGGGGGGGGCGGCTCCACTCCAGATGACCATTACACAAAACTTCAAAAAAGTGTAATTTGCTTGTGGTTTCCTTTATGTCGACATTTCCCTTCTAATTTGACCGCTTGAGAGAAACAGATACAATGGCGCATTTCCACCGGAGGGTGCGGGTCGGTTCAGTCTGCAAATGTGCGGCACGGGTCGCGTTTCCACCGCCAAAAGGGAGCGTGATCCAGACTGAGCCATATTGAGTCTTACTCGTCATGCATGGGTACTGAGACGCCTGAAAGGGTGAAAGGGCAGAATAGTCACTTCCGTGCGACAGGGGGATAATAACAATAAACACAGTACCCGCAAGGTATTTCTGGACAAAGGTGAAAGCTTTGTTTATTGAAGAAAATGTTGTGCAATAGTTGGACATCCTTTTTGGACGTCCTACATTGTTGCTCTTTGTTAATTGTGTTGCGTTCTTCTTTTTCATTGGACTTATTAGCAGGCTACACTGTGTGGGACTGCTATGAAGTCACAATGTTTACGTAGCTGCCACGGCTAACGCTGTCCGGCTTAAACCCCGCGCTACCATAAGGGTGCTGTCGGCGATGGAAACGCGAGCTGTAACTGAGCTGGGCTATACCGCACCCTCACTACTGGGCTGAGGCGTGCTGGGTCCGAAGCGTACCCGCCGGTGAAAAAGCACCATAAAGCTACCCCTTTGAAAGCGCTACTGAAACGTACCCAAGTGAGGTACTTTGAGGTGCTGAGGTCAGTCTGTGCTGAGTTCAGTTCTTCCTGAGGTCAATTCATATTCAGACACTGTGGCTCCACATTCAGGGAAGGGCCCTTCTTTTAGTTCATTCATCTAATCGATGGACAGATAAATAATTGATTGTACTTTGAGAATGCATGCAGAGTGCCGACGAGAGCCTAAGTAAGCCGGTCAGAAGCCCACCGCAGGGTTGAATTCCCCGGGGCTGTCGCTAATGTCAAGATGTAATGTGGTCCCAGATCTGATGTCCAACTCGCCTCCCTCTCCTTCCCATCTTTGTCTTCCTACAACGATTGACCACATTTGCACTGTTGCCTAGAAAACCCCACAAGCATGCTGAAATATTTATATGGTATTGAATGTTGAGTACTCCAATATTTCCATCTGTTAGAATCTTGTAAATCAATGTTCTTCATCTGAATTACTGCGAAGTCCTAACTCTGCCTATTAACTGCAGATTCAAGTGACATACATACGAGGTTATTAGGATAATCAGTAGGGTCAATCAAAAGCTAGCTACACTTACATGTTCGCAAAAGAATCATGTCTGACATTGATTTGTCGAAAAGACACCTATGCTCACTTTAATTTGCATTCATCCAGTAAAAGGTATGATATCAATATAGCAAAGTCAAGCAGTGTACTCACCTTGAGTACAGAGCAGTCACAGGGAAAGTTCAAACTGGCAGTGTGTGTCTCTAGGGAGGGTCAGAGTGAAGAACATTTCAGGTGTGAACATAATGTAAATTGATTTAATAATACTCCTGTGATTTCAAGTGGTGTGAGGAGGTCAGGATAAGTAAAAGTGAAAGTGGAGAATACCTGGGGAGCGGGGGAAATACATAATGCATAGCGAGAGTCCTGCGACCAGGGGTCACTGCAGTCCATTATGGTTCAAGTTGTAGGAAGGGGCTTCATTTCAAGATGTGCTTATTACTTGGTTGACACTAAAGATCTTCCATCACTAGTCCAGATTAACTCCTAGTGGTTGAGTATATTCAAGTGTTGACGGATGGGTTTTATCACCTGGTTTTATTGATATTGGAGGAATTTGTCAGGAGACGGTATATGAAGTTCAAAACCGTCTTCGTCGACGACAGTGTTTGGCACTCAATTTCTAAATTGCTAAAAATTGAAAGGTACCTAGTTCAAAATATTCCCAGCCAACCAGTTGATGCCGTCGACCAATCAACTCCATTCAGCAGCTGGCCATGACCACATTGTGAAATAAATGGAAAGGATACCTTTTCGTAATAGTATGTGATGGTTCTTCAAAATTTAGAGTTGGGTCGCTCAACAAATCACAAATGCACTATTAGCAGTGTTCAAAAGACAAATAACTGCATTTATGCACAGATATAATCAATGCCATTCTAGATGGGAAATGAAAAAATATCGAATCTATCAGACAGGTCGATCAAGCTCAAACTTTAGAGAATTGTCATTTTGACATTTGAAAGTCCTTGTTGGCGTGGCCTTTGCTGTGTAGTATTACCAAACAGGCCGAGAGTCACTCCCAAATATTTCTCGTAAAATGCCGCTATTTACCTATCAAATGGCTTCCATGATGGGCACAAAGTGAATCATTTATGTTTGTGAATAGTCTGGATTTTATTTACTCAGACACGCCAATCATTCTTCATCCTTCGGGACATCCTGTCCTCTGATCTACAAATGGGCTGGGGCCATACCAAATGTCACCATCAGAAGCCCACATCTGTTACCCACGAGTGGAGCTACGGGCTAGTAACTTGCTTCAGTGTGTTACTCATGGAAACCGTGTGTGACCCAACCACCTTGCAATTTACAAGTACACAGTAAGTAAGAGCAAGAGCACATTTAGTAAGAAGTAAGTAAGAGCACACATTTTTGACCTTAAGAAATCAAAAGGGCATGACATTTTTTCCCGACAGGGGAGCTTTAGGTATACCGTTGAAATAATTATCCTCTATAGATCGTCATCAATTATAAATTAATGGATTGAACACTTAATATGCCATGTTTTGTCAATAATAAAGTTATATATGAATGGTTTATCAAGGCTGAAATGAATGTATTGGTTGAACAGTATCTGATTCAGATTGGGTGCAATTATTCTGTTATCAAATTTTATTTTATTTTTTATAAAAACACATTCAAAAAAATATACATAAATGATGATTGCCATATATCATCCATTAATCGATGGTGCAAAAGTATCTTACTTTTCGCACTACACTACACATCTTCTGGGCCAGCAGTTGTCAGTCCTTGCTCTTGGAGTTTGCAGAGTCGAAGGTGGCACAGATGCGCTGATGGATGGACGGGGGGAACTTGAAGGCTGGAAGAGAGGAATCGGCCCCTCTTCGGATCCCCTTCCAAGTCCAATCCCCAGATTTTAATCCTAAAATACGTCAGTTGTGTTTGTTATAGTTTATTTAGGATTAAAATCTTTAGATTGGTCTTAATACTTTCTAGAGGGTTCTGCAGAGGTACTGGGCCCTGCTTCGGGGTGGGAGAACGTGTGTGGGTGGAGCGGGGGGGGGGGGGGGGGGGGGGGGGGGGGGGGGGGTAATAGGAGGAGAGATATCTCCAAGGAGAAACCACATCTTGGAAGGGGATCCGAGCGACGCTCCTCTAAAGTAGAATCCCGATGAGGGCTAACACAAGGTGTTCCTCAGCGAAGCAATGGCATGGTACCACTAACGGAAAAGTACTGAAAGAAAAGATCTCAAAGCAAAGCGACGGCCAACAGTATAATCTGCAGTAGTATACAACTTTACACAACAACATGATATCTTTGTAAGATTAGTATTCTGAGAGTTAGTTAGTTGTTGGTGTGGGTCTGTTTCCGTGTATGTGAGAGTTGTCGTTGTGTGTGTGTGTTTGTTCCTGTGAGAAAGATAAACTGTTGTTTTGTTCCTGTATGTGTGTGTTGCTTTCTGTGTGAGAGTTGTTTTTCTGTATGTGTGTGTTTCCATGTATGCATGAGAGAGAGAGCGCCTTCCATTTTGTGTACGCATGTGTTCTTGTGTGTCAGAGAAACTGTGTTTATTTTAACCGCAAGACGATATTATATTGCTTCCCAAAATCCCTGCTCACACAAATCCCTCCTCTCTGACAGTCTTCCGTTTCACTGAGCGATCCGTTTAGTGTTTGACGGTCGGATGAACGGTTCGATTAACTCACTATCAGAGCGAAGTCGATTAGTGAGTCTCGCCGAGTTTCACTCTGTCTTTGTAACACTCGAAACACAAGGAATAACACAATAAAACATGAATGAAAAGAATGCGACCATAGACATAAAACACTACGATTTTGGCAGACAACCCCCAAGAAATAAGAAGTGTGGTCGGTCCTCAGAGGCTCAGCGAGAGGCGGTCCGAGCTGCACACATTTCTTAGTATTTTTGAACCGTATTCACTGCCCCCCGAGGAAAGTCCTCCCTTCCCTCTCTTCCCCTCCCGCGTTGGCATTCCTGCTCCAGCATTCACCGTGTCGTAGCGTAGTGTTCCGCTGGAACCAAAGCAGAGGTTATTATCTTTTTGTTTCGACATGAAAACAAAGTGCAGAAGCTCAGCGTTCCTTTTCTTCCTCCGAGCTGATCCCTGTGGCTGTGCCACACGGCTCAGAGTGACCGACACCGCAGGCGGAACAAAGCCTCGGCATCTCTTCTCCAACACCATCGTGCTCCTGCGCCTCCTCTTCCTCCTCCTGTAGCGCCACCGCGGGATCCTCACCAGAGTTAATGAACCTTAAAAGTCCCCCACCAAGGTCTGGGTCCTCCCGACGTGAACCCTACAAAGGCCTCCCAACCCCGGTGGGTGTTTTGTGTTTTAAGGACTAGAATTCAGTCCTGCTGGTCGCTGCCCTGCCCCAGTGGGGTGAATGTCCTGGGTGACGGGGCCCTGTCGATCTCCTCCAGGGCACAGGCCAGGGAGTCCACGTCCCCCGAGGTCTGGTGCTGGGTCTCCCACAGGCTCAGGATGACCGCTGACGGGCTCCTCTGGCAGGCGAAGTAGCTCAGGTTCCTGGAGGGGTGGAGGGGGGGAAGGGGTGGGAGGGTGGTTGGGTGGAATGAGGTGGAGGAGAGGGAGGGAAGGGGGAGGAGGGGAGAGGGAGGAGGAAGAGAGGGAGGGAGGGAAGAGGTGGGGGTGGTTGGGTGGGATGAGGTGGAGGAGAGGGAGGGATGGATGGTTAGGATGGATGGAGGGAGAGAGAGGGTTGAGAGAGAGAGGGGGGGAGAGAGAGAGAGGCCGGTGGAAAGAGGATAGGATGAAAAGGTAAGTATGGAAAATAACTGCTGTTCAAACCCACTTTTTGCTGTCAGAACAAAAATAAACAATGTTGCATTGCTGCTTTATATTGTATGTTGAAACTTTTCCAACAGTGTTCCAAATGAAAATCTCTGACGTAATTTAGCTAGATAAGAGGTGTGTTTCCTTTCCAAGAATTTATGTATTTTATTCCATAATTGAAAGTGGCTGAGATTGTGTTTATTAGCGAATAAAATTGTACAATGTTGACATCAATGTATTATTTTTTGGAGTTTACGTTGCAATTGCTTTAATGAGTCCTTTGCACAGATCCGCATAAACACTTGAATTGCCAACAGGGAAAAATGCATTATAGAATCAAATCTCCTTTATTTCAGATCGAATTATCACCTGCATCCAGCAGAGGGCACTTTAAGCCCCACGTCCGCCCTGCCAATGCCTCACCCTCTGATCATTAAAGGGAGGACGCTTAAATGAAGCCAGAGCACCCTTGAAGAAATAATTGCAAAGAAAATCTGCTTAACAAGGTACAAACTACTTTATTACACCTGGCGGTGGGCTTTCACTGGGTTCCACATGCAGTTAAACTCTTGCTATTCTTGCCACGCCAGGTGTTGTCGTGTAAGAATCCGAATTACATCTCTTTCGGAAAATACAGCGTCGGTACAGAGCAACACTTTTTATGCTCACATTTCCCAGCGCCTTCCAATTAAGTGATGAGCAAAGAGAAATAACAAAAAAAACTTTGATTAAGGGCAAACAGCGCTCGTGATTCCGGGGCCAGCGTGACTTGCTAACGAGTCCGCCGTGAACATTGTGTTTCTCAAACGATAACAACCCGTTGGTTGTTCGGAAACGCGTCACAACCACATAGTTTGAGTTGTAGCCAGTTGGAGGGGACGTAGCGGGCGAGAGTTTGTGTCTGTGTTTTCCTGAGATTGTTAGCTAGCACCAGCGCGACGGTGTGCTAGTGTTTTGCTGATTTAATGAGAATGGAGGAAAAACAAACTTGAAGAGCTGGATGCCATGTCACCTCCGGGTGACATGGTTCACATGTCTGTCCGACAACAACACCTTACACTTAGGTACATGGAGTAAGCCATGTACCTAAGCCAGTATGTAAGTCTGTATTTCAATTGGGGGACCATTTGTGAAATAGGGACTTTTTGCGATGATGATACAGCGGTAAAGGGATGTATCACCACATAAACAAATACACTTACCCGCAACAAAAGTTCTCAATCTAATTCTGGTCTGAAGGAAAAAAATTGCTTTGTTGGCATGACAACGGTCCTTATATCGCCCGAGCGTTGAATAAATAGATTAGCATCCAACGTGGCTGTTGAACATGACTTCTGCTCCATCTTGTGCAGTAATCAGCAGCAATGGTAAATAAGATACAGCTGTTGCCTTGAATTAACCATCAACCCTGCTTTGCGTACGTGATTTTTACCTTTCTACGTGGTGTCTACCTGTCTATGAGGTGTATGTCTACGTTATGTTTACTTGTCTACCTGTCTACGTGGAGCTTCTGGGCCAGCAGTTGCCAGTCCCTGCCCTTGGAGTTGGCCGAGTCGAAGGTTGCACAGATGCGCTGATGGATGGACGGGGGGATCTTGAATGCTGTGGACCCCGACTCGGAGGTGATGGGACAGTGGGACAGGGGGAAGAGAGGAATTGAACCCTTTTCACTCTGCTGGACCAAGAAGAGGAGAAAGAAAAGTAGGAGGAAGATGAAGGAGAATGATTTTCAGAGTAATGGAACAACAATCAGACCAAAGCACATCTAGTTTGAAAATGGTGTCTTTAACTAAGAGTTAATTTCTTTCTTGCTCCATGGCTTTTCATGGAGAAACACATGCTGTTGCTCTCTCCCCCCTTCTCCCTCCTTCTCCCACCCTCTCCCTCTTTCTCGTTCTCTTGCCTCCCTTCTCACCCCCTTCTCATCATCCACTCTCTGGGCTCACCTCCGCCGCCGGCATGTACACCTGGAGGATCTGCTCGCGACCTTTGACCTGCCGTACGCTGATCTTGCAGGAGAGCTGCGGGGGCGTGGGCGGGGGGCCGAGGCTCTCCAGGGAGAAGGCACACTGCAGCGGGTGGTGGTCCCGGCCCCACACCTGGGCGAACGAGAACTCCTGAGAGAGATAGAGAGAGAGAGAGAGAGAGAGAGAGAGAGAGAGGGATAGAGAGAGAGAGAGCGAGAGAGAGAGAGAGAGAGAGAGAGAGAGAGAGAGAGAGAGAGGGATAGAGAGAGAGAGAGGGAGAGGGAGAGGGAGCGAGAGCGAGAGAGAGACGGGGTCAGACTTAATAAGCGCAGAGCGCCTGATAGTTTTTTTGTGTTTTTTTAAATCACCAGTTGAGAAAAAAACAACCTTTATTTTTTATTATTCCTTTATTCATTAACACCCACTTCAGTCGTTTCCACGATTAAAACAGGTTTTGATTGGACGGTCGGGATCGAAGGTTTAGTGCTCACGGAGAACGCGGCAACAGGAGGTCAGGCCGGACCAATACAGAGCGGTCCAATCCGTTTCAAAGGGGGACGAGTTCTAACTCTTGTTTTTAAAACGATGGTGATCTCTGGCCAAACTCCCGGCGCAGCCGAGACGAGGGTGTCGCCAGAGACGGGCTTCGTTAGCGCTGCTGGAGCCTCAGAAGCAGAGCGCCTCTGAACCGCTGCCTCCAGTCATGGCGGCCGTACGGCCCCGGAGGAGCCCGCGCTCCCCAGGAAGGAAGCCCCGTCCGGGGGGCGGGGAGCGGTGGAAAAGGCTTAATCCACTTATAAGATGTCACTGGCGGGATCAACATCAAGGGTCAGGGAGAAGAACGCACACACACACACACACACACATACTTGTTTCTGTGACATGACGGGACACATGACCAACCACCTACATATGGGGACGTGCCTTTCTGAAGGTCGTAGAGACAAGTTAAAAACAGTTTCCTTTTTAAAAAAAAATCCTTATTATAGCCATTTGTTTATATTTTACCTAAGTCCTTTTTTTCAATTAAATGAAATTTACCTACATATGGGGACATTGTCAGATTTATATGACTTTTTGGGACTAGCATACACACACACAATTTTTCTCATCCAAACTAACAAATCAGGACAAAAATTAAATCTGGGTACTATGGGTACAACTTAATCAAACCATGTCGCAAACAAGTTAATCCCAATGAATGTTTTATTCAAGGTTTCATTTCACTTTGTGTTATGCATATAGCGGCTTTCAAGTTAATTATGTTTTCACTTGTATACATATACATAGACATGTATAAAAAGTCACAGTTGTCTGTAAATTAACAAAACTAATTTAGAACATGTTGCGTTGAGCAAAAGCAGAAGGGCAAGAACAGCCCTGCTCTGCTCGGACCTATTGGCTCATTTTTCTTTTCAGGGCAACAATACGGTTGTTGACGTAATACTTTATGCCAGACCAATTCCGATGTTTCAGTGCGACGGGTTCACTCAACAGACAAGACATGCAATGCCTCTTTCCAGGAACTTTACATCCCCTTATGTAGTCCATTAAATGTCTTTCAATTGCTTGGACTTCAGCAGTCTCCCACTTCCTCCTCAAGTTTACATTTGCACCTGGTAAGGAACATACAACAAAGAATGTTTTCACTCGAATTGTATATGCCAATAGACGCCTCAATTGATCGTTATCATTCAAAGCCATAATATACAATTGACCTCTTTAAATTTCTGAATCAACTGTCACTGTTACTCTGAATGTATTTCATTACTTGGTTTTGTGTGGCTCATGGTGGTTTGTAGGGTGGAATCAGGACTTTCTTCAAGTCTTTTCTGGGACCCTGTGAATAGATAAGGAAGTAGATTTCCTTAAGTTTCAAGCTTTAACTGAAGATGTGCATTAGTGAATGTTAAACATACAATTGTTTAAGTTTGCATTTATATTCATGTTAGAAACACATACAATAACAATACAGAATACATTACAAATAAAATATAAATAAATAAAATATCACTGAAGAGTAGAATTTGTGTTGGTACATCTAAACTCTGTAGCAGTGAGGAGGACTCCTATGTAGCAACTTAATCTGCTACTTTAAGTCAGTCACTATCATGATGACCCCCCCCCCCCCCTCCCCTTCATGATTACGCCCAAAATATTTTATCTCGATAGATCAAATAACACTGTGTAAGACCGGGCCTCTCAACAGTTACAAGGCAGAATACCAGCCCTTGGGGTTTACACCTGACTTGCTCCCCAACTCACGTTTCCGCGCTACACCTTGAGTCCTCTCACTGTGGATCGCACGCAGGTCAGCAGACTCCATCTCATCACTGGAACAATCTAACACATTAAATAGGATCATCAGATGGCGGTGCACAATGTAACTGAAAACCTTAAGTTAGACATTAACCCTCTCAAATAGACAAATACCAATTACATTGCTCAAAAACGTTTTGATTACCAATCAGGTTTTCGTCCTTGGAATGCGGCATTGAAGAGGATCCTTGATTCATTTTGTTCTGGGTCTGATGTAGGCCAGAAAACCCCTCCTCATCACTGGAAACACCACTGGACATGTCTAGCTCATCTAATTTGACAAAGCACAGGCCGCTTTGTTAAGTGACACTTATACAAAATTTTAGGCTTGATATGACTTGACGTATAGTATCATTTTTAAGTAAGGTAAACTAGTAATGAAAATCAGGCATATTTCCCACAAAAATTACCTTGTGGGTTTATGATTATGTCATCTAGTCCTTTCCCTTGCAGCTCTGGTAGTCTTCCCTTTTCCATGGCAATGAGGATTTTACTGACTTTGGCCAATTCAAGAGTGCTCTCTGGGAGACTGTAGAATTCACGATGAATTCGAATGTCGTGCCCAAGAAAGCCGGCAAGTTGATCCAATTCATTTTCTTTCATATTGAGCATGGTAGATAAGGTTGCAACTTGCTTGCGTAGTTTGGTAGAAGAGAGGGTACCTGGGTTTTCTGCACCACAGGCCCTTGCATACTCACGAAAACAGTCTGCACCTCGATAATGTGTGAGAGCAGCTGGACGAGCAAACAGGTACTCATTTTCCATGGGTACTCCACATTTTTCCCTTTCCTCAATGAGGAGGTCTATGGCAGAAACCATATGAGGGGCTAACAGAACAGGGACCTTTCTCGCTCTTTTCCCACATATTTCCACCCTTTGAAAGTAATCACAAAGCTTCTTCTCATAAGCACTGAGTCCCAAAGCAATGTCTTTATGCATCTGTGTGTGATCCCTAGAAACATATGATTTCATCATCATTTTTGAAACCTCACCCTCCCTTCTCCTGTTAAACAGAATGACCTGGGTCAATGTCACTTTCGAGAGAATGGCAAAGTTCCTGGAATTTGGCTCAACCTGCAGGGCACTCGTTGCATTTTTCTGTTTGGAGGCAAGGAAGGAGTGTAGCTTCTTGACGTCTTCTGTGAAAGGCAGGACTTGAGGCTTGTTCCATTTAGCTTGAGCAAGAGTATTCAGTGCCCCAGCTGAAATGCACTCATTCCATTTTTTGTCGTAAATTGTTGAGAAGTTGCGAGCAGACTCTGCATCCTCTGCATTACCTACCATGAGTGCATTGCATTCTAAGATGTTTGCAATCTTCTTTAAACTATGTCCAAGTTTTACTGCCAGAGACCCAATTCCGAATAAGTTGCTTTCCTCATTGTATCCAGCCACAGATCTCACTGCATTTATTACATATCGGAAGTTGCAAGGCATGATGAAGTCTCGTAAGGTCTTCAAGGGTGTCACAGATCTCGCAGTGATGAGTAGTCTGGCTAATTCTCTCATCTTTTGACGTATGTTTTCTTTTCTTCCAGAAGTCGTTTTGCTTTTGTTGTACATCTGCTGTCCAAGAAGTAATATGTATCTTTCCCCTCTGACTACGGATGCAACCTCATCATTATTCATCTCACAGGCAATGTTCCATACAGCTTTACTTACATCCTCCGGTGGTGGTAGGGACAAGTAAGGGAGTGACTGAACCCTCTTTTTCCCAGTTTGTTGTTCTTGAGCTTTAGGTAGCAAAGGACAGTATCTCATGTGTCTCCACAATGTCTCTCTTGCATACATGCCTTGACAATGAATGCAGTGCTTGTAGTCTTCAGCTGTTTTTGCTTTGGTGGGCCGCCGTCGTGCCACCATCTCTCCTGTACCAGTGCTTGACACTTTTGCATTGTGTAAAAAGTTTCCTCTACTTGTCAGAATGCGTAAAAGCACTCTTCTTTCATGCGATTTCTTGTCAAAGCTAAATGCTTTTGCCACATCAGGCTCCCTGGAATGGACATGCTCAAGGTGTCTTGCTAGTTTAGATTTAGGCTTCTTACAGTAAAGACAGAATTGCTTTTTGTTGTATCTTCCATATTTTGCACTTGTTGATGACCTGTTTGGAATTGGTGTGACAGAAGGTAAGCTTTCCTCTGGTGGGCTACAACCATCCATGGGTTCTGAAGAAGCACAGCTCAAGCTTACTGATGTATTAGCCTTTGGATTGTGTGATGCAATTCTTGCTACTTTATGGCCCATAGCATTAATGTTGTTGAACTCTTTGCTGTGAGAGCTATCTGAAGAGTCACCATCTGTATCTGGGATGTAGTCTTTGTCACTATAGTCACTATTGTCACTATATTCATCCGAGATATCCAGGTCACCTGACACCTAAGGAAGAAAACAGTAGTATATTAGCAGATGCAATAGTAGTAGCAGTAGTAACACTAGCAGAGGTGTGTCCAACGTGAATAACTAGGACTCAGAGGTAGCGGTAGTAAATAAGAAGTAGTATAGTAGCAGCAGCAGTGGTGTTAGCAGTGGTGTAGTCTACGTGATATGCAGGTATACGCCGTATAACCACTAAGAAAGCTCCAGCATTTCCGTATGCCCACTTAGAAATGCGCAATGACAATCAATCAATCTATCAATTTCGATAGAGACAGAATTTCTCTTTATTTCATGAATGATAGTATGACACTTGTCACAGAACTGTCATACTTTCATTCACAAATTCAACCTGTTGCGCTGCCTCTGTCAAGAGTCGCACTTTTCAATGGAACGCAGCATCGTAGAGCGAGAGGCTTCGGTCCATCGCCCGTGCCCCGTCACCTAGCCACTACTGTGCGTTCACACCAAACGCGACGGGGCGACAAGATCCCATAGAAAGTAAACGTTGAGACGCGAATCGGGCGAATTTTTCACGAGAGAAAACCGGCGACAAGTTTGTCGCGCCACACTTTCGCCGTGCACAGGCGAGCGCGTTCACGAGGATTTGTGCCACGACAAATTCGCTCGAGTTGAAATACTTGAACTTCGACGCAAATTTTGCGTGATTACAGCCAATCAGCGTTCAACAGCGTGGCCACTGAGTGACATGTGTAACAGCCAATCAGCGTTCAACCGTCAAACTCAGTGCAGTGCAGTCCGGGGTGAACTGCAGCATGGAGAATGTGATTGCTGCCGTTTGCGACTCCCGGAGCTGATATACAGTAGTATAGGGTTTATATAGAAAACTTTTTTTTTTTATTGATGCTTTATAGTTTATTTGATGCTAGTGCCTAATGGTGATTTTAATTTGACTATTCATTGTCCTAGAAACTTATGATTAAGTGTTGAATAATCTGAATTACTTATGGTGGTTGTAGGCTACTGTATGCAACAGTGAGTGTGGCGGTGTTTTTAGGATCGGTGTCGAAGAGGCTAATAGGGAATCATCACAGTATACCCACTACAAAAACCTAGACTACACCACTGGGTGTTAGCAATGGTATAGTAGTGGCAGTAGTAGTATTAGTAGTAGCAGTAGTAGCAGTAGTGGTAGTAGCATAAGTAGTAGTGGCAGTATTAATATAGTATTAGTAAAAGTGGTAGTCAGACCAACTAGGACTCTCCTGCCATAGACATTTCATATCAAAACAATTTCAGGATTTAAACATACTGATAACAATCTCACACAATGCTTGGTTGTACCAAAATTGGGACATAGTAGTGAAGTAGTAGTAGTAGTAGTAGTGTTTTAGTAGTAGTAGTCCTAGCATTAGCAGTAGTAGTAGTCTGACCAATGTGAAAACCTAGGACTCTATGCCATATACATTTCATGTCAAAACAATTCCAGGACATACACCTACATATCTCACACGCTTAGACAATCCTTATAATCCATGTAATGTCGAAAACAGTTTAGGAAATAATGTTACATATCTCACACTCAAACATTCATTTAGCTGCAGTAGCAATTTCAATAGTATAGTCATTTTAGTGGTAAGTAGTAACAGTAATACTACATTAGAAGTAGCAGTAGGAGTATAGTTGTAGTATAGTTGTAGTAGGAGTAGTCAGACAAATGTGAATAACTAGGACTTAATGCTATTGACATTTAATGTCAAAACAAATTCAGGAAAAATGTACATATCCAACACTAGTTAGTGTCCCAACACTGACTATTGGGACATAGTAGTGTCATAGTCGTAGTAGTTACATACTAATACTATACGTAGTAGTAGTATAGTATTAGTATGTAATACACTTTTATACTTGAAGTCAGACCAACGTGAATAACTAGGACTCCATGCCATAGACATTTCATGGCAAAACTATTTCAGGACATAAACTTGCATTCTTCACACAATCCTTGAGGGAACAATATTTGGACATCAGAGTCAAATTTGGCAGCGGTAGCCGTAGTAGTAGGAACATTAAATGTAGTAGTAGAAGTAGTAGGAACAGTAGAAGTAGTAATAGTATAGTATTACCATACTAGTTGTATTAGTGGTTGTAGAAGTAGGAACAGTAGTAGTAGTAGTAGTAATAGTATAGTAGTAAAAGTACTACACTACTAGTTATTCGCAATAGTAGTAGTCAGAACCACGTGAATAACTAGGACTCTATGCCATAAACATTTAATGCCCAAATGATTTCAAAGCATAAACTTGCATATCTCACACTCACACAATCCTCGGTTGAACAATATTGGGACACGGAAGTGGAGTAGTAGCAATATTAGTGTAGGATAGTAGAAGTATTATAGTAGTAGTAATAGTAGCAATAGCAGTAGTCAGACCATTGTGAATAACAAGGACTCCATGCCATAGACATTTCATTGCAAAACAATTTCAGGACATAAACATACATATCTCACACACTTACACTATCCTCGGTTAAACAATGTTAGGACATCAGGGTAAAATTTTCATTCTGACAGAAGTCACACACTCTGGACAAAGTCAGTACATTTTTTACTTGTGACCATTTTTCACTAAGGAATGTTTATGTCAGTGTTTGAGGCAACCACAGTAGCCATATTTGGAGGTCCTTTCCAGCTCCCCATGGTAGTATCAAACGGCCACAATGTTGGACAGAATGTGTATAGGATCTAAGAATAACATGGGGGGAGTAGTGAAATAATGTGTGTACTCCTATATAGTCCTAGTTATTAGGAGATCATACCTGTGCATTTGCTGGAGGTTCACCGATCAGGGATCCATGGGTCTCGACAGACGTGCTGGATGCAGGTTGAGGCAAAGGGCTTGGCAGCTTTTCATAAGGAAAAAATTGGATTATTGAGTGCAATAGACACCAGCTTTACACAGTTGATCATTGTGGACCAAGTGATTGAATTGTATCATCTTTTCATCAACATTATTCAATAGCAGGTTGCTCCTCTTTATAAAATCTTGTATTCCTTCACAAAATCCAGATCACTTCCACCATGTGATCCCACACACACTGATGAAGCCTGTATGAAATCCCAGCCTCAAACACAAGCTAGAGGCATCAAATTGAAGATGGCATTCAAACCACAGAACCACCATTCTCAAATCAGTCCTTACCTGTACTTCCATGATGTGTGGTGTGCTAACAACTTCACAAGAAGATGTCAGATGCTCCTCTCCAACCTTGCGGTTGGCTGGAAGAAGAGGGGAGCTTGCAATCTATTTAGAAAAAGATGAATCCAATTAAGGGAGTACACACCAACTATTCAAACAGCAAATACTCAGTTCAATAATAAATACACTTTTATACTTGAAGTCAGACCAACGTGAATAACTAGGACTCCATGCCATAGACATTTCATGGCAAAACTATTTCAGGACAAAAACTTGCATACTTCACACAATCCTTGAGGGAACAATATTTGGACATCAGAGTCAAATTTGGCAGCGGTAGCCGTAGTAGTAGTAACATTAAATGTAGTTGTAGAAGTAGTAGGAACAGTAGAAGTAGTAATAGTATAGTATTACCATACTAGTTGTATTAGTGGTTGTAGAAGTAGGAACAGTAGTAGTAGTAATAGCATAGTAGTAAAAGTACTACACTAGTTATTCGCAATAGTAGTAGTCAGAACCACGTGAATAACTAGGACTCTATGCCATAAACATTTAATGCCCAAATGATTTCAAAGCATAAACTTGCATATCTCACACTCACACAATCCTCGGTTGAACAATATTGGGACACGGAAGTGGAGTAGTAGCAATATTAGTGTAGGATAGTAGAAGTATTATAGTAGTAGTAATAGTAGCAATAGTAGTAGTCAGACCATTGTGAATAACAAGGACTCCATGCCATAGACATTTCATTGCAAAACAATTTCAGGACATCAACATACATATCTCACACACTCACACTATCCTCGGTTAAACAATGTTAGGACATCAGGGTAAAATTTTCATTCTGACAGAAGTCACACACTCTGGACAAAGTCAGTACATTTTTTACTTGTGACCATTTTTCACTAAGGAATGTTTATGTCAGTGTTTGAGGCAACCACAGTAGCCATATTTGGAGGTCCTTTCCAGCTCCCCATGGTAGTATCAAACGGCCACAATGTTGGACAGAATGTGTATAGGATCTAAGAATAACATGGGGGGAGTAGTGAAATAATGTGTGTACTCCTATATAGTCCTAGTTATTAGGAGATCATACCTGTGCATTTGCTGGAGGTTCACCGATCAGGGATCCATGGGTCTCGACAGACGTGCTGGATGCAGGTTGAGGCAAAGGGCTTGGCAGCTTTTCATAAGGAAAAAATCGGATTATTGAGTGCAATAGACACCAGCTTTACACAGTTGATCATTGTGGACCAAGTGATTGAATTGTATCATCTTTTCATCAACATTATTCAATAGCAGGTTGCTCCTCTTTATAAAATCTTGTATTCCTTCACAAAATCCAGATCACTTCCACCATGTGATCCCACACACACTGATGAAGCCTGTATGAAATCCCAGCCTCAAACACAAGCTAGAGGCATCAAATTGAAGATGGCATTCAAACCACAGAACCACCATTCTCAAATCAGTCCTTACCTGTACTTCCATGATGTGTGGTTTGCTAACAACTTCACAAGAAGATGTCAGATGCTCCTCTCCAACCTTGCGGTTGGCTGGAAGAAGAGGGGAGCTTGCAATCTATTTAGAAAAAGATGAATCCAATTAAGGGAGTACACACCAACTATTCAAACAGCAAATACTCAGTTCAATAATAAATACACTTTTATACTTGAAGTCAGACCAACGTGAATAACTAGGACTCCATGCCATAGACATTTCATGGCAAAACTATTTCAGGACAAAAACTTGCATACTTCACACAATCCTTGAGGGAACAATATTTGGACATCAGAGTCAAATTTGGCAGCGGTAGCCGTAGTAGTAGTAACATTAAATGTAGTTGTAGAAGTAGTAGGAACAGTAGAAGTAGTAATAGTATAGTATTACCATACTAGTTGTATTAGTGGTTGTAGAAGTAGGAACAGTAGTAGTAGTAATAGCATAGTAGTAAAAGTACTACACTAGTTATTCGCAATAGTTGTAGTCAGAACCACGTGAATAACTAGGACTCTATGCCATAAACATTTAATGCCCAAATGATTTCAAAGCATAAACTTGCATATCTCACACTCACACAATCCTCGGTTGAACAATATTGGGACACGGAAGTGGAGTAGTAGCAATATTAGTGTAGGATAGTAGAAGTATTATAGTAGTAGTAATAGTAGCAATAGTAGTAGTCAGACCATTGTGAATAACAAGGACTCCATGCCATAGACATTTCATTGCAAAACAATTTCAGGACATCAACATACATATCTCACACACTCACACTATCCTCGGTTAAACAATGTTAGGACATCAGGGTAAAATTTTCATTCTGACAGAAGTCACACACTCTGGACAAAGTCAGTACATTTTTTACTTGTGACCATTTTTCACTAAGGAATGTTTATGTCAGTGTTTGAGGCAACCACAGTAGCCATATTTGGAGGTCCTTTCCAGCTCCCCATGGTAGTATCAAACGGCCACAATGTTGGACAGAATGTGTATAGGATCTAAGAATAACATGGGGGGAGTAGTGAAATAATGTGTGTACTCCTATATAGTCCTAGTTATTAGGAGATCATACCTGTGCATTTGCTGGAGGTTCACCGATCAGGGATCCATGGGTCTCGACAGACGTGCTGGATGCAGGTTGAGGCAAAGGGCTTGGCAGCTTTTCATAAGGAAAAAATCGGATTATTGAGTGCAATAGACACCAGCTTTACACAGTTGATCATTGTGGACCAAGTGATTGAATTGTATCATCTTTTCATCAACATTATTCAATAGCAGGTTGCTCCTCTTTATAAAATCTTGTATTCCTTCACAAAATCCAGATCACTTCCACCATGTGATCCCACACACACTGATGAAGCCTGTATGAAATCCCAGCCTCAAACACAAGCTAGAGGCATCAAAATGAAGATGGCATTCAAACCACAGAACCACCATTCTCAAATCAGTCCTTACCTGTACTTCCATGATGTTTGGTGTGCTAACAACTTCACAAGAAGATGTCAGATGCTCCTCTCCAACCTTGCGGTTGGCTGGAAGAAGAGGGGAGCTTGCAATCTATTTAGAAAAAGATGAATCCAATTAAGGGAGTACACACCAACTATTCAAACAGCAAATACTCAGTTCAATAATAAATACACTTTTATACTTGAAGTCAGACCAACGTGAATAACTAGGACTCCATGCCATAGACATTTCATGGCAAAACTATTTCAGGACATAAACTTGCATACTTCACACAATCCTTGAGGGAACAAAATTTGGACATCAGAGTCAAATTTGGCAGCGGTAGCCGTAGTAGTAGGAACATTAAATGTAGTAGTAGAAATAGTAGGAACAGTAGAAGTAGTAATAGTATAGTATTACCATACTAGTTGTATTAGTGGTTGTAGAAGTAGGAACAGTAGTAGTAGTAATAGCATAGTAGTAAAAGTACTACACTACTAGTTATTCGCAATAGTAGTAGTCAGAACCACGTGAATAACTAGGACTCTATGCCATAAACATTTAATGCCCAAATGATTTCAAAGCATAAACTTGCATATCTCACACTCACACAATCCTCGATTGAACAATATTGGGACACGGAAGTGGAGTAGTAGCAATATTAGTGTAGGATAGTAGAAGTATTATAGTAGTAGTAATAGTAGCAATAGTAGTAGTCAGACCATTGTGAATAACAAGGACTCCATGCCATAGACATTTCATTGCAAAACAATTTCAGGACATCAACATACATATCTCACACACTCACACTATCCTCGGTTAAACAATGTTAGGACATCAGGGTAAAATTTTCATTCTGACAGAAGTCACACACTCTGGACAAAGTCAGTACATTTTTTACTTGTGACCATTTTTCACTAAGGAATGTTTATGTCAGTGTTTGAGGCAACCACAGTAGCCATATTTGGAGGTCCTTTCCAGCTCCCCATGGTAGTATCAAACGGCCACAATGTTGGACAGAATGTGTATAGGATCTAAGAATAACATGGGGGGAGTAGTGAAATAATGTGTGTACTCCTATATAGTCCTAGTTATTAGGAGATCATACCTGTGCATTTGCTGGAGGTTCACCGATCAGGGATCCATGGGTCTCGACAGACGTGCTGGATGCAGGTTGAGGCAAAGGGCTTGGCAGCTTTTCATAAGGAAAAAATCGGATTATTGAGTGCAATAGACACCAGCTTTACACAGTTGATCATTGTGGACCAAGTGATTGAATTGTATCATCTTTTCATCAACATTATTCAATAGCAGGTTGCTCCTCTTTATAAAATCTTGTATTCCTTCACAAAATCCAGATCACTTCCACCATGTGATCCCACACACACTGATGAAGCCTGTATGAAATCCCAGCCTCAAACACAAGCTAGAGGCATCAAATTGAAGATGGCATTCAAACCACAGAACCACCATTCTCAAATCAGTCCTTACCTGTACTTCCATGATGTGTGGTGTGCTAACAACTTCACAAGAAGATGTCAGATGCTCCTCTCCAACCTTGCGGTTGGCTGGAAGAAGAGGGGAGCTTGCAATCTATTTAGAAAAAGATGAATCCAATTAAGGGAGTACACACCAACTATTCAAACAGCAAATACTCAGTTCAATAATAAATACACTTTTATACTTGAA
Organism: Pollachius pollachius; assembly: GCF_949987615.1. Lineage (NCBI taxonomy): Eukaryota > Metazoa > Chordata > Actinopteri > Gadiformes > Gadidae > Pollachius > Pollachius pollachius. The sequence continues at coordinate 16,863,114 of NC_136937.1, read as the reverse complement.
GTCAGACCAACGTGAATAACTAGGACTCCATGCCATAGACATTTCATGGCAAAACTATTTCAGGACAAAAACTTGCATACTTCACACAATCCTTGAGGGAACAATATTTGGACATCAGAGTCAAATTTGGCAGCGGTAGCCGTAGTAGTAGTAACATTAAATGTAGTTGTAGAAGTAGTAGGAACAGTAGAAGTAGTAATAGTATAGTATTACCATACTAGTTGTATTAGTGGTTGTAGAAGTAGGAACAGTAGTAGTAGTAATAGCATAGTAGTAAAAGTACTACACTAGTTATTCGCAATAGTTGTAGTCAGAACCACGTGAATAACTAGGACTCTATGCCATAAACATTTAATGCCCAAATGATTTCAAAGCATAAACTTGCATATCTCACACTCACACAATCCTCGGTTGAACAATATTGGGACACGGAAGTGGAGTAGTAGCAATATTAGTGTAGGATAGTAGAAGTATTATAGTAGTAGTAATAGTAGCAATAGTAGTAGTCAGACCATTGTGAATAACAAGGACTCCATGCCATAGACATTTCATTGCAAAACAATTTCAGGACATCAACATACATATCTCACACACTCACACTATCCTCGGTTAAACAATGTTAGGACATCAGGGTAAAATTTTCATTCTGACAGAAGTCACACACTCTGGACAAAGTCAGTACATTTTTTACTTGTGACCATTTTTCACTAAGGAATGTTTATGTCAGTGTTTGAGGCAACCACAGTAGCCATATTTGGAGGTCCTTTCCAGCTCCCCATGGTAGTATCAAACGGCCACAATGTTGGACAGAATGTGTATAGGATCTAAGAATAACATGGGGGGAGTAGTGAAATAATGTGTGTACTCCTATATAGTCCTAGTTATTAGGAGATCATACCTGTGCATTTGCTGGAGGTTCACCGATCAGGGATCCATGGGTCTCGACAGACGTGCTGGATGCAGGTTGAGGCAAAGGGCTTGGCAGCTTTTCATAAGGAAAAAATCGGATTATTGAGTGCAATAGACACCAGCTTTACACAGTTGATCATTGTGGACCAAGTGATTGAATTGTATCATCTTTTCATCAACATTATTCAATAGCAGGTTGCTCCTCTTTATAAAATCTTGTATTCCTTCACAAAATCCAGATCACTTCCACCATGTGATCCCACACACACTGATGAAGCCTGTATGAAATCCCAGCCTCAAACACAAGCTAGAGGCATCAAAATGAAGATGGCATTCAAACCACAGAACCACCATTCTCAAATCAGTCCTTACCTGTACTTCCATGATGTTTGGTGTGCTAACAACTTCACAAGAAGATGTCAGATGCTCCTCTCCAACCTTGCGGTTGGCTGGAAGAAGAGGGGAGCTTGCAATCTATTTAGAAAAAGATGAATCCAATTAAGGGAGTACACACCAACTATTCAAACAGCAAATACTCAGTTCAATAATAAATACACTTTTATACTTGAAGTCAGACCAACGTGAATAACTAGGACTCCATGCCATAGACATTTCATGGCAAAACTATTTCAGGACATAAACTTGCATACTTCACACAATCCTTGAGGGAACAATATTTGGACATCAGAGTCAAATTTGGCAGCGGTAGCCGTAGTAGTAGGAACATTAAATGTAGTAGTAGAAATAGTAGGAACAGTAGAAGTAGTAATAGTATAGTATTACCATACTAGTTGTATTAGTGGTTGTAGAAGTAGGAACAGTAGTAGTAGTAATAGCATAGTAGTAAAAGTACTACACTACTAGTTATTCGCAATAGTAGTAGTCAGAACCACGTGAATAACTAGGACTCTATGCCATAAACATTTAATGCCCAAATGATTTCAAAGCATAAACTTGCATATCTCACACTCACACAATCCTCGATTGAACAATATTGGGACACGGAAGTGGAGTAGTAGCAATATTAGTGTAGGATAGTAGAAGTATTATAGTAGTAGTCATAGTAGCAATAGTAGTAGTCAGACCATTGTGAATAACAAGGACTCCATGCCATAGACATTTCATTGCAAAACAATTTCAGGACATAAACATACATATCTCACACACTCACACTATCCTCGGTTAAACAATGTTAGGACATCAGGGTAAAATTTTCATTCTGACAGAAGTCACACACTCTGGACAAAGTCAGTACATTTTTTACTTGTGACCATTTTTCACTAAGGAATGTTTATGTCAGTGTTTGAGGCAACCACAGTAGCCATATTTTGGGGTCCTTTCCAGCTCCCCATGGTAGTATCAAACGGCCACAATGTTGGACAGAATGTGTATAGGATCTAAGAATAACATGGGGGGAGTAGTGAAATAATGTGTGTACTCCTATATAGTCCTAGTTATTAGGAGATCATACCTGTGCATTTGCTGGAGGTTCACCGATCAGGGATCCATGGGTCTCGACAGACGTGCTGGATGCAGGTTGAGGCAAAGGGCTTGGCAGCTTTTCATGAGGAGAATGTGGTTAATTTATTGCAAAGTCCACCAGCATGCAAAAATTCAGTCACAGTTTTATACTGTGAAAGTGGCTGTATTTAGCTGTTTGATGACAGCCCATCAACCCACTCACTTTAACATTAACACTTCAATACACTTCAATACACTTCAAACACACGCTGATCCTTAAAGATTGATACAATTCAAGAAATAGTCATATTTGTGTATAAATACAATTACTGTATGTATATAATTAACATTTACTTACTAATGCACGCCATGGCCAGTTGCGATCCCCATAGTTAAATCTGATCTCTGACCCTGAGGCTATATTGTCAATAGCAAATAAACAGAGATGAGGTTTGCCTCCAACAAGGATTATTTTGTATCTGCCATTGGGCGATTTATGGTCATCATTGACCAGCCGTCCCAATGATCCGTCTTCCTTCGATGCATCAATGCTAACAGGGAGATTATATATAGAAAAATGTACAGTGAGACAAACACAAAATTCTAATGGAAGTCAATTCATCTTTCACGATCCATTCACAGTTCTAACTCCCAGGTAACATTTGAACATCAAAGTTATTGAAATTCTTGTGCTGTAATGGCTGAGTACAATACAGAGGATATCAGATCTAACCAAATCTATTACTTATATTTACTGAGAATTTTAGCTGATGGTGTCCAACTTACCACCAGTAACCACCGTTCCACTGAAAATCAAACAAGAAGGCTTGCTCTTTGTCTGAGTATTTCTTCTGTCTTGCACTGCACTCATGCTGTGAGATAAGTTCCCCTCGATATTCGGCTAGAAAACAACCCCTTTCAATGGGTACACGTGCAAAAACACCTCTTCCTATTAAAAGGGCATACAAGTATTCACTAGTTTAGTATAAAACAAGTCCCTGAAATGCACGTTCATTATGTCCAACCATTTTTACATTTAAATTCATGTTTACAAGTAATTGTCTGTTATGCACACAATGACTTGTTTTACAGATAATTTTCATGGCAATATAACTTGACAGATTCCTTACATTTGCTAAGGAAAAAATAGGATAAGGTATAGAGTATGTATAGATATATCAATAGCATATAGAGCACAGCTCACTAGCACAAGTAATGACATCCACTTCTGATCCCTACAGATAAGAGAACAGTTATAGAAAATGTTAAATTATAAATGTCACCAACCTTTATTGGTGTCAATGAACCTCTCCTCCAAGAAAGGTTTATCAATGGCAGATATGACATGTTCTAAAGCATCCTTCTCTGGAGTAAGACGTTGTCTTCTTTTTGACATATTAGGTACAGAATTTCTAGCGGGAAGAAATATATACCAAAGTAAATTGCAGAACAGGCACAATATTCAAAATATTGACCAATCGGGAAAATTGGTCAATATTTTGGGAAAATTGACCAATCGCGGTTTGATTTTAAGCTCCCGCTCTCTCGCTCTCTCTCTCTCTTGCAGCGACACGCTGTCATTCATTCATATTTCAGCGCTGACAGAGCGGACAGCGCTGGCTCTTCGTCGTATTTGACTCCGTACAGCAACAATATAATGATGATAATTTTAATAAGTGTGCCCCCAGACCCCCCTACAGTGGTTCAGTTTGCAAGCATGGTGTGTGTGTGGGTGTGTTAGATAGATAGCGCGTCTGGCACACGCGTGCCAGACGCACAGAGGCATGCGTAAAACAGCAATTTTGACCTTCATGCTGTTTAGTAAATTTTCGTTTCTGTTGGATTTTTGTGCCTAATATGGAGCCGTTTTGGTCCATGTTTGTAAGTCTTTTTCCCCACATATTTTCATATAACAAACAAACGGGGTCGGAGTGTGTGATTTGAAAACCACCACGGTCTGCTTCCCGTTCACGCATCGCCTCCTTCAGATGCCTGCCGAGACTTTGTGTTTATTTGTTTTAAAACATGAAAATGTAAGAACAGGAGCCGGTCGGACTACTGAAGGCCTAGCTGTAGTGCTCACGGTTCGCCACGAATATAATGTCACTATTTTACGATTACTTTGCAGCTACGCTGCGCTCGTTAGTAGGCCTATGATATAGGCCTACTGAATATAATCGATGTATTTATCAAGTCAAAGGCTATATTGTACAATTTGAAAGACTTTGAGAGACATTGGGTAGCCTATAATTGATAGATGCGTAGAGAATATTAATATTTTTTTCCGTTGCGCACTTCAGAAGCACTCGTGACTAAACTAGGCCTACTGCAGGCTTGGTGAATGACAAAACATAGAAACATACAAATTGCGGTTGAGGTGAACAAATATTGGACAAACGTATTGCTGCATATTTACATCAACACAAGTATAATGATGAACATACCTCCGCTTGTTCTGCGTCTGCTTCTCTTCTAAGGTCAAGGACGGTATTCTTGTCGTTTTCGCGGGAAATGTAAGGTAGGTCAATTTTCCCGCCAACCTTTCCCCGCGTCGTGGTCTAATAGGCCTATCTCACAAAAATCGGAAATGACGTCACACCGGGTAAACATTCTTCCGCGAAGTCATTTTTGTATTGCCGTCAATGCAAAAATGGACCGTTTCTTCGCCACTTCTCTGGTGGGTTTTCCCAAGTTGCGATTTGAGGATTTGCGGCAGCTTTTCAAGCTGACACCCGTTTATACACATCTGTTTTTTTCAGGGCTGTGGTGTAGCTGTTCCAGTCAAAACGACTGGGAACAGCTCCAGTATTTTTATTTTTTTTATATTCATATTTATTTTATTATATTCATATTTATATTCCCGCACTACTCAGACACATATTCATATTTATATTTATATTCCCACACTACAAATTCCACGCTGTCACTTTACTGGTTACATGTAGCATGTTGTTGTTGTTTTTAATGTTGTTATTATTGTCGCTCTATGTTGCACCTTATGTTCTTGGGAAACGCTATTTCATCTCACTGTATACTGTGTATATGGCTGAAATGACAATAAATTATCTTGAATCTTGAATCTAGTATTCAGCCTAGCACTCCCGTCGGTATAATCAGCCGCTGAGAAATACCGACTACAGACCAGTGTACTCCCCTTCTGAATCACGAAATTAACTCCTTCATCCCGTCTGATCGCCCTGACCCACTGCTGTCTTTGGTCTGTATTAGTTGGGAAGTCGTGGATATGCAAATACGGTTGTTTTTGTTTGGAATTGGCGCATAGAGGTACACAACAGAAGCTCTTGTTTTTTGACTGCGCCATTGTCAAATATCATGGACTACGCGACCGGAAGTCACTTTACCCGGTGAAGGCAAAATCGAACGCCGAACCAGGAAGTTGTGAGATAGGCCCATTGTTGGGGGAGGAGTTACCCTACAACCAGCCTAGCGAGACGATGATGCAGGACGCCGATGCGCGAGAATCTAACAGCATGATGGCGGTCCAACGGTCGTTTGAAGCGTTGCCACGGTGCCGGGGTCTAAATATAGCTAACTTTGACGCGAAATTATTTCAATCAATTTTGGTTATGGCGATATTGCCTGGACTGCAATGTTGTTGTAGTCTTGTATTAGTATTAATAGTATTAATACAATGCGAATTTCAGTTAGGAGGTAGGAGTGTGTGATCAGGAAAATATGAAATGTCAGGACATAAAGTCACGTGACCGCAAAGTGTTTGAAAGTCCCAAATGTCACCACTAGTTGGCGTTCACACAGTTAAGCAAAAACCTACACACACTTACACAAAATATTTCCGGAAATCATGAAAATTTAGGACAAGTGAGATTCTTGCACTAGATGCATTATTTAAGGCTGGGGATCACTGTGGTATGGTCAGAAAAGTCAGGACCATGATTTTGTCCTGAGATTTCAACACGTCCTGACTTTGTTGGTGTTTGTCCAGAGATTTGTCCCAACTTTTCATGAAAACAAACACACACACACACACACACACACACACACACACACACACACACACCTCTAAACATCACTAGGATGAGTGGGGGGTGTTTTTGTTTTGGTCAATGTGTTTGAATGTGACTCAAAGTTATAATTAAAGTAGTGCATTATGGGTGTTTGTATATTATGCATGTGTGTTATGTGTGTGTGTGTGTCTTTTTTATAAATATGTGTGTGTGTGTGTGTGTATGCGCGTGTGTATGTGTGTTATTTGTGTGTGTGGTTGGGTGCATGTGTGTGTTAAATATATGTATGGGTGTGATGTGTGTGTGTGTGCGCGCGTGCGTGCGTGCGTGGAGTAGATAGCTCGCGCTGATGCCCCCCTGCTAAGGGCGTGTCGCTCTGCCTGTGCTTTGATGTGACCTCGCGGGGACGCGGAGCGTAACGATTTTGGGGGAGAGGAGCAGTCACATGGAGGAACAGGGGCCACACACTTCACCTCACTGGGTCTCAGAGGACTTCATAAACGTCTCGGTTGGATGCAATGTGTGCTGGATGTTAGTCTGTTTCTGTCCTAGTAGTTACAGTGTACACTGTACTGTTGGCACACTGGAGCCGGTGTTGGTCCACTATCAACCTGCATTACAATGTCTATCACACTTAAGCTTGTGAAAGCATGCACATGCACCAACACCTGTACACGCACACTCTTTCTAACTCACTTACTGACACACACACACACACACACCCCGTATCTCCGGGGCGTACCTGGCAGGTGGTGAAGGGCTTGATGCTCCAGAGGAGCTGTGGGAGGTCCTGGATGGAGACCTGCAGGCTGAAGCCGTTCCCACTGAACTGCAGCGTCCTGGGCTCCTCCAGCAGACGGCCTCCCCTCACACACTCCAGCACCGCCACGGCCTGGGGGGACCGGGGTCCAGGGGAGAGGGCCGGATGAGTTATCTCTGTACAATGCACACACGGGCTGCGGTCCACAGCTATTTTCGGTGGTCCTCCTTCCTATCGCTCATTTACTATTCCCTGGAAGAGACGAGCCCTCAGTGGTCGAGCAGGAGAAAGGTTAGCCTCGTGTTTAGTTTGCTCTGGAAATATGCGCCGTCCGGCCCCCCTGCTGTTCAGACAGAGCTCCAGCAGACCAGTCCCAACCATTGATCTAACGCAGGGCAGTTTGGATAAACGACTGTTCAGAGGGTAGCCCTATGTTTTGTTCCTCGTTGCTCTGATTGGTTGTAGGTCTAACAAATTGAATCCTACTTAACAGCCAGGGATCGGCTGTTTTGTTACTGCCAACAAGCGTTTTGCTTGCTGCTTTTGCGTTATTGAGCGCCTCAATCTTTTTGTTGTTGGTTTGAGTTTAAAATAACACTCAACTCCGGACTGAAAGCGCCCGCCGTCATGGCGGGGTTAAGTGCAGACGTTCTGCGGTGGCAGCAGTAAAAACGTCTGCTTTCATCTGGGCTTCAACAGAAAGGCAGGGTAACACGCTCCCCACCCTACAGCCTCCAGAGCCTTCAGTGTGATCCCCCCCTAAAGGCAGGGAAACACGCTCCCCACCCTACAGCCTCCAGAGCCTTCAGTGTGATCCCCCCCTAAAGGCAGGGTAACACGCTCCCCACCCTACAGCCTCCAGAGCCTTCAGTGTGATCCCCCCCTAAAGGCAGGGTAACACGCTCCCCACCCTACAGCCTCCAGAGCCTTCAGTGTGATCCCCCCCTAAAGGCAGGGTAACACGCTCCCCACCCTACAGCCTCCAGAGCCTTCAGTGTGATCCCCCCCTAAAGGCAGGGTAACACGCTCCCCACCCTACAGCCTCCAGAGCCTTCAGTGTGATCCCCCCTAAAGGCAGGGTAACACGCTCCCCACCCTACAGCCTCCAGAGCCTTCAGTGTGATCCCCCCCTAAAGGCAGGGTAACACGCTCCCCACCCTACAGCCTCCAGAGCCTTCAGTGTGATCCCCCCCTAAAGGCCGCTGCTCTCACTGTGTATTCAGGGACAGATTGGACCAATGGAGATCTGAGGACGCCAGAGCTGAGCGGGATCCACGACAGAGCGACCATTGGAATGTAGCCGTAGTCCATTTGTGAAGAAATCCTTTTCAGAGGCAAAAGCAACTCGCAGCAGTCTTCTTCAGATCACTTAAGCCTCCTCAGTTGTTAACACAAAGAATGCATTTGTGCATCAACTCAGAAGACCTCACTGTAAAACGACTGTCTGGGCTGGCCAGCTTTACCACGAACAGGAGGGCAGTTCCCTTCCACAAGATGCATTATGGGAAGTATGTGCAAAACATTAGTCTGAATATAATTATCATCTATCAACATATCACCATGGAATAATAACATTCTGTGCCGGTACCATAACAGTGATAACAAATGAATTTTAAAAGCACCAAAAAAGATAATTGCACAGCAGATTGAAAATAACGACAACCGTTCAAAGAGAGAGAGAGAGAGAGAGAGAGAGGGAGAAAACCGACCAAAACCAGCAAGACAAATCGGAAGGGCGGAAATAGTCCATCTGCTCAACACTGATTAATATCAATAATGCATGTGTGTAATAAACTCCACCAACCACAAGCGTGATTCTACATTGTGCGACAAGGGCGGGTTCAGACTGGAAAGTATCGATATTTTACTCATTTTGCTATATGAATTTTGTAGTTCTCTCTCTCTCTCTCTCTCTCTCTCTCTCTCTCTCTCTCTGACAGAGTAGCAGGGAGGAAATGCAAAGTGTAAGAGCAGGTACATTAGGGGTTGATTCGTGGGCCAGGGTCTCACAAGGGAAATCAAATATCGCAGAACGGGGAAAAACTAAACACTAGCTGAGCCTAACCCGACTTAAAAGCAACACAAACGCACAACTCGACTTGACTGAGAGACGGAGTAACTTAGTGGAAGGAATACAAATACAAGCTTTGCTCGATTCACGTTCAATCTTATCTTCTAAGTGAAACCAGACGTTTGTGAGGAGCGTTGGGGCTGCGCCGTCGTCAGCATTCACACCAACCCATGGGAAGAGTGGTGAGTGGCTTTAATGTTTATCAGCCCCTGAATAAGTAGGTTTGTATGTTTGTGACTGTATGTCCATGTTTTCATAACCTTTTATTCCGCCGTTAGACGGATGAACAGATAAATACAGTTTGAAACTTGTGGATATTGAATTGACGTTTCTTGATTGAATAATTTTTGTTCACGATAGTAAAGAAGAGAAGATGACATACTATAATTACAATAAATAATACTATTAAAACTACTTTTACCTAAATCAACTACTGCTACTGCTAAAAATACTACTCCTACTATTATTAGTGCTACTACTACTGCCACTACTACTACTAGTGGTTTTACTACTACTACTATTTTTGCTATTACTACTACTACCACTATTACTACTATTCAAACCACTGCTACTAGGCCCAAATCGTCTTTTCTTTAACAGCCAGATAATGGCCGGTGTGAATGACTGCAGTATGATGGCTTCAGCTGCCCCATGCAGGTGTTGATGGTTCTAACCTATTTCCTACGACTATGGTCAGACCCTAACGAAGGCCTTCCTGAGGACTATTACAGAAGCACATTTATGTTTTAGTAGTACTAATCGAGACATCCTTTCACAGGTTGTTTTGAGTGAATACTAAAGCGATCATGACCTTTATTCGTGTGATTCACACAATAGTGGAAATCCTTTGTTCCTCTGATTCTCTTTTGAAATATTCAGTTGTTCTTAGCATGTAAGACCTGACATATGATCAAAACTGACCTCCCCAAGAATACTGCTTCTTGTAGATCTTCATCACTGGCTTTTCTTTCCTTCAACCTTATAAACGTACAAGCAAACCTCATACCTAAACTTAACCACTAATCCCCTGAAACCTTGACTAAACAACCTATAATATACAACTTTTCCCCAAAAATGACAACACTACTTTTTCCGAGTGACAATAAGATGTATATATTTAAAAAAAAAAGCCATTGGATAAAATTGGAACGTATCAATATCATAATACCACCGCTCGCTGCACTGATATAATTAACCACTGTCTGAATGCACTACATTGCGATATCCATATGATAATGTAATTTAACACAATCTACATTCGTCTATACGGACGATCGGGTTTCAACAACAGGAGACATCATCTTGTTTACAGGCCTGCACAACGAAACATGAGCGTGCGTCTGCGCGCTGAAGAGGGGAGGGTGCGAGTGCTTTTGATCGTTTCATTCAGGAGGGACAGATTGTTCACAGAAAAAAAATATTTTCAACATGCTTTATTTTTTGTTTTAGGGATTTTAAATGTACTGCATCTGTCTTTCAACATTATAAGCACAAGACTATAACTGTTTATTAATTTTTTTTATTTTGATATATTAAAGGGTGATTTAAAACACAGATTTAACACATTGAGGCAAATTTGTGGGAAAGTGTTTAACATATTTTGTGCAACTTTCCAAAATAATGTGTTGAATGAGATGAAGCCCCCGTGGCTTCACCGGACTGGACAGGCGCATTTTAAACAGAGGAGGGGGAGAAACAACCAGATAAAGTTCATGTGTTGTAAACTTCCAGGAATGTAGCGTTTGGTTGGGTGACCCAACACACAACACATGTCTAATCACCGAGCAGAACAAAGGCAATTCAATTACATAAGTATCTCCCCCCTTACCCCCTCTGCTAGCAATGCCCCCCCCCCCACACACACAAACAGACTAGCTTCAGTCCCTTCTGAGCATTCATTGTTTTGAATGCCTTTAATTATCTACCACTTGTGTTGAAATGCAAGCCACGAGGATCGTATGCTAGTGTGAACTCAGGTACGTGACTATATCTATATCATAGTGTATTTAAATCCTGCTCTTCTGTAAATGCATCGCACATATGGTTATTGTAAATTCATATGATTACGAATATAATTGTTTTGCTTGTGATGACAGTGTTCATTAGGTGTTCATAATATAAAACATGGATATATGCATCATCCATACGTTGAATCATATTTAATGTATGGACTTGATGCATGCTATACCACTAGCAAGGAAAGTCAATGAGAACTACGGATTAATAAACCAACCATTGTTGTTCATTTTCCATTTTATTTTTTTATATGTTCTGATTACAGGGCTTTGATTATGTCATGATCCGCACCCGGTTTTCCCTTTCACCTGCCGGCCACCCTGATCTCCCCTAATTAACCCAACCACCTTCACATGTGATCCCTCTATATAAATCCTCTCTCTCCACTCAGTCTCTGCCAGATCGTCTCTCGTACTCACAGAGCTTTCCCGCAACTCCGGAACTGATTCTACAATGCTGATCCTTCCTGTTTCCGACCCCTCGCCTGTCTGACCACCCCCCTGTTGTCGAGTCCCTGCCGGCCTGTCTGCTTCCCTGTTTCCTGCTCCTCGCCTGCCTGTCTGCCCTCCCGTTGCTGACCCCTCGCCTGTCTGACCAGCCGCCCGTTGTCGAGTCCCTGCCGGCCTGTCTGCTTGCCTGTTTCCTGCCCCTCGCCTGCCTGTCTGCCCTCCCGTTGCCGACCCCTTGCCTGCCGACCCACCGACGATTCCATGCCCACCTGTCGGTGACTTTACTGTTTGCTCTCTGCCCGCCCGATCCTGTACCGAATTAAATCCTTTAAACTGTCCTCAACTGTCGTCTGTCCGTGCACTTGGGTTCTGCCTACCCCCCCCCCTGTTACAGCACGATCTGGCAAAGAATGGACCCTGCCCGGGTGGAGAACGCGCTGCAGCAGGTGATGGCCGCCACCAGGGCCGCCACAGCTCAGGGACAGCAAGACCTCGCACAAGTCCGGCAGGAATTGGGTGAACGTCCAGGCCGGCGCCACCGCCCCATCTCCGGCCCCAGTGGCGACCGAAACTCCCGCCTATCCACCCCGTGAGCCAAATGTGGGAGCCCCTGAACGTTACGATGGCAACCCTTCCACCTGCAACACCTTCCTGTGCAATAGCTCCTTAATCATCTCCCTTCAGCCGCTCACCTTCGCCTCCGAAGAAGCCCGGGTGGCTTACACCATAAACCATCTCTCCGGACGGGCGCGTCGTTGGGGCAATGCTGAATAGCAGAGAGGGACCCCCGTCTGCCGCTTCTTCCGCTCCTTTGCCGAAGAGCTTAGGAGGCTCTTCGGAACCGGTCCCCTGGGAGCTGAGGCTGGACGAGAATTGTTGGCCCTGTCCCAGGGAAGCCGTTCTGTCTCTGACTACGCTATTGAGTTCCGCACCAGGGCCCCCATGTGTGATTGGAACCCGGCCGCCCTCTGTGATGTCTTCCTACAAGGGCTGGCTGGGTACATCAAAGATGAGCTCATTGCCCACGACCCGCCATCCTCACTGGAAGCCCTGATCGAGCTCGCTACCCGCCTCGACCTTCGAATCCAGGCTCGCAGGAGGGAGAGACGTTCTGAGGTCCCGCCACGCAGCCCTTCTCTCCCTTGGTCCCCAGTAATCACCGCCTTCCTTCCACTGACCCCAACCGCCCCCTTGAGGAGGGGGGATCCGGAGCCCATGCAGGTGGATCGCACCCATCTTTCCCCGGGGGAGAGGGAGAGACGACGGAGGCAGAATCTCTGTTTGTGCTGCGGTCAGCCAGGAGACTTCGCTGATCGATGCCCGGTAAAAGCCAGAGCTCACCAGTGAACAGAGGCATACTGGTGAGCTCCGTTGCAGACTCTGCCTCTCCCATAAGACCCACTCTCTCCGGTGAGCTCCTGTTGCCTTCCGGTTCCCATCCCATTCCCGCCCTCGTCGACTCAGGGGCCGACGAGAGCATCATGGATCGGTCCCTTGCCCTTTGGCTGGGACTCAACCCTGAGAGACTACCATCGCCGATCTCTGCCAGAGCCCTGGATGGACACGTGTTGGGGAGGGTAACTTCCCGAACCAATCCTTTGCACATGCTCCTACCGGGGGTCACAGGGAGACCATCCGGTTCATGCTTCTGCCTACCCCCAGCCAACCTGTCATCCTGGGTCAATCCTGGCTTCGTAGGCACAACCCCAATATTGACTGGTCTACCTGTTTCATCCGGGAGTAGGGAGTGACCTGTCTGCATTCCTGCCTTAAGACGCAATCACGTCGCCTTCCCCCCTCGCTCCTGCTCCAGCCTCAGACATCTCCAGGGTCCCTGCAGTCTACCATGACCTGAGGGACACCTTCAATAAGGCTAAGACCACCTCCCTGCCTCCTCACCGTCCCTATGATTGTGCCATTGATCTCCTTCCGGGCACTTCGACCCCAAGGGACGTTTGTACTCCCTCTCCGCCCCCGAGCGACAAGCCATGGAGGAGTACATCCGGTCCTCCCTAGCAGCGGGGATCATCCGACCCTCTTCGTCACCTGCTGGGGCAGGTTTCTTCTTTGTGGGCAAGAAGGACAAGTCCCTAAGGCCCTGCATCGATTACCCAGGTCTGAATGACATCACAGTAAAGAACCGTTACCCCCTTCCACTACTCTCCTCTGCCTTTGAGATGCTCCAGGGGGCAACGGTGTGCTCCAATCCAACAATCTGGTAAGCATTCCTTAGACAGAGACGAGTGGAAGACGGCCTTCAACACCCCTACAGGTCATTACAAGTACCTGGTGATGCTCTTCGGTTTGACCAACACCCCGGCAGTCTTCCAAGTGCTCGTCAATGACCTTCTGCGGGACATGTTAAATAAGTTTGTTTTCGTCTATCTGGACGACATCCTGATCTTCTCCCGCAACCTAGAGGAACACGTCACCCACGTCTGGTCGGTTCTCCGCCCCCTCCTAGACAACTCCCTGTACGTCAAGGCGGAGAAGTGCGATTTCCATGCACCCTCTGTCTCCTTCCTGGGATACATTATAGCAAGAGACAACCTGCGGATGGATCCTGCCAAGGTCTCTGCAGTCACCTCCTGGGCCCCCCCGGAAACACGCAAGCAGCTGCTGCGTTTCTTGGGGTTCACCAACTTCTACCGGCGCTTCATCAGAGGCTTCAGCTCCATCGCGTCCCCCCTCTCGGCCCTCCCCTCGCCCAAGGTCCCCTTCCGTTGGTTTAACGAGGCACAAAACTCCTTCGAGACCCTCAAGACCCGCTTCACCACCGCCCCCATCCTTCAGATCCCTGAGCCCGACCGGCAGTTCATTGTGGAGGTGGACGCAAACAAACACCGCACGCCAACCCCTGCCTATCAACTTGGCAAGAAGGTCTGGCTCTCCACCCGTGACCTTCCCCTTAAAGTAGAGTCGCAAGCTGGCCCCCAAGTTCATAGGACCATTTCCCATAACCCGCATCATAACCCAGAGCGGTACACCTTTAGCTTCCTCGTTCCATGAGGATCCACCCAACCTTCAATGTCTCCAGGGTCAAACCCGTCCAGGAAAGCCCTTTGGCTCCTCCCGTTCCGCCCCCCCCCTCCCCCTCAGCTTGTCGACGGAGGCCCAGTGTTTACTGTCCGGCGTGGGGTTCAGTATCTGGTGGATTGGGAGGGGTACGGTCCGGAGGCGCGCTCCTGGATCCCGGCTCGCTTCATCGTGGACGCCCGTCTCATCTCTGACTTCCACCAGTCCTATTCTGACCTACCTGCTCCGACCTCCCAAGGAGAAGGCATTCGGATGTCGCGTCCACCTCGTCTACGGAGGACGCAACATCCAATGCCTCGGAGGAATTCTAACTACGTGAAAACAACAACATACAATGAAATTTGTTGCTTAAAATATTTACAGTTCAGAGTGCATACTGAGTGCGCACTCAGAAATGTACTTTGAATTATTAATTATAATAATAATTTAAAAAAAACTTTAAAATATATTTGTATTAATATGCATGGTCATGTTTATTAAGTATGTAAGTACAATACATTGAGTATTTTGTGTGTATGCACAACACACTGAAGATGAATCTGCAGAATCCCCCTCTATCTAACAGAACCCATCTGAAGACTGGAGGAGACCCGAGACTTCTGCATGACTGAGTTGTGCATTGTGATGTTTGAGCTGTTATGAGGGATCTGCACTGTGTTGCTGTGTCTGTGGATGGAGGCTGACGGCCCCTAACCTCATGTTCTGAGGAACGAAGCACAGTCATTCCGTGGGATTTTAGAAACGAACACATTTTCAGAAACTTTAGAGTTCACAGCAGTTGGACTTTTCTTGTCCCTTCCTCCCATTTGTATTGTGTTGTGTTGAACATTGTGGTCCGAGTAGCGACCTACCTTTGATAAAAGCATCTTCTGAACGGCGCAGAGACGCTCATGTTAATGTAAATATACCAAACAATGAACCTCAAATAATCCTAAAACACATTTACTGTTCGTAAAACATCAACCTAGCGTTTCCAAACCCCAACCAAATGTTCAGACTACCATTCAAACCTAAAACTATTGAATTGATCATGAACATCACCTGCGCCCCCTCCTTTTTCTATTCATCCTCATAATCATCCCCATCATCACCCTTCTCATCATTATAATCCTCCTCATCATCACCCTCCTCGTCATTATAATCCTCGTCATCATCATTTCCTTCTCTTCATCACCCTCCCTCCTCCTCCTCCTCCCCCCTTCCCCCTCTCACCTGCAGGGCGTGGGGGGTCCTTCTCCTCCTCCTCCCAATCATAATTTCCTTCGCTTCAGCACCCTCCCTCCTCCTGTTCATCATTATAATCCTCCTCCTTCTCCCCTCCCCTCCCCCCCTTCCCCTCTCACCTGCAGGGCGTGGGGGGTGTCGTCCACGCAGTACACCCTCAGGTTGTAGCCCAGCGGGTTGCTGAGGTCGGGGCTCCCGAACACGGCCAGCCTCAGCCTCTTGGCGGCTGCCTGGCTCAGGGGCCGGCCCACCAGGGCGTAGTGGCCCGGGTGGCCCAGCAGCAGGTGGCACCGCTCCGCCTCCAGGAGGCCGTAGCAGGAGGTGCTCTCCTCGTCCATGGACATCACTTCCTGTTGAGGCAAGAACCTGGTCAGCCATGTTGGAACAAGCAGCCCTCAATCCCAGTCCCAGTGCTGAACTGGCTTTCAGACCCCGCCTGTTCCTGCTGTGACCCCCCCTCTGAAGGTACCTTGGGGTACCAAACCCCACCCAACGATGTTGGCATTCTCATGCCCATGTCAATAATAATGAGACAGGGAACACTTATCCTCTGTCTTCCAGCATACTCATGATTACTCTCTGAGATAACTCATAATTTTGTAAACCCCTCCCCGTTGAGTTATTCTTTTCGATTTACAGTTCTGTAATTAAGTATTTTTCCTCAGACAAAACAACATGCTAATGACCCAACGGAACAGCCCAGACATGTTGGCCTGCACATACACATCAGAGCAGTAGGAGAGTGTCTCCTCCCCGCTGGGACCCACTTGAGCGTGACCGGCGGTCGGCGTTACGCATGGCGTGCTGGAGTGGCCGCTCTGACCGTAACGATGCGAAGGCGGTGTTTACCAAATCACAGGGAGGGCCCCTGACTGACGGATCCTACTGCCAGACAGACAAACACTCCTCAGAGGCGTCTTTGATAAGAACCGACAACAACACGAGGGAAGGGAGTAGAAATGACACGCGTCACGTCGCTGGATTTCTGAATCGTGGCCCCACGTCCGTGAACTAGAGGCCCGGGGTCGCCCACTCTGCACCGCAGACCTCCCCAGTTTCAGGGGTGCGTGACGGATAGCTGTACGCACCGTGCGCTAGGGCCCTGATTATGTCATTTTGGGTTGACGTGTGGTGACTTTAAAGCAGGCTTTGTTGTTGCCAACCCGTAGTTTGAGAACCACCGCTTTGAAGGGCCAAGGAAAACCTCCCCAAATCCTAAAGGGAGGGAGCCTTGAGGAGGAGCGCACAAGAGGCATCCCTCATCCAGGGACATAGGGAGTGCAAGAGGTGCCAAACGGGCAGCCAGATTTTTAATGGCGGCATTAAACAAGCAGAAATGAAGGCTAAGTCAGGTTTAGGAAGGTAAAGTATGGTCAAGATTTACGTTTTAGGATGTACATGAAGGGAGCGAAGGCAGGCAGAAAGAGTCATATGGCGCATTTCCACCGGAGGGTGCGGGTCTGTTCAGTCTGCAATGGTGCGGCGTGGTTTGCGTTTCCACCTCCAAAAGTGGGCGTGATCCGGACTGAGCCGTATTGAGTCGTACTTGTCTCGCAGTACTCCTCCGTTGGGGTACTGAGACGCCTGAAAGGGTGCCGGCAAGTCCGAGGCAACACACGCCGTCCGTTGATTGGTCGCAGAATCGCACTTCCGTGCGAAAGGAGGATAATTACAAACAATCACATTATTTCTGGGCAACGGCGAAAGCTTTGTTTGTTGAAGAAAATGTCGCCAAAAGTTTGCCGTCCTTCTTGGACGTCATACATTGTTGCTATTTGTTCATTGTGCGTGCTATACCTTTTCCTTGGATTTATTAGCAGGCTACACTATGCCGGGCTGATGCTTACGTAGCTGCCGTAGATGCTTACGTAGCTGCCGCGGCTATCGCCTTACGGCTTAAACCCCGCCCTACCATAAGGGTACTGTCGGCAGTAACGCGAGCCGTACCTGAGCTGGGCTAGCCTGTGGTGTCGTACACTAGCCTGTGGAGTCCTGCACTAGCCTGCAGTGTGCTGCACTAGCTTTTAGGGTTGTGTTCTGCATTCTGATTGGTCAATATAAACCGTGTCCAGCTCACTAGAAATACATTTTCATCGGGGGAAATAAAGTGAAAATAATGACAAACTTCTCCTGCCCTTGTCCGCCAAGCGTTCCTGCAGCGTGGAGGCTCTCTGTGACATTCCCTCCCAACCGAGCAGCCAAGTGAGAGGGGGTGAGAGAGAGAGAGAGAGAGAGAGAGAGAGAGAGAGAGAGAGAGACAGAGAGAGAGAGACAGAGAGAGAGAGAGGGGTTTGAGAGAGATAGAGAGAAAGAGACCGAGAGATAGAGAGGGAGTGAGAAAGACAGAGAGAGACAGAGAGGGAGAGAGAGGGACAAAGCGGGTGAGATGACTGTAATGTCAGTAAAGCCCGGGGAGCAGGGATCGTGGATGCATTTTGCATAAGATAAAGTGCTCATTATTTCACACTGACAGAGAGGGGTCGCGATGTTGCTTCTTCTTGAGGGACAACTCATTCCCTCCCTTTCCCTCCCTTTCCCTCGCTCTCCCTCGCTCTCCCTCCCTCTACCCCTCCCTCCCTCCCTCTCTTTCTGTTCATCCTCACTGACTTCTCCTACCGGACTCTTTTCTTTGTCCTTCTCCTCTCATCTCAGTTTTATCCCGATGGCGTATAACACACATAAATGATGTCTCTTTTCATGGCTCCCTTTTGTGCGACACGTCTCTGCTGGCAAATTACATCCTGTGTAAATGTCACCCAGACGCAGACACAGACACAGACACACACACAGACACACACACACAGTGACAAGGAGCGGGGGGGAGGTCACACAGGCTTTCTCCACAGGCAACACAGAAGAGTGTGTGGCTCTAGCGGGGGAGTGTGTGAAGAGTGTGTGGCTCTGCCCTATGAGGTCCCCAAAGTCTTTTGATGGGGTTAGCTAAACATTACAAGAGTATTCAACACGTGGGGGGCTATTATGCTGGGGAATGTACTAATGTGGATGGATGGATAAATAGGAGATGGATGGACGGATGGAAGTTTGGATGGATGGATGAATAAATAGGAGATTGATGAATAGGAGATGGATGGATGGATATAAAATGGATGGACGGAGGAATTGAAGATGGCTGGCTGGATGGATGGATGGATGAAAGAATGGAGGTTGGATGGAGGGCGGTTGAGATGGATGGATGGATGAATGAATGGGAGATTGATGGATGAATGTGAAGATGGATGGATGGATGGATGAATGGGAGATGGATGGATGAATAGGGGTTTAGATAGATTGATCTCAAAATTGTCTGGCAATCTGTTCCTCTATGTGTTTGGGCGTTGTTTGAGGTGATGCTAACACAGCTCCGTATAGTTATGGCTGTGATGAGACGAGGTGTTTGAAGGAGCTACATGTGAGGAGCCGCAAGCGCACACATTGCTTTACCACCCCGCCTCCAAAACAATTGCAACAAATATTTCTGTTGGCAATTTTGTTCCTCCATTGCACATGCAATGTTAGCAATACAAAACTATGGAAGAGGGAACATGATTCTATATTAAAACAAACATGTGTACACCATGTATATATCTGGTAAGATTATAGTACAATCTCCAAACTGGCAGGGATACTAAATCTTCACTTCATCACGTAGACAGAAAATATGCAATAGACTGCAGATTTCAGTGCATCTTTCAATCCAAGTTATCAGCCCAGAGAAGAGGGAGTCAGAGTTGCGGCAATGTCACTTTATGGGTTTACTCGTTGAAATATTAAACAGCAGCCTTCTCCATGTCCTTGACAGTTCATAGGCTAAAACATCATTTCCATGACAGATGCAAAATAGTAAGCTTGTTCTGAAACTAACTGCTTTGAGGACTTCCTTAAGAGGATCCACTGCCCCATCGCTACCGCATTGCATTCTGCGGGATTGATGTCAACAGTGTTGTCATGTCAACCGAATTACATAACGCTCCGGGTATTTTCGGTGCCGAAACCACGGCTCTGCACTCGTGGTTCAGAGCTGTACACCCCCCCCCCCACACACACACACACACCCCAACGCCAATAAAAGGACATGGTTTGACAAAAACAAGACGACGATTCATAAACACCAAAGCGAATCACCTCACTTATTGTAAATATTACTTAGCTTTTTGTAAATATGACTTATCTTATTTTACCCAATTTGATCCTGTTGTTCTTAATTCACCGTGGGTCGGAGAAATTGCAATTTAGATTCCTCTGTATGTCTTTGCACATATTTAGAAATTGACAATAAAGTTGACTTTGACTGCAAAAGGAGGGGAGAGACGTCCAGAGCACTATTTCGGCGTTGCTCCCAAACCTCGGGAGAGGTTTGGGAGCAACGCATACAAGCACCGACAAGCACCATGGAGCGCTTCTTCGAAGAAGAAGCGCTCCAGTCGTCTCTCTCCTCCTTAACTCCTAGTGACAGTTTGCGGTGACTGCAAGGTTACCTCCCACTTGTTCTCCGGGGTCCGCCTCTTCAGACGGACGGCCCAGGCGCCGTCGGCGCGGCCGCTGAGGTCGGCGCAGTGCGCCACCGACAGAGCCACGGGGCAGGACAGGTCCAGCCCCGGGGGGCCGTAGGTCACCTCCGAGCTCAGCAGGACCTCGTCCTCGTCCTCTGGCGCCATGCTATGGGGGGCGGGGGGGGGGAAAGACAACAACAGAGACAAAGAAACACGTTTAAGAAGCCCGGGTCTTATCCCTGGAACAGAAACAGATTAGACTCGACACGACACAGAAGAGATGGAGATATACAAGCACAATGCTCGAAGAGCACTAGACACGGGCATGAACATGGAGTACAGATGGGACACATGGAAATAGGTAGGGACACACACACACACACACACACACACACACACACACACACACACAGTACTTTCCTCTGGCTTTTCCTCTTGACGCATTGGTGAGCATGAAGGACATGGAATGATTCTGCTCCCTTGGAAATGGCACCATAAAAATGAATAATATAAACAATAGGCTATTGGCAATTCTGGGGGCTGTTCTTAAGCTTGTTCTTAAGACGTTAAGTGCCCTGGCAGGTCAATATTTCAGCATGCTTCAGAAACAACACCAGCATATACATTTGTGTTACATGGTTGATGAGGACTTGTTCTTCAGCCAGGACACACAGAACGCCCAAGGTCAGAACCGTCTTGAGATCATGCTTGTGTACATATATCTATAAATCACAGCCAAACATTATATTACATAGAGTCCATGTCATTGGTTCATACACACACACACCCCATGAAGTATCTAAAACCCATATTGGTGGTTCCAGAGGAGTAGGGGTCTCTGAATTGGGCGGTAGCGTCATTCTTAATAAATCATAAAGCAAACAGCTGTTGGTGAGACGGTGCGATGGAGTCACGGACCTCCCTGCTTCACAGTGTGGACACAAACACAACACAAGCGCACAAACAAAGCCAGCAATATCTCCACCAAGCACAAAGCCAACCTTTAACGCTCTGAGCTCCTCCTAAAACACACACACACCCATACACAAACACACACACACACACACACACACACACACACACGCACACACACACACACAGAGACACATAGCGTGAGAGAGACGAGGAGCGAGCCTAAAAAAAATAGACCATCAACCAACTCCGACCTATAAATGCTGCGTCCGAGTTAGGCTGTCACGCAGATAAAGGAATATTAAAGCCCTCGGACTAATGGACAGCGTGGCCACAGAGGAAAGGCGTTCACAGAACACCACGCGCCACGCAGGCCTGCTGGGGTCCATGGTTAGCCCCTGAAAGCCCGGCTGGCCCCCGGTTCTGTTCACAGATTAGCTTGGGTCAAGGCAGCTCTTGGCCAGGGGCCCGGTCGTGGCTGGGAGCCTTAAAGTGCGGGCAGCAATTGATGGGACCACCATCAGTCATACAGCTGGGCTGGACACACACACACACACACACACACACACACACACACACACACACACACACAGACACACACACACACACACACACCCACACACTTTTGTGTATGCCCTGCTGTCGCCAGGCCCTTGCAGGATGGCCAGTGTGATGGAAATCCACATGTTGTTCATTTTCTTTATGAACTTAGGTTTAGTTTACTATTGTATGGTCACTATGCCACCCTGCCCTTCTTCGGGGTCGTCTAAAATGTAAATCTTTGTGTTTCGTGTGATGTAATCTGTTTTCACATTCCGTTACCGTACTGCCTTTTGTTGGTTTGGGCCTGTTTTCTTGACCCCCTGGGGAGCGTCAAAAAGCAAAGGGTTCCATATGGCACGGCAGCAATCCCCTTTGTGACATCCTGAGGAGCTTCAATCAATAGATTACCATTGATTATCTGGTTAACAAAGGTTTTTGGTTTATTGGAGGACCGATGCCCACAGAAACCTGACAGAAGTGCATAAGAACACCTGCCTTTAGCCATGCAGTGGACTTCTCCTTGCAAGCTTTAGAGAGACGCAGGGCGAACTCCCGTCTGAGGCCTCGGATTATTGAATCGTATGCCTATTCTATTGTTTGTTGATGCATGTTGTGATGTATCGTCGTTTGTACTATTATTACAAATATATATGACCATAATTGTCCACAAGTATTGTAAATCTCATCTGCCTCATCTGCCTTAGACGCAATATTTTAAAGGAATTGCCACGACACCGGGCTCTATGAATGTAACGTGTGCGACCACAGCGCCTGATTTAGAATTTGATTGGTGTGTGCGCACACACTCACACTCACACAGACGCACAAACATACACACACACCAATACACACAATTTGGAATTTCGTATTTTTTGTGTTATCGCTTACTTAACATTACATCACTCAGTAACAGGAATAAACCCTTGGCATAACTGCTCTCGTTTTTTTTCTCTCAGCGGTTTTCCCGAGTCCGGTTCTTCCAGAGGTGAGCGGATCAGTCGTTCCCGGCCGGTTCGCCGGTGGAAGCCCCCATCTTTAAACATTCAGAAGAGAGCAGCCTTTTCCTTCTCCTCTGCGTCGTATCAGAAACTGGCCCTTACTGACATGGGAGCCCATCAAGCCAATGGGGCCCTGAGTGTGTGTGTGTGTGTATGACACACACATCGGGGACAGGAGGTACCTTCGGCTGCCTCGGCCCGCCCCCATGCTTTGTAGTCGCCAAGGTTACCTGCTGCTGTTTGGCCGCTGGTGATCAGCCAGCCTGCTGCGCTGAGCAGTGGTTAAAGACGCTGGTTATTATTTAAAATCGTTTGAGGGAGAAAGAGAGGCGTCTCAGGGAAAAATGTCAATACGAGACGGAGAGTCAGTGGTTTAGTGGAGCATAAATGTTAAATGTGATCCTGCCTCGGACACCACTCGGCTCCTCTTTCATCCCCTGTCCTTTGTGTCCTTGATTGACTATCTCTTGTGTTATTATGATAATTCTTAATAAACATAACATATCTAAAAGCGAGCGATTCAACACGAATTATGCCAAGGTGAACCTAGCCTACTTCAACAAGATCGCTGTTCCTTTGATAAAGATGAAAAAGTGATGAGGACCTTAAGCAACACAATTAGAAACAGAAAAACAGGTACACCAACAGGTCGGTGATGTGGTTAAAAGCCTCACAAGGTCCACAACTACGCCAGCCACCGCTCTGTCGCGGTACGACTCCTTTGATGAAGCTACTCTCTAACGGCTGTGACCGGTACGGATGATGCTAAGATCCTCGCCGTTACCCTGAGAGACTATAAAATAACACGCAAATCCACCCCCCCTCACCTTGCCCCAGAAGAAGCGGCATTTGTTATGAAGCGCTCCGATTGTAATTGATGTGCTGCATGTCGAATGACATTAGATCTGCTGGGTGGGAGTTTGACAGCGTGGTCTTATTATGCTCCGGGGGTCCCCTGAGAACACCGCCACACGACCCCGACTCGGCAGGGAAGGTCAGAGGAGTGGCTCGGAGGACATCTGAGACCGCCGACGAGCCGCGGAGAGGGCGAGCGACGGCCCCTCGATCGATTCTTATTCCTCAACCGTGTTGAGAGAGAGCGAGAGAGAGAGAGAGAGAGGGAGGGATGGAGAGAGGTAGAGAGAGAGAGAGAGAGAGGGAGGGATGGAGAGAGGGAGAGAGAGAGAGAGCAAGAGGGAGGGATGGAGAGAGGGAGAGAGAGAGAATTAGAAAGTTAGAGAGAGAGAGGGAGAGGGAGAGAGAAAGAGACAGAGACAGAGAGGGAGAGAAAGAGAGAGAGAGAGAGAAACATATCTCATGCAGATGGTCTCACAACAGGGGGAGGAAGCTTCTGGTTTCTCCTTGGGTTTCTGGAGATAGTGAGGAGATTGACTGACAGCTTCTGGTCGGAGCCCGATGGAGCGCAGGCCCCTCTGTTCCTCCAGCACTACCCACTCCTTCTTCTCCTCCAACACGCGTTCATCCCCTCCCACCCATTCCTCCTCTTCCTCCTCTTCCACTACATCTCCTCCTCTACACCACCCTGAGTTCCTTGCTTAATTCTAAAACCTATTCAACTAATCCTCGAGTGCAGCGAACAGGTAAAGGGGGAAACAAGAGAGCTGTTCACAAGTTTGATTCCCAAAGACTCAGGCGATGCAGACTCTAGCATCTCCAGTGTAAGCTATGGGTAAGGACGTCGACGGCTAACCGGTGACAGGTTAATAACTAACCCGACTTAACGTCTTCCGCTCTGAGGCATCAACGCTGCGTTCAGGCAGCGCAGGAACACATTTCTTGTTGCGATGCGCATGTCTCTAACACAGCAGACAGGGCGCCCCCGCTAAATGCCAGGCGTTATGGATGTTTATTTGTTGCTCGAGAGCGGAGGAGAGGAAACAACGGCGTGTTTGCAACATTTGCCACTTTAACCAGTCTTGACAAAAGGAGAGGGTTTCATCGCTGCACTTTCTCCAGGCGCAAAGCAGACTCTAAGCATAGCCCTCCATTCTGCAGTGTCACCCACACACACACACACACACACATACACACACACACGCACGCAGCCACATCCGCACCCCCCGGTGTGGATGTGTAGTTTTGACAAAATGATTAACTCTTCTCAGGTTTGTGTTTAGAGTTTTGAGAAATTGAGCTATACTTTCAGAAAACGTGTTTAAACGATTGAGAAAAACTGTAATGTGAAACAGAGAAAAAAGGAAAAGAACAAAAGTAAAAGGAAAGTAGAAAGACTAAAGCTAAATTATGTTTCAACAAGGAAAAGAAGAAAATAAAGACTAGAGAGAAGAGCACAGAAATAATAGAAAGAAAAAAAGAAAAAGAAAAGAAAAAATTACCTATAGTCAACAGAAAGCTCCACTCTGACCAAGGAGCAGGTTTGCGTGTGTGTAAGTGTGTGTTTATGGTTGCATGCGTGTGTGTGTGTGTTTGTGTGTGCATGCATGAGTGAGTGTGTCTGTTTGTGTATTTGTATGTGTATGTGAATTTGGGCGTGTGTGTTTCTGTGTTTCTGTGTATGTGTGTATGTGTGCATGTGTGTGTGTGTGTGTGTGTATGTATGCGTGTGTGTGTGTGTGTGTGCGTATGTATATGTGTGTGTATATGTATATGTGTGTGTGTTGAGGGGGGGGGGGGTTAGAGAATAAAGGCTCTGGCGGGAGGCGGCCTCAGAGCCTCAGTGTGGGCCTCACCTGCTGTCCTCCTGGTTGATGATCATGTACATCTCCCTGCTCGTGTCTTCAGCTATCCCTCCGCGGGGCACCAGCAGGCTAATGCCTACAGAGAGACAAAAGCATGGCTGATGGTCCAGACACAGGAGGTAAACACACACACACACACACACACACACACACACACACACGCATACAAGCACCAACACACACACACACACAGGCACACAAGCACACACACACACACACACACACACACGTGTGCACACAAACACACACACACACATGCATTCATAAACACACACGCATGTACGAATGCACGTACACACACACGTACGCACACAAACAAATACACACAGACACACATGCACACACATGCGTACGTACATACGCACACACAAACACACACACACACAAACACACACAGACACACACGCATTCATTAATGCACACACACACACACACACACACACACAAACACGGACACACATAGACAAACAAACGCACACACACACACACACGCATACACATAGCCACTACTTGACACCAACAATAAGTGTCCGCATGTCAATCTTGGCTTCAGCAGACACAAAAATGTCCTCACTAGGGGACATTTCAGACATCACAGTTCAGAATAATAACGCTGAATGACACTTTGCCGCACATATAACATTGAACAGAACTATTGTACAGGAACATAAAATAAAACATTGAACACAGTCTCATGAAATCACGATCGGAGGACAGGAGGAAGGTGTGTAAGGAGGAGCACCGCTTGGTCAGAAGCCGTTGTTTCATTCTCTCGGCCGTCATCAACTCTCCCCTTATCCCCAACTTTTCTCTTTCCCCAGAATTACATGATTGTGATTGACACTAACTTAACTTTTGGTCTTTCAATCGTTTATAGCTGTTCTTCCCCCTCTCTCTCTCTCTCTCTCTCTCTCTCTCTCACCAGTGTTGGGTATGACCAGCCTTCCTCCGGCGTGGCCCAGCACCCTGGTGGTCTTCAGCGGGGGAGGAAGAGGAGGGGGAGGAGGCCGGGGCAGGCCGGGCGGGATGAAGAGGGTCTTCCCCCTGCGGCCCACCGGCGCCATGCCCCGCGGGAAGGTCCTGGGATGGGACATCACGGGGTACTCGGCCCTCTCCCCTCTCCCTGAAGAGACGGACAGACAGACGGACAAGACACACACCGTGGTCTTATCTGTCACCATCCACTCCACCCCGAGTCATGAGGTACTGACGTCAAATGAAGCTGGAACGGGGGTCCGCTAAGCAAAGTGCGCTGACCATGTAGGCCGTACGCATTGTGAGGGACACAGGTTTTATTCCCACCTGTGCTCCTATGCTACATGTCATTTCTTAGATTCTCCGCTCTGCTTTCCAGTCTCTCTTCAATGTACTGCACATAAAGTCACAAAGAAAAGAATGAAATATTTCTTTAAAAAATAAAGCTGAAATCAGCCCTGATGAAAGGGTGCTTTGGGGACGGCATCGCAAAAAGGGTCGGCGCCAGAGCGATGAAAGGAAAACATACAGGAATTCATTGCTTTTTTTGTGCGGCCTTTTTTATGAAATGTTTTTTTTTTACATGCTTTATGCACCTTTATGTACAGGACTGGAAATACAGACAGACATTTCAGGTTGAAAGAGAAAGTGAACGACTTCAGTCTAATCGAACCGAAGTCACAGCGAGCCACGGCGTCTGCGTGTTGTGCGCACTAGATGCTCGCGTCACCAACCCAGCGAGCTGCCTTTAGCCCTGCTCGTCTTTAAAGGCGTTGTGTGCCGTACCTTTGACCATGATGTCGGGCAGCGGGTCCAGCCGGGAGTGGTCGGCCATCAGCTCCTTGTCCATGGAGTCCTGAAAGCACATGGGGCTGGTGTAGGTCCGCGACACGCTCAGGTCAGGCTGCATGGACGAGTTGATCAGCAGGGGGTTTCCTGAACACACTGGACACACAGAAACAGGTCAACCCCACCCAGGCACCGTGACCAGGCAGCGCTGCTGTTGTGTCATGATGAGTGGTAAATGGATTGCATTCATACAGTGCTTTTAACCAGTGGCCACACAATGTGCTTTACAATTATTGTCTGACATTCAGCCATTTATCTACCCATTCATACACCCATTCATACACACATTCACACACACATTTACACACCGCCGGCGGTGTCAACCATGCAAGGGAACAGCCAGCTCATTTTATGTATGGGTGTATTGCTCGGGGACACCCAACACTCAGCTAGGAGGAGCCGGGGATCGAACTAGCAGCCTTCTGGTAGCCAGACAAACCAAATGGTGCTCACTGCAGAGCCAAATGGGCGGGGCTTGTGCTAGTCCAGCTCCATTACTCTTGAGCTAGTCCAGCTGATTGTGTTTAGGCTAGCCAATCAACCCTGTTATGGTTAGGTGTATGGTGATGTTTACGGGTTAAGGTTTGGATAGGTTTAGGAGTTAAGTTAGTTTCAGTGTATTAATAATGTGTTTTGGGCGTGTAAGGAAGGAGGGGGACGTGTTACGACCAATGACAACTTTGTGATACTTTTTTAATAACGTTGTTGTTTATGAGCGTTATAATGAACGATGTTGTTTATGAATTACGCCAAACACTGTGGCTTTATACTGAGAAAGTTAACCCCTCACTCGGACGCAGAGATTAACCAAAAATAACCCGCTGCTCATACAGAACTCCACACATCCACACACCGTAGTCTTAAACTATCGGGGTCCATTAAGCCTAATCCTCTCTCTGTAGCGATCATCAAAATCAACAGCTGTCAAGAACGAGCTCCACACCTCCACACACCGTTGTGTTATACTATAAGTGTCCGAGAAGCTTAACCCTGGATGAGGCTGGACCTAAAGGTGGAGCTGGACAAGCTCCACCCATCAGCTCCACCAATTGGCTGAGCAGCCTCTCAGTTAATGCTCTACCTCTTTTGATTGCAGTCAATTCTTTAGTTAATCATTTTTTCTCCAGAAGAGTGATCCACCGGAGAAGTAAGCCGAAAGCACAGATCGGATTTGACATTTATGATATCTTAAGTTCGATTTGTCCTATCATTTCATTACGAAAGGTATATTTTTTAAACTACCTCACTTATAAATGATAGGCTTTATAGAAATGTAAATTGGCTTAAAATGTCAAACTAATGCATTGTTATTTGTCACTTCCGCTTACAACTTTAAGAGCTACCATGACCACAGACTGGTAAAAGTCATCGAGAAAATTGCCTCTATTTGGTTGGAGCGAGGGGTAATTAAGACACTTTGACATGATGAAAAGTTGAAGCTAGCAAAGGCCAGCTTTTTTATTTTTTCAAAACAAACTTCTTAACTGTTGTTTTTGTGTCCAGACTTTGCAGACATTGAATCAGGCTCTTGGTCAGCAGTGCCTATAGTGGTGGATTAGTCCCAGAACATGGCCTGTGTTAGACGCCCTGGCCCGACCCTGTCAGACAGGCAGAGCTACAGTTGTATTAGCAGCAGCGCCACAGCTACGGCCAGGGATTTGACCTCGCAGACGTATGGAGCTTCCTGTAGCTTTAGATTGTCCATCGCTAACATGTTCCTTCACAACAGACAAGGAGAAGCTGCTAAGGACCAACCTACGCCCCGCACCTGACCTGAAGGTTGGGATTCATGCTAACAGTGGATGAGCATTAGTTTTCTGACATCTCGATTCTCTGAGGATGATATTAAAGAAAGAGTTGTTTTTTCCACCCAAAGAAATCCCTGGATGTCTCTTTTTTTCTTTTACCAAAGTCAGCTGTTATTCTTCCATCTATTTGCAAAGAAGTGCTTTCAGGAGAGCCCTCATCGAGACGGAGAGCGACCCAGCGACCGTGTGATCAAATAACAGGAGAGAGAGCAACCTGTCTTGTCCGTCAAAACCTAAGTGCCGTCGTAGTCGTGTTCGTATCCCAGTCAGAGGCAACAACGCTAGCTATTAGTAGAAAAGAGATGTGCTGAGACGGAGCAGTCTGAGCAGACTTTGGTCAAATGAAGTGTCGTGTTAGATATGCAGCTTTAAAGCCCTGAGACATCCCGGGCTGAGACACATTCGTTTTGCCTCAATCATTATTTGGCTCAAGGGTCGACCCAAGCGCCTGTCGCTAGATTTGCTTCTCCGGAGACGCCGCTTCCCACAGGGTTTTATTGAACGGCTTTTTAACACCACAGTTCTACATTTATGAAGCGTCATGAACCTAGGAGGACATTTCTCTCTTTACATCCAATCAAGGTTGTGATGAATTCATTCAGTGCTTAGTGGACTTTGACGGTTCTGGTGAACAGGGCTGTTGATTCATCAGGCAGCGCCGGCAGCCGGGAGAGAGGGAGCAGGCGGGGTTTATGGGGAGACGGAGCGCCAGGTCTGTCATTATAGTGAGACACCAGATCATCAGCAGCGCCCTTAAACGTGTCCTTCTTCGTCTCCTAACGAGGACTGAGGAAGCATGTGGGGGGCCAGAGTTTTTTACTTTTATAAGGTGGAGAGGCCGGCTGGAGGCAGCCCGTTGGTCGTTACCCTGGGACTTCCTGATTGGACGATATAACGGGGTCAGGGTTGGCATAACAAATGTCAATTCAACTTTGTGCATACTTGTCTTGTTCATAAGACACGCGTTCAATTACTAATGAATTAATTACTAATACAATTTGTTATTGAAGTAATACTTATTAACAAAGGAACGTATTAACGAACTAATGGTCCGGTTAATAACTATAAATGGTGTTCATGTTAACTAAGGTACTCATTTATACATTATTTGATGGATGGTTATGGTTAACCCATGCTGATGCTATATAACAGTGCTTATTACTTTACTAATGTTACTTAAGGGTTCATTAATGTACCCTTATTTGAAAAATGTGACCTGGGCATTTGTGTGTGTGTGTGTGTGTGTGTGTGTGTGTGTGTGTGTGTGTGTGTGAGCTGACCTTGGTGGGACGTCTTGAAGGTGAAGGACTGGAAGCCGCCGCTGAGGGCGGAGGAGTCGATGACGTCCACGCCACACTCGCTGTGGCTCCTCCGGTACAGAGTGACCACCACGATCAGGACCACCACCGTCAGGACCCCCGCACCCAGCCCAGTGTACAGCATCACGTCACTGCTGCTCTCCACCTCTACCAGGGCAGGAGGGGGGGAAAGGGAGGGAGGGACTGAGGGGAAAGAGGGAGAGAGAGAAGAGTGGTTGGAAAAAGGATACTAAGAATTAAAGATAAAAAGATCAGGAGTTAAAAGCTAAGTACATTTGGGGGATTTTATAGATACGAACGCTTCTGATTGCTAAACACCCTTTCCTTTAATCATGCTGCAAAGAACTATTATTCTGTTGGAAAGTAAACCAACAACTGAAAATGATTCCTGTTGTCTCCATAATAGGTTTTGTCTGCTTGAAGACTGTGAACTGTGTGTTAGCTTCAGTGGGTTTCCTACAACTTTATTTTAGGTTTTATTCCTGCTGGTTTGAAATTGCATCGTGATGTGTGCGTGTGCGTGTGCGTGTGTGTGTGTGTGTGTGTGTGTGTGTGTGGTAGTATGCTGGAGAAAGAGCAAGAGCGAGAGAGAGGAGTGTGAGAAGCTAGTGCTAATGAGGAGCCACACAGAGAAAGCACTTCTAATCAACCCAACACCTGAATGTCATTTCACAAACGGCGTTTGGGTCTGATGTGTGGTGCCACAGAGCCGTCCACAGGGACCATCTGACAGAAGCAATTCATTAAATTAGCTCATCACCAGCGATTACCCTGTTGCCGGTCCAAAAGGCACGGCAGCATGAGACACGTCCCCCCACCAAGAAAAAGAGCTGAGAAATGAATTCCAGCTTCAGTTCTTCAAGAAAATAATGAGCTCCGTTGTACAAAAGAAAAAAGGAAAGGTGGACTTTTCTGGGGAAGCCTGATAAGTAGCCAGAGGCATTATGGGAGGAGAATTCAGACCAAGTGTGCAGTGTTGGTGTTGCATTAACAGGTTAATTGAGGGCTGGGGAAGTTTCCACAGATGTTCCTGCATCTGTTGAAGCGGTCTAAACTGTTGCCCGGCGCCGATAAACAAACATAGACACTTGATGAAAAGATAGGCAAACACACAATTTGTTTAGGCCATTATGCATAATCTGTGATTGACGTTAACACACGCAGATCTGGACACGTTGGACACGTAGTTCATAATGTACGGGATGGATGAGAAGAGCTTTTCGCAGAAATGGCTCATATTTAGCGGAAATAGCATAGTTTGATCGACGCCGTTCATCAGAGAGATTTATGTGTGATGGATGTCGTTGGGGTAGCGATAAAGTTCAGTTTTGTGATCTTAATAATGTACTGAGTCAGGGCTGCAGAATTAAACGGTGTTGACAAATGAGTGATGTCATTTCGGAATAAAGTACCTCCCTGCTATCAGTGATCTTTTATTCCAGAAATGTCATGAAACGTCATGCAGTTCCTCAAAATAAAGGAGAGGATGCATAGTCTACAGCAGGTGTTCCCAACCGTTTTTGGGCCGCTTCCTAATTTCTTGCTCTGAATATGTTTGCAACCCCATCATTAACATTTGTGAATCTACAAATAGTTTTCACCCAATCATCATCTGCCGGGGATATCAACGCCCAGGTGTACGTAATCACACCACTCTACCACACACTCAACGATTAGTATTAGCTGGTGGCTATGAATCATTAGGCACTGAGTTTCTGTATAGCGGACGCTAAATTTTCTGAAATGGATCCTAAGATATCTATAACTTATGTCTGTGATCTCCTGCGGCCCTATCTGCAAACCAGGGGACCCCAAGTGGGGCCCCGACCCCAAGGTTGGGAACCCCTGGTCTAGTGGCGGGGGGGTGTTACATCAGAGCCCAAAGTTTCAGGTTCAAACCCAAACCAAGTCCTTCCTACGGGCCTACAATATATATATAGTGTTGATACAATCTGAAACCACAGACTGTAGTCTGAAACTACAGACTGTAGGTTCAGAATGAAACTCAATACAACATACTTGATGACCTGCGTTTCCTTATCCTCTCGTGGCCTTTTTTGATTGGAACAATGTCACCTATTCCTGTCTAGCCGACTAGAAGATTGACCCCCACTATCATGTGTCATTGTTTTGCCCAAAGCTATCAGGCAGGTCAGGGGATAGGTTGTCAGAGGAGAGAGACGTAACATCCCGTTTGGATACGGGCGTGTGCAGAGCCCTTTTTGACTTTAATTGTGATTATGATAAATAACCTGACCTGACTTTGAAAGGTCATGTGACTATTTGAGTTAAGAAGCCGGCGCCCTGTGAACTTGGAACTTGGCCATGATCACCATCGCCTGACGGTGACCTGCGGGTCGCGTGTACTAATTACACAAAACTAACCTTGACTTTCTTTTCTAAATTATAACCCTTAAAATAATGGATC
The DNA here is from genome assembly GCF_949987615.1 of Pollachius pollachius. NCBI lineage: Eukaryota > Metazoa > Chordata > Actinopteri > Gadiformes > Gadidae > Pollachius > Pollachius pollachius. Next base: position 16,830,160 of record NC_136937.1, on the reverse strand, counting down.
ATCAGATACTTTCCCTGAAGCCCTGTTTCAATTATGCGTCACAATTATGCATGTAATAATATGTTAGATCACAATGCATTCAAATTATGTTTTTATGCATAGTTTAGCATTTTCACATACATATCATTATGCACCATGATGCATAATGATGATCATAATGCTTCAGAAGTAGGAATTACAATCATGCATAAAAGATGGATATACTTTGACTTTACACAACTTCATGAAACCAAGCAGACCATTTTAAGGGCCAGAAACGGCTAGGATGAACTGCTGGATAATGAGAAACATAGCTTTTATACTGCATTCAAATTAAATATTGTAGCTTGATGAAATTCATAATAGGATTAGGATTGGTTCAAACGGAGGCAACGTGAAACCGATATAAATAATCGCTGCATGTATTATGGAAAGCGCTGATACAATATGAAGAGGCCAGCTCCACGTCAAGACAAGCAGAGGGCCTCACTCCACCGGCGGACGTTAGAACGGGATTGAAATTGTCTGTGTACCGGCTGCATATCAGTGTTACTGACAGTTGTGTCTCCGTCAGCGCTCCATTTGATACGGCGTCAGGGGAAGGTTTCCATGTACTGTACAAACATACACCCGCCGACAGCAGAGGCCGGCTGGGTTCTCAGCAGTACTTCTGTTCGCTCACTTCTGTAAAACTGTGTTATGGTCGTGAGTGGCTTAATAACATCAACACTGCCAGTGTTGATGTTATTAAGCCCCACTGCCACTGGGCTGACCAATGCTAGGAACATATGAACACAGGGTATTTTATATAGCTTTATATATATGAGTGTTCATGATGACCCATTTGGTCATGTTGGGCTGAATTGTGTATGTTGCTGTACAGCTTTAAACTCTCAGTAGGTACCCTAATCCTGCCATGTGGCACCCTAACCCTGGAGAACCCTAATCCTAACCCAGGAGAACCTTATCCCTGGAGAACCCTCACCCTGCAGAACCGTCACCCTGGAGAACCTACCTTGTGGCTTGATGTTATGAAGCAGATTTCCATCTGCAATGACAAGGACACAACAAACGTCTGGTTTAGTCTCACCTCAAAGCTTTTGAACGTTTGTGTTAGGGTGTGTTTGTGCTCATTTATTAGAATTTGTGTGTGTGTGTGTGTGTGTGTGAGTATTTACGTGTCTGTGTATTTGGGTATTTATATGAGTGTGTTTTTGGGTGTGTGCGTGTGTGGATTTATGTGAGCGTTTGCGTGTGTGTGTTTATACGAGTGTCTGTGTACGCATTTAAACGATGTATGTATGTGAGTGCGTGTGTGTACATGAGTGTCTCTGTATGTTTATATGAACACACTCTTGTACACTTGTCCGTGTGCGCGTGTGTGTCTATAAAGCACAGCATAGCGCTGATTGCCTTCAAAGTGTAATCTACGGCCACAAAGCCAGAGGCTCCCCCTGCTCCCTCCTGGAGGACGACTGAGTCCATAAAGGAGGGTACGATAGCGTCTCCGTCCTGAAGACGTTTGGCCCCAACGGCCCCTCGAGGCCCAGCGCTCTGGCCCCAGAGCCTCAGAGACGTCCGGCCCCACTCACTCTGTATGCAGAGGCCCCCGGTGCAGTTGTCGGCCCCCAGCCCGGAGCCGTCACAGGGCCGGCCCCCGTGCCGCGGCTCGGGCTCGGCGCAGTCCCGGCTCCGCTGGCGCCCGCAGTCCACGCCGCACGCCGTCCACAGGCTCCACGGGCCCCAGCCGCCGTCCACTGCAACACGCAGGGAGACGTGAGAGGGGAGACGTCCATACACACACTGAGGAGGCACATACATAGATACACGACATACATACTTAGATAAATACACCTACATATATACATACATACATACATACATACATGTACGTACATACATAGATACACGTATGTACGTTTACACACACAAACACACACACACACACACCTACACACCCACACACACATACAAACGAACATACATGCAAACATTCATACAGATATATACGTACATAAATTCAGTGTTTGGGTTAGCGGAGGCTACCAGGAGTACTTGCTGTTTATCTATTGCACATCTAAAGTTCATATTTTAATCATTTTCTGGCAGTGTAATGGCTGTTTTATGTAATATTTTCCCTCAGCAACCCAAAAAAAAGAGCTTGTAATAGAATTGCGTTATCTAATTAACTTTTCCTCAGTATATCATGTCAAGGTTAAGCCTTCCTTGGGGGGGGGGGATTCATAAACCTAATCTTTACTTATTTGCTCCACTCTGATCCAATCCACTTTTCTTTCGCATTTGTATGTAAGGACTATTACTTTCCTTAAAAGAACGGCCAGAAAACCAGTAGCTATAATTTAAAAAGTAAATGTATAATTTATTCAACAGCCGACAAGTGACTTAATGTAATTGATCATAAGGCATTTGGCCTATATGAACCTTTCCAGGAGTTATTCAACAAACAACATTATTTACAAACTAACGAACGGATTGTAGATGCGTGCAGTCAATCAACCTACTCTGTGACATTTTTTTACTGGCAATTACTGACCATTTCGTCATGTGACAGCAGCTCATTAGAATCTTGACAACCGCAGAAAATTGACAACCGCAAAATTCTCCAGGCAGATAACTGATCATGAGATTGATGTAGAGCAAGTGAGAGGGACAGAGACAGAGACAGAGAGATTGACAGAGACAGAGAGAATAAAGGGAATTTTCATAGAGTGACTAAAACGACTTTATGTCGTTTTGGGAATGATGAGAGGGAACAAGTTGGGGATGATTACTAGTGAGAGGAGTCATGGGGGGCGAGGCTCCAGTGGTTAGGCCGGTCTGTGTTCTGTCTCTAGCGGAAATTAGGGTCAGGCAACAGCGAACCCTGACGCCTGACCAGTGGTGGCAAACTGCAAGTAGGCGAGCAGTTTGTCCTGTGTGTGTGGTGAGGTTTAAAGTTGATCCAGGAAAAACCCCTCTGATACTGACATGTATTGGATATCGGTATTAAGCTGGTCTATGTGCCGATCTGATACCATCACATGACTAGATAATTTACTACACAGGCAAAGAACATCACAAATACGTGCGGTGTTATGCTGCGTTCGTTAATCGGTTGGAGCTGGGAAGTCGGAAGTTGCAAACGTGTGATATCAAACCTAAGTGCCTTTGAGCTACTAAGTCAAAAAACATAGAAGCTCTTGCTAAAGTACAAATACATGACTATAATATGAATTTAGAAATGTAAATTATCTAGTTTGACTGAAAAATTACCTAATTATGAGTCACACTAGATAATAATACAAAGAAATATGTAGAATTAATTCTCTGTACATATATTTACATTCCATTTTTGACATTAAGCTTAGTCATTTAGTTTGCTAATGCTAGATTCTGTATGTATTTATTCGTGTTTTAACAAAGGGTTTAACCTGAGCCAGGCCTTTCAACAATGATAGCAATAATATCAGATCCATACTGGGTTAGTAGTATACAGCTGATATATATCCCCCCCCAAAAAAAACACACTCATAGTTTAGGTATTGGAATCGGTATCGGGAGGGAAACATGGTATCAGAAGATCTCTAGTGAGGTACCAGCGTCTTGCCATAACAGACAGATTACGGACGAGGAAGAAGAAGAAGAAGAAGAAGAAGAAGAAGAAGAAGAAGAAGAAGAAGAAGAAGAAGAAGAAGAAGAAGAAGAAGAAGAAGAAAAGAGGAAGAAGATTAGGGAGCAGAAGATGAAGAAGGAAATTAAGGGATAGGACGTAAGAGTATTTTTTTTGGTTGAAATCCATTTGTGGAGAGGAATCTTTTTGTTTTTGCCAATTGCTCTGATCTGATGGGCTGATGATATCGCTATTTGGAGCCAAAACAAGACTTGGAAGAATTTTGAGTCACGGAATATAAGCCAATGGATATCCATGGAAACAATAGGCATTTGGAACTTCTAAATCAAAATATTAACGTAACCACCACTATTAATAATATATTAATACGTTCTTAATCATTGCTGACTAGATTAATTAAACTGTACTAACTTTATTCAATTATGGATGAATGTATGCTCCCCTTAAAAATATATTAAAGTGAGAATATGACATAATATGACGCATGACTATAATGTGTTGCATGACTAACCTTTGTGAAAGACTAATTTGTTGGACTTTGAACGTTTCACACAAGAAGACCGAAACCCAAAGCTTGGAACGGCTCCACATCTGGTAGTGATATGAGATGGGTGCCAATCTCCTGGGTGGTGATCTGATCCATTCACATTCATTGATTAGAATATATATAGATAGAGAGAGAGAGAGAGAGAGAGAGAGAGAGAGAGAGAGAGAGAGAGAGAGAGAGAGAGAGAGAGAGAATTTGTAGAGAAAGCAAGAGAAAGATTGGGAGAGAAGGAGGGAGAGGGAGATATTGGGGAGTCCAGAGAAAGTGATGAAAAGGGAAGAGAAAGGGCCGAGACGGAAAGCGCGAACAACGAAGGGCCAACATGAGAGAGAGTGAGCGAACGAGCCAACATGAGAGAGGGAGAGAGAGAGAGAGAGGGGTTGGAAATGAGAGTCAATATATTCTTTCCAAACATCTGACAGAGCAGAAACGTGCACGGCTTGCTTACAAAAGCAGCTGGACCAAGCCTAAATTAGAAGCTACAACCTCTCTTTGTGCAGCTTCCTGTGGTACTGTAGTTCGCCCGGCCAGCTTTTCTTTCAACCCCCCAACCAAAAAAAAGCAGAAGATGCTGTTTCTTCCCCTCACCCTCTCACAGGAGCAGGTCTGTGTACAACGTTACACCATCCTGCTGACTTTGAACACAAAGTCACTTTGATTGTGTCATGTTTCATCAAGCCTCCTCTCCACCTTGACCTCTCCATAAAGATCTTGTTAATCTAAATGCTGATTTTTATGTTGTACGGAATGGCCGAACAAACAAACAAATGAAAGAACAAACTAAAGAAAGAAAGAAAGAAAGAAGAAAAAAGAAATAGATCCAGGAGTGGAAACCGAATCCCTCTGAAAGAGAGAGAGGGATGAGAGAGAGTGGTGGTCTGTTGGTTTGAGGGAAAGCAGGATGATTGATTATAATAGTAGCCCCTTTCTCTCCATCTCCCGCTGTAGTTTTCTTATGCACAAGCCCACTGAAAACACAAAGTCAGGGCTATCAGTCTGGAAACACACACTTGGAAAGTGCAGATTACGTTGACGATTAGATATCTGGCCCTCTTCCTCAGCACTTTCAAAACTTTAAGCTCCTCTCTCTCTCTCTCTGCTTGTTTTCTTTATATTTATTCTAGACTATTTTTTTCCCCCCTTGCCCTTCCATCTTATGACTCCTGGTCCTCCTCCTCCCCCCATTCGTCATTGAGTTTCTTTCCAGGTGGAGAGAAAAAAACTAAAAGACCTTTGTTTGGTTTCAGTGTGAAAACAATTCAATATACTTTGGGGCTTATTCGTTTTTTCTCTTTGGCGTTGGGTGCCCCTAAGGTTGGAGCGATGTTGACATGTGTGTAGTTTATAGTGTTTTGCCGTCTAATAATGATGATTATGAGTATAATTAGTCTTCTTGAAGCTGCTTTTGGTAAGAATTCAGAGAATTAAAGAAGAAAACACGTTTTTGTACTAAACGACCAACATCCCTTCATTTCTTTAACATAGGGAAATGATGCATTGCATGAATCTGTGATTGACAAGTTGGCTCCCCAAAACCAATCAGGGAAGATATGCACTGATAGGCCAGAAATGAGCCGGGAGTCAGGCGCAGTCAGCACTTAACGGATATTCTCGCAGCGCATTTAACTCACTAATAGCTGACGGATAGCGATGCCATTTCTAAAACATTAAACTCAAACATTAGCTTGTAAATTTGACCTACAGCATCTTGTAGCGTCACGCTCATTTTACTGCACAACACTTCTTTAAAGGCCCCTAACACAGTATTTGAAGACGTTCCCGAAATTCAGCCAAATTACAGGCTACGAGCCAGTCGCACATTGAGCTTTCCCCAAACGCGCCATTTCGGTGTCTGTTTTTGCTTTAATTTAAATGAGGAGGAGAGCGATGGGTCAAGGAGGAGGGTGGGGGTGTGGCCCTGAGCAGCTTGTAGTCACGGTACCATGCGCTCTGTTTACAGTGGATGTGTCACAATGGCGAGGGGCACACAGCCTTTGGCCGTGTTCTGCTAATATTCTAGAACACTCCAGGTGCTCCAGCGGGAGTCCTGGAGCTCTATATCTAAATAATATCATATTATACTAGATATCTCTATCATATAATATACATTATTACGGCCAAAAGCTGTATCCAGTTGATATTATGAATCTCAAATGGCCGCGTCGGTTTCTCCGACGTCTCTGGTTCTTCCACGTACACATCAATCTGAAGTAGACTGAACCACGACATGGATTGTTGCCCTCGATTGTTGACCGCGATCGTCTCCCGCCGGACCCTCGTTCGAGGGACCACCACCTCGGCAGCGGGCAGCCCTTAGGAACCACCGCCTCCTAAAGCGGGCAGCGCCGAGGATGTGGTCCCTCGGCAGCGGGAAGCAGTGCTCAAGCGGGCGACAATCGCGGGCAACAATCCCTTTCTCCTCCATGTCTTGGTTCATGTACTTCGGCCAAAGTTCCATTGCCCCAATTCCTTCTCAACCATGGCTGAGATAACCCCCACTATGAGTCTCGTTGTGGAATTACCAGAGACGAGAGTCCGACGTGTTATGCACACCAACAGCAGAACGGTTATCCAAATAACAAAGAAAGGTACAACACTTGCATTACAGTCCTGGAGCTCTATATCTAAATAATGTCATATAATACATATCATATAATACATATTATTGTGCCAAAAGCTGTGTGCGCCTCCAGACGATACTATGAATCAACGACTGCGTCGGGTTCTCCGATGTCTCTGGTTCTTCCTCTTCCACATCAATCTGAAGTAGACTGAACCGTGCGCTGCCGGCTGCCGGCTGCCGGCTGCCCGCTGCCGGCTGCCCGCTGCCGGGCGGTGGTGCTTCGCGGCGGTGCTGCCTTGCGGCAGCGGGCGATGGTGTTCATGGCGGTGGTGCCTTGCGGGCAGCGGGGCTCAACGATGGCTGGGATAACCCCAACTACTGCCTCGTTGTGGGAATACCAGAGACGTCAAAGATCTGACGTGTTATGTGCCATATCATCAAAAGCAGAACAGTGATCCAAATAATAAAGAAGTGTGAAACACTTGCGTTACAGTGTGTGTTAACACACACACACACACACACACACACACACATGTGGCGCTCGCACGGTCGTAGCTCATTGGCGGGCCAAATTCTCTGGGCTGATAAGGCATGGAAAGGGGAGGTGGCATCTCCCCTTATGACGACATACGGGGAAAATTCCAAAACGGCGTGTCTGAGCTTCGTTTTTTCAAAGGCGGAGCAGAATGCCTAGTGCTCGTTATACATCCAACAAAATTTCTACCTACTGGGGGAGCATAGGTAGGCCAGGGGAACTCATATTAATGTTAGAAAACCTCAGAAAGTGACATTTTCATGCCATCTTTAACATGCTTCATTCGTATGGTGGAGCTCAGCTGGACAGAGTGTGTGTGGTGGAGCTCACCTGGACAGAGTGTGTGTGGTGGAGCTCACCTGGACAGAGTGTGTGTGGTGGAGCTCACCTGGACAGAGTGTGTTGCAGGTGCTCTTCTGCACCGACATGCCCTCGCAGAAGGCCCCCCCGTTGAGCGGCGCCGGGTTGGTGCAGGTGCGCGAGCGCTTCTGCAAGCCCCGCCCACAGCGCACATTACACAGCGACCAGTCGGTCCAGAGAGACCAGCCGCCGTTCACTGGGAACACAGAAACACAAAAAACAAATGGGTTAACGTTATGCTGTGAGGAAAATAATTCAATTGAATAGAGAATTATTTTCATCACATTTAATAGAGCTGTATTTACTGCCTATTGCATTTGTGTAGTGGCCTTTCACTTGTGTTTTCTAAAGGTACGGCCACACTGAACGCATTACGCACGTAACGCGCCTAACCTGACGCTTGATCATTGTGTGTCACTAAAATGGTTACACTAAATAGGCGCCTACCGCACCTATGCAGCTAGATGAGCCCGCCCAGCGGAGGTATCTTGCTTCGCCCTGAAGGGGCTTATTTTCGATAATGACCGGCGACGTTCTATACATTATCCCGCTTATTACATGGCTACTTGCCCAAATGAAAAAATAACTTCACATGGTGTGTCTTTTTACAATGTATTCGTTACCAGCATTCGTAGTGTTGATTAGCAGAGAAATAGTCTGCCAAAGACGTTGATGTCGCTTAGCAACCGACGACAAGTTACCGGACTACCACCCATACAAGTGAACGGAGCGTTCCACGGCATTGAGAAGACCCGTGAAATAAAGGCCTGTAATATTTTTGTTTATGGCATAGATTTCTCCTCAGATTAGGCCAATAAAGCAATGATTAAAAAAAAAACACAAACGCTCGATCAAAGGCCAGGCCCGAGGATAGTGGTGGGAAATATCGGCCCGACCCGGCCCGCGGGTCGGCTCGGGCTTGGGCTTGGGCAGAGAATCTAAACTCTAGTGCATGACGTCCTCCATAGGCGCTCACAGCTGGGGGAGTTTCATCACCAACTCATCGTTTCAGCATACACTGAAACGATAACTTGGTCGTCAATGTTCTTTCTGCTTCTGTGCGTCCTCCGTCTCTCTGCCACTGACATCGGGTCAAGCTCAACGCTGATTGGCTATCGCGGGTAAGCGTCACGCGTTGGCGCGGCAAAAGTTAATTTTTTTGAACTCCGCGTGTTGGTGCGTTGGGCGCGTTATTTAGATGCGTAAAACGCGTCTAACGCACCTACCGCGCTGCTTTAGCGCGTGTAACGCATCTACGCGCCTAAACCAATGGTTCCCTATGCAAAAATGCCGATTTTCAACACCTTTAACGCCCGTAACGCGTTCAGTGTGGCCGTACCTTAAGCGTTTTGGACGTGCAGTTGATACGACAACATGAACCTAGCTCACCATAAACGACCACGGCGGCGTTGGCGCTGCGCCGCTTGGCAACGATGTTGCTCGCCAGGCAGGTGTAGTTGCCCGAGTCGGACAGGCGGGCCTCGGAGATGATGAGGTTGTGGTCGGCTCTCGCGCCGACCTTACTGTCCATGTTCAGCGGTTCGTCGTTCTTCAGCCAGTATACCTGCAGACGGGGGACAGGGCGGATGGAAAACGCTGTTAAAGCTGCTGTGAGATTTGAGGTGTGAGCAAGCTAGAGAGAGCAGAACAGAGCAAGATTTTGGAAACAAACAACCTAAATAAAAGCCCTGCCCCTCTCCGCCCCATCCCTCTCCCCCATTGAGAAGTCTTGGGTTTGTTCACCTGTGGCGGAGCTTGATATGCGGTGTGTGCACATTAGATTGACAGGTCAGATGGATTCCCTTAACAAATAAGGGAAGAGATTCCCTGATAGGTTAGAAATTAACCGGGTGTGGACTGTAGTCACATACAGAGTCAGGAGCAGACAACCAGGAGCGATATTCTCAGCACATTTATCTCTCTAACAGCTGAAGGATAGCGATGGCATTTCTAACAAATTACACTCGAATGATAGCTTTATATTCGTCCCTGCAGCACCTTTAAAATGATGAAAGTCAGTCAGAAATTTGTTTTGTTTTTAGACCTCCCCAATGAAACAGAGTGAGTTTGTGCTCTTCTCCAGCCACGGGCACATTTGTGAGTGGTTTATGTAAACGCTCATGGGTAGATTTCTATTGTTGTCTAAAAGCACCACATGCAAAGATCAGCCCTGTTGCATACCAACAATAAACCAGTGTTTTATTTAATTTGAAGTTTGCTGCATACTTTGCACGAGAACCCGCACACATGCATGGGATTGTTGACTTTTGTTGGCTGACTCAACTTAGATGTTTTTGTGAAAAAGAACAAGATCACCCTGAATTAGTCATAAAGATTGATTCTGCAGTCCGAACCAATAACGGGCCTGTGGCTCTTTGAAGTCAGGATCAGCCAGGACCAATGTTGACTTCCGACAACACAAATTAGACAATACTTAAGAAGGAAGTAAGGATTTGAGGCTGTTTGATCATTTGACAGGCGTTGTCGGGGTTAGGAAGAACAGGTTTACTCAGGCTTTGTTCCTGGAACTTGTGTGACCTGAGGGCCCGGGTCCTTCAGTCGCTCTCCTGCTCCTCTAAGAAAAGCACCATCATCACTTTTCCCAAACCCATCCTGAATACTCACACAAGAGCTCAACAAACTAGTGATTTCACACAACCAACATTTATTCTAATTGCAATGATATAATTATAACCTTACTAAAAGATTACACCTTGAGATTCAAATTTGAAAGAAAAACTTCCATATCCCCCTCATACACAATGCGGCGTGAGCATGCAGAGATCACCTGGCCACGACTGTCTCTGTATATTGCTATTAGTGCGTCGTTGGCCTGAGCCATTCATTGAGGAGACTGACTTTGGGCTCCAGGGAGAGGGGCCTGTTCATTTATGGCTGTGTTTGAGGACTAAAAAGTCTATGTGTATGTGTGTTTGTGTTTCCGTTGTGTGTGTGTGTCTGTGTGTCCACACGCGTGTGTGTAGTGTACAAATGTCTTTGTGACAGATTGTGTGTGTGAGAGGGAGAGAATGTGTGTGTTTATACGTGGATGTCACTGTGTTTACATGTGTTTGTGTGCATGTGGGCTCTGTGTTTGTTCTGTGTGTGTTTGTTTCGTGATCTTTGTGCTTTTTTTGTGTGTTTGTGATCCCTCTGTACATGTGTGTGTGTGTGTGTGTGTTTGCGTTTGTTTCGTGTGTGTGTGTGTGTGCGTGTGTTCCTTGTGTTTGTGTCTGTATGCTTCGTGGCCTGTGTCTGTTCTTTGAGGAGGTGTGCTTGTGTGTGTGGTCCGTGTGTGTTTGTGTCTGTTATGTGTGTGTGTGTGTCTACGTGTGTGTGGTGGGGAGTGTGTATTTGCCGAGGGAATATAACAGCAGCCAACACACTCCGAAATTGCTTTGCTCTTACTCAGCACCCCGAAAGAAAAGTTGAGCTGTGAAATCAATAAATCAGGGGCCGCGTTGTCACAAGTGTTCGGCTTCTGTTTTCTTCTTCTGATGGGCCCACAAGTCTTTCATCAAGCCTTTAATTTCCTTCTTCTTCTTCTCAGTCATTGATAGTCATGCAGGCGGGCAAGCTCCGTGCAGTTCCCTCTCTCCCTCCCCAGCCACCGTTTATTTATAACCTCCGTTTGCACATTCAAACTCATTTGAGTCTCCTCTCCTCTCTGACGGATGCTGTGGGAGCTGTCGTATATCTAACTGTCATCACGGAACATCAAGAAAATCTCCATATTGACTCCTCTGATCTTTTCTCCCTACTTTGTTCCCCCCCCCCCCCCCCCCCACACACACACACACACACTGTACTCAGAGAAATTACGTTTATATGGAAGAGCAACGATTACAACGCCAAACACTACATGGAGCTGATGTATTTCAATTAGACATCTGAACTGAAATGCGTCCCCCGGTTCTCTGATGTCACGTACGTATTCAGAGAGGATGAACAACGCAAGGGAAGACGGTACAAACCTTGTTTGCACTGTTTTGTGCCAAATTTTTGCTTTGATGGATGTTTACAGTTAAGCTGTATTTTTCTAATATGGGAACAGTTGTGGGGAATACATTAAAACAAAATAATCTTTCCACTGACAACACTCTCTAATCTACCCACCACTCGTTCATACAGCTCCACTGATCTAATTCAAATGTTTCTTTGTTATTTGTAATTATTCATTTCAGTCCCAGTGATTTGTTTATCGAAGTCACCATCGCTACCCAAATGCTATCTTATCTGGTGGGGCTAAGATGGGTACTAATCATAGTTTCTTGTGACAACCAACTTGTGCAAGTTAATGGTTAACTTTGCGTACACAGTTGAACGTGTTGCCTTGGAGACGGTGAATACATTAAGAAATGATATTGTTGGTGGGAAGTTACATGATTAAAATAATTAGATGAAGCAATCATTGTAATTAGTAACCGGCTCCGTTTCAAAATAATCACTCGGATTAACATCCCCCCGATGCATATTTAATATTAAAGTATATTAAACATCTGACAGCATTTGAGGAGCTACCTGTGTTTGGACTTTACACAAACAAACCTTGCGTTGTGACTATTCATTTGTATATAATAAGGGGAAGCTCAGTACCTTCGCCAGTCGTTAGAATCCAGTAAGGAGACTGAGACCTCATTACTTTATGAACCACGAACCTGAGCCAAAAAGTCAATCTACTTACAAGCCTTTTTTTATCTGAGGTTAATATGGCCTGCACACAGAGGCACTGACCTATATTCAATGTTGAACAGACACTCACAGTCTCGGTCTGTGGCATCAATCCTTCCGTAAAAAAACAGAATCATTGTTTTAAGGGTATTAGGATGGAGGTTTAAAATATAATCCACCTGGTAGAAAAGCAAAGATTGAGTCCCCCTAAAATCACAAGATGAAACAGGCCCTCCACCATTCTTCCTACCTGCTAAGATTCAGGATTGGATTTACAAGATTGCCGTTTTGATCATTGATCGTCGGGAGTTATAGTTAAGTCTGCTATCGAGTTTGAAACATGATTGTTTCTCACTAAAGAGCCCATACCCCATGAAGGGTTACTAACAAAACTAAACATTCTAACCAAATAGCAATAAAAGCAATATATCTGCTGCACGCACAAGCACACACGTACACAAAAACACACACACACACACACACACACACACAACCAAAAACACACACAGACACACAACCACACACACAGACAAACACACACCCACACACACACAGACACACAAACAAACATGTGCAAGGGTCCTCGTCCACGGTACATGTCAAAATGCTTCAGGGTAAATTATACTGTGTACTAGGGGTGTAACACTAAAAGTATTTGTACCGAACCGTCAGGGTACAGGCACTTCTCGGTGGTTACAGAGGTGGACCGTGGTGCGTAAATGTGGCGTACATAGCGTTAATATGGCGAATGTAATGGCTTGTTTTGCGATGCAGAATTTAAAACTTGAAGTCGGAGTTCCCCAGGACCGTTTAGCCAAAGTATACTACTCCGACTCTGTAATCCGACTCCGTAACTATGGAGACCCCTCGAGCATTCGCAGTTCTCCGTCGGGATGTCGGATACGCAATGCAATTCTCCGCCCGATCGATCTTATATGTTGACTACAAACCATGTAAGTAATGTTGTAAATAAACTTCCAAAACTTTTCAAATCTTATTTGATGTTTAATTGGTCCTTAATGTGCAAAGTAAACAATGTACAAAATAAATAAGGTGCAAAGTCAAACCAGAGAAGTGATTCCGTACATTATTTTGTTAGAGGACCAATCACAGCCCTTGCCGTCTCCGTTGCGTCGACGGATAGTTAAAAAATATTGGATGCGCACGTAAGCTACGGAAGAAGAAGGTCTCCGACAGGCTTTCCGGCTACAGAGTCGGCTCTCCGTGTCTACGTACTGCACGTACACACACACAAGCACATGCATTTGAAACGGCACCATCCAGGTGTTACTATTACTGTTGCTGTGAAAAAAAAACGAGCTGTGCAAACACAGCTCAAGACACTATTTCAACAACTCCTGTCTGGGAATTCAGAACGGGCAAATGCCTTAACCAAGTCTATTGATGTTTTCATTGCTGCTGATCTACGGCCATTCTCTGTTGTTGACAAACAAGCTTTTTTTAAATTTTCCCCTTAACTATGAACTGTACCGTCCTGTACCGTACTGTGACTTCAAAACCGAGGTACGTACCAAACCGTCACTTTTGTGTACCGTTACAACCCTACTATACGATATTTTGGAAAGACAAAAAGTAGAACCACACCCGTCCACGGATCCATCAAGTGTGAACTAATGAGGCCTCCTTCTGACACTTTGTCGATTGATCATGTGATTAATCTAAGAGCAGGTGTCATCTTTCATAATATTAGAGACGGTGTGTACTCGGGGGGGGAGGGGGCATGTCTTTTATATCCATGCTCCACCTATGATTAAAGATATCCCGGAGCTCCCCGGAGGACTCGTTTGCACACTCACCAACTCATCACGTCAGTTTGACACTTCAAAAGACACCCCAGCTCCGTCCAAAACACACACTACTTCCTGTGATGCAGTGTTTACTCTTTGTGGGGGCATGGGGAGTGCCTTTTACCGCTGTATCTTAGTCTCCCTACGAATTCATCCAGAACCAACTGTTCCTGCGTGCTTTTGATGCTCATCTTTGGGCCGATATGAAAGAGGGTTTTGACATGTCCTGGTGTCGAGGGCAGCTCGGTTCAGGCTTAAAGTGTTCTTTCGGTTCCAGTTCGGCCGCAGTGACATTGTGACTCCTCACAATGCGTAAACACCGAGAGTAACCACCACTGACGTCTAGCTGGTTAACGGAGTCCAACGCGCCAGAGAGGCGTCGCCCAGCTGTCCCCCATCTCCCCCTTCTCCGGCGTTCAACGACCCTCCGACTGATCTCTGCAGCGCTGTCACAAGGCTCTCTCTCGTGGATTGGATAATTTTCATGCACTATATATTTTGTGATTTTTTGGATCACACTTATAAAGTCTGACCTCATGGGAGCTCGGAGTGCTTCACAATGGATGCCCTCGCAGTCACCCGCTCACATTAACCACACACAGAGTTGCACATCAACGGAGGTGTCGACCTTGCCACGTGATTCAACCAGCAACCCTCACACTGCCAGGCGAGTCATTCACCCTCAAAGGCAACTCCTCCCACACGCTTTAGCGCCTGTTTGATCCTCTTCTGTGTCTCCTCCCTCCCTCTGAGTGCTACGAAGGCTGGGTTTGATGTTCTTTCTACTTGTGCATTTGAGTTTTTCTTTTACTTTTGTGTTTAGCCGACTCCTTTTTAAAGGGCTCCTATTTGACCACCAGGTGTGAGTGTGATTAGCCATTACAAGCCATTACTCACTTGTGATGTCAATAAGCACAGGAAAAGGCTGATTTTTCTGATAATGTTGTAGCTTGTAATTGCTAATCACACTCACACATGATGGCAGGCCTGCTGCTAAGCTTTTGGAGGCCCTAGGCATAATTTGTCATAAATTGGTCAGGGAGATACAATATAATAACATCTGCAAGCTCTGAAGATGAACTAAAATAATTATGCACATGAATAATTTATAAAAGGAAGTCATCAAAACAGACAAACACACAACTCTTTTTCACACACCCAAAAACTACCTCAAAGTGCAGTATTGTCCTAATCAAAATATTTTCCATGCACGATGCAGAACTATAAATGTTGGATAGTATGCAATAATACATTGCGTGTGCATCCTCAGCAATTGCAGGAGGCTTTACAAAGGTGCACAATGACTTTTCCTGGCAGCAAAATCACGTCATCATAATACACCCTATGTGCCACTTAAGCATTCTTGTCCCATTTTTGACCGTAGATATGTTTTAATGAGTTTCAGTTTAGAAAAACTGCCCTGAGAAAGGATACTCCTCCTCCAATGCAAAAAGACGAGAGCTTTGAAGGCTGTACCATTACAGGGAAGCGGGGGGGTACTCTTTTTATATATTAGGTAAAAACATGTAATTTGCTCGAATTGAGTGCTAGGGTACACGATTAAGAAAGAAAAACGGTTGGCCTGTTCATAACAAATTTATATATTTTGTAATGTAATAATTTAATAATTATCATGACATTTTTTTAGTACCTTAATTTTGGGGGCCCCCGCTAGGTACTTGGGGCCCTACACGCTCTGCGTACTCTGCCTATGGCGAGCGGCGGCCTTGCCTGTGGGACCCTTTCAAATATGAATCTATTTTATTTTCTTTAACTTTATTGAATAATTTATATATTTATATATTCATTGCCTCATTTATTTAATAGCCATTGACTTAAATGTCTTTCCATATAATGACACACATAACAAATCAAATATATAAGAAAATGCTCAGATAAACCATCGTGACCCTCCTGTTGCACTACAATGGAAACAGTTGTGGTGGGCCCGTTAGGGGTGTAGTCCCTGCAGAATGTGAGACCCCCCCTCAAAGCAGCCTGAAAAGGTGCCTCAGAGCAGCCTGATAAGGGGCCTCAAAGCCGCCTGATAAGGGGCCTCAAAGCAGCCTGATAAGCCAAAGGTTGATGGAGGAATAGAAGACTGAAGAGCTTAATTGGAATTTCTCCCACTTAAGATAGCAGTGTGGGTTAATATGCCGGGTACACACAACACACACAGGCCACTCTCATGTCCATTTCGTTTGTAGTGTGATGAGGACACAGTCTTCCTTGAGAGTCATTTTAGTGACAGTTTCACTAGTTAGTAGGGATGTGCCTTCCTCCTCTAAAGCGATTTGATACACACCTTGATTACAGCGGCGCCGATACGACACACGAGGAGCGGTGCTTTAGTTGAAAGGATTTAGTGCGGCTAGGTTTGATTAGCGGAATAATCTATGAGATTTGATGTGATTCGATACACTTTTACTTGTAACATACATACATCTTCCAAAGAATCTGCAAATGATCATTGAAACCAGTGATTTTGTAAGTTTCGCTTGACTAAATAAAGAAAATAATATTGCAGTGTTGGGAGGGTCAGGGAAATGATGACCCAATGAAATAAATAAATACTTTTTGTAATCAATCATCTGTGTCAGGAAGATGGCGTGTATGGACCACTGCCCATGATAGTTGCCACTGGCTTTGCTGGGGAACAGCAGCCTACAGGGGTTCTGGTTCTGGATAGGTTCAAACGATGGACAGCTTGACCCGTTTGTAGAACGATAGGCAATGCTCGTACGCATTGTCACAGGTGAGCCACTGTACCAAGCTAGAAGGTATAAGTGCGCATGTGTGTTTGTACCGGGGTGGTGATTGCTTGTGGCTACCCAACGGATGCCGGTTAAATGAATGAACCCTGTGAATGCTGAATAAATATCCTGAAAGATACAAAAGACTATTATTGATCACATCCTAAAACACCGTTGACCTCCATCCCAGTCCAGCTGCGCCGCTACAGGTGGTAGCTAACACACAACAACACAGAATCCATCAACAAAATAATGGTTTCTGCACTCCAGAATCACGCTAGACAGTCTGTGAATGGCCGAAATAGCAACCATATCGTTTAATAATAGTAGTGTTATTTGTTCAATCTGGTTCAAAGCGGTGTGAGCTAATGCTAATACATGCCGTTTTTGTACCAGCCTGTGTTTTAGCTTCACCTTGAGCAACAAGGCGAGGCTCCCAAAATTCCCTCCTGGTGGGAGGATAATAACTAATAACTCCATGACTGTGGGCCCAAAGTCTCTGACTCTGTTCCGTGGGAAGTGGAAGTGATAGGAAGGTAATTAGATTTGCATGGTAAGATTGCGTTTTTTCACGTTGCTCCATTCATTTCAATCAAAACATTGATTGAAACCTTATACACACACAGACACACACACACACACACACACACACACACACACACACACACACACACACACACACACTTTAATTATTTTTTTGAATCCACCAATTACATCACAAGAGACAGGACACAAATATTTCAGAGATGAGATAGTTCTTTGTTCAAGGGTACAAAAAACATCTCCTGCGCCACACTACAAGACAGCCTATCACTGCTGATATGGAACAGAACCTTGCTAGTTGTGTTTAGATTTTCTGCTGGAGAGCCCTGCCAGCCATAACAAACTGAAAACATGGTTGTGGACATGCCCCAAGCTGACAAAAATGAACACTATTAGCTTGCACTGATAGCCTAGGTCCCTTTGCATTTCCAGAATGGGCTGGTACTTAATGATTTTATCGTTGAAAGCAATTTCCATGTGGAGATCAAACACACACACACACACACACACACACACTCGCACCACCCACCCCCATGTTGTGATGAGTTTCAGGAATCAGACCAACAAATCCAAGCCAATCTGAATGACACCAGGAGGGCACTCTGAACCACGTCAGGATGGGTCACAATCTTCTCTGTGTCCCTGGGGTGAAATCCCATTCCCCCACCCGTCTGAGGAAATGTTTGTGTTCATCACATTATAATTACATTGGAAGGGCTTTGGGTGAACTTTGAGAGAGAGAGAGAGAGAGAGAGAGAGAGGAGCTTTATTAATAAAAAAACTTGAAACTCTAACTAACATTTGTGAAAAAAGCAAACATTTGAATATTTAAATGTGGTTCTGTCGACCATTGTGTTGTTGTGTTGAGCATTTAAACAAATGATCACAATGCTACAACAGATGCAAGACCCTGGAACAAAATAAGCAAAATAAGTCGAAATCTGCCGTGTCTTAGGCTCAAATAAAGTTTAGCAATTAAACAAATCACCCACCGCTGCAGCAGATGCCAGAACCTGGAACAAAAACACTAAACCTGTCTCTGAATATTGAGGACTCTGAATGACTCAGACTACCATGGAGTCAGTTAGGGACACTTGTATCCAAAGCATGCTACAGACTGAACACAGTTGAGAATACGTGTCAACAGTAGGTCAGGGTTTGGCCTCTCATACAAGGGTGATTAGGGTAGGCTGTCGACATAAAAGCCAGAACCATTCAGCTGGGAGTGAAACAGCCACACCAATGGGTCCCAACTGTTTGTGGCCCTTGACCCCATTTCTAGCTCTGGAAATGTTGGCAACCCCAACTTCAACTTTTGTGAACACAGATTGTTTTAACCTCCAAAAAACAATTACAACATCTATGTCCTGGTGAAGTTCATCGCATCGCTCTATCACACAATAATTAATAAGAGACAGTTTGCTCCTGGCTGTGAATCAATAGGCAGTTATTTCCTATAATCAGGACTTTTATGAGATTAAAAAGGTTTGGTAAAATGGGTCATCAAACATCTAAAGCTTATGTCTGCAATCCCCTGCAACCCCATGTGCCTCTCAGGGGACCCCGAGTAGGGTCCCGACCCCAAGGTTGGGAACCACTGCCCTACACGATCCCGCCACAAAACATTGCATCATGGTCCTTGTTCTCAGACTGTTTGTTAAGATTCCTGTTCCCCCTCTCCCCACTGTCCCAGAGCTGCCTGATACACCCCCACAGTATCCACTTCTCAGACACCCTCAGACCAGTGTGGGAGGAGGGATAAGGAAGGTACAACCACAAAGCCTTCATGGTTGTAAAGGATATTGGTATGGCAATACCCAGAGAAGGGTATTGCCACAGATATTCTTCTGTGTCCTGGGGCGGGTGGAAAGGTGACACTGTGCTTTTAAAGGTGATTGGTCTTAACTAACAAGGGCAGGAGGTGTGTGTGTGTGTGTGTGTGTGTGTGTGTGTGTGTGTGTGTGTGTGTGTGTGTGTGTGTGTAACATTAGAAATAACAAGGTGCTTTAACCGGTACAGGTTTGGATGGGGGGGGGGGGGTGGGGGGTGGGAGGTTGGGGACAAAGGGGAGGGACCGTACCTCGGCCAATGGCACGCCCTCTGGGGGCCGGCAGTGCAGCACGATCATGCCCTTAAGAGGCACCTCGGTGCCCTGGGGGTCCTGCTCAAAGTTCTTCCTCAGGTCTGGAAGGAAACAGCAGAGCAGAGCGGATCAGGAGGAGCACGCACACACACACACACATACACACACACACACACACACACACACACACACACACACACACACACACACACACACACACACACACACACACACACACACACACACACCTTAGATACATTAATGAATGTGAAACATAGACAAAGCTTTAAACAAACACACAAACACCATTTAAAACATAGACAGCATAAACACAATAGTCAGCAATTAAAACAAACAAAAACAAAATTTGAAACACCCACAAGACAAACTTTGAAAACAAAAAACAATATGTACACACTGACCTACGTGTGAATACACACACACACACACACACACACACACACACACACACACACACACACACACACACACACACACACACACACACAGCCCCCCCACTCACATGCGATGCGGACGCTGGCCTTGCGGCTCTTGGACGTCCCCAGGTGGCTCCAGGCGACACACAGACACCAGTAGTCCTCGGGCCCGTGGAAGTCCTCCACCTGCTGCCGCGACACGTTAATCAGGACCTCGCGGAACTTCACCCCTGGATGGAGAAGGAAAGACACCGTGGTGATTGACGGGAGGCGCGACAGAGCCGGGCCGGAAGCCAATGACTGAAAGGGGGCGGAGTCACACCTTGTGGTTCTTTGACGAGAGATTTTTATCTACGACCATCGCGAAGGAATCGAGCTTCCAGAGGAGGATTTGAAGAAGTGTGTTTCTCCAGTGGCTAGTCCACCCGGTAATTATTAGAGGCTCAAGATACGCTTTAACAAACAATTTCGGTGTCTGGACAGGATGTTTCAGCGTAACTGTCTTTTCCACCAGGATAACTTCACTAGTGCTGGCCGAGTTTGTGTTGCTGTTCACCGATTACTGGTGTACAGATCCCCATGGTTGGTCGAAACAAATACAGAGAAAAGAAATCGAAGCGCCCGTTCAACCAGATTTCAGCTGGCCTGCTATCAGAATCAAAATGATTAATCTAAAGTCTGATTTGTGAACAGACTCCCAGCATATTCCTGATAAGTATGTTCTTTTTGTTTTTTCAACCAAGCGGTTTGTTCAATGTTAAAGCAACACAAAATCCAAGTGACTACATGTTTCACCACATCAGCTGGTACTTGTGCGTGTCATTTCCAGGGACTCCCTGCACTTTAGCTCTCCCCGTGTGTCCTTGTTAATGAAACGGCCGTCACCTTTGTTAATGACTCATTATGTCCAGCTGTGTTCTTGGTGTTTGACCGCCGCGGTTTCTGTCACTCGTTTTCTCATTCGTATGTTTCTGTACGTTTCTGACCCATTTTATGCAGTCCATTAATTGAGTCCTAGTAGACCTGTAGGTAGGCCTATTTTTGTAATATGTGTAGTAGTGAGAAAGAAGCATTATTATTAAACATGTTCATACAGTTCCTATAGTTGGCAAGTAACAAACCTAAAACTTCTTCTGAATGGTTGCGAGTGAGCGTAAACATAGTATTATTTTGAAGATATCATACATAGTCCCCCCACCAAAAAATTCCCCACTACACCACTGGTTTGAACCAAAAAACCCTTACACTGGGAGTCAATCACCCTTATCATGAGACCATCCTGCGCCCCATGTTATGTTTCTATTACATAAACTGAAACCCAATCAAATTTTTGTCACGGCCAAAGCACTCTAAGCAGAGGGCCATATTTCCTCTACCAATCACATGACCTCATGGGGTCGCATCTTTTTCGGAGTAACCAATAGACGGCAGCACTCTACCCATTACATTTTCTTACCGATCAAAACACATCCCTCCTACAGTTTGTCCACTTAATACTGTTGAACTCTGAAGCGTGTCAAATTACAGAAACAAGATACGCTCTAAATATAATTGTCTCTTAATGCCCCACCGACTCATTAGCATAAAAAAACTGCAAAACAAGGAAAATGCTAATCGCACGGCGAAGCCCTTGAGCTAATTGTTTTTCTCTCCAGAAACACGCGATTCATTTGGCTTGAATAGTTTTATATAAAAAGACCCAACTCATTTAATCAGGTTTTGATATTATTCCATATATTGTCAATCCCCCCTCTTAAAATGGTACAGGGAGCCAGTGATGAACGGCTGGTTGCGAGGTCAGAACAGAATGAGCCTTTTAACATATGGCTGACCTAGATGTGTGTTGGGACTTATCCTTTTAGGGGGAGCAAGCCCTGTCCCTCGCTCTGGGATTACAAACACTGAGTTATGAATGTACCAATAGCAATAGACGCATTGCTGCCTTAAGCAGAAACTTTTTTCTTGCACGTTCTGCTCTCGGTGGATAACCACGCCGGCTGTTACCCACCGAGATAATAATTTTATTTTTAATGAAAACGGTAATTGTTATTGACAACATTTGTATCGGGGTTTACCGTTACACCGATAACCGTTACATCCCTAGTTGATTCAAAGCAAATACAGATTTCTTTCTCCATTTCTTTCTCCCCGGCTTTTTTTGGTTCTGATTCTGCCCACTTCTCCACCCCCCCCCCACCCCAAGGCCCATGGCTCAGGAAACAGCGCCAGGAAAACCTGTTCGCTGGCTTAGAAGACGCATCCTCCACCCTTAACTCTCCACCTGGCTCTATCGCCTCTGCTCTTCACTCCATCTCCAACACTCCCACTCCAGGAGGAAAAGGCTCCTTTTGTTTATGCAAAGAGATCCACTAATGCCCCGGTTCTCCTTGATCGCCCGCGTACTACCTTGCCTAGGCCCTTTTGCTCCCTCTCACCATTATTTTCACCTCTTCTTCTTTCTTTCTTTCACTCTCTCTATTTATTGCTCCACCTTTCTTGAACCTGTTTCCCACTCGATTTATTTATTCTCCACCTCTCTCTCTTCCTCGATTATTTTCTTCACCCCTCTCCCCACCTCACTCCCTCCCCCCCCCTCCTCACACTCACTCCAACCCATCTCTCTCTCCCTCCCTCCCCCAGGCCCCCTCATCTCCATTTCACTCCATTGTCTCGTGCTAATTCGTCCACTAAATCCCCTCTGAGTACGGCTGCCTGTGTTCCGCACTTCAAGCCATCCTCCCCCCAGCAGCCGCCCCAGGTACACCTTGACCCTTCGTATCTCTCTCTGTTTACAAGAATCGTGCTATCGACACTCCTGGAGCCCCTCCCACTCATGCCACCCAGCCGGCCGAGCTAGGCTAGTTAGCGTCACGCAGTTGTCCAGGCAGTGACCGTGACAGCTGACACAAGTTCTGGACGTGTCCGTCTGTCTCACTGGGAGGGGCGCAATCTGATACACTATCACTTTAATATTCAGTATGCAACTTTATGCTGTGCACAGAAAATCCATTGATAAGAAAAGTTGATTTCACACACACACACACACACACACAGACTCCCCGTCTCCTCCGGTCCACTCAGGGCTTGGGGTGGGGGATTGCTCTGGGAGCGTTGGATGTAATCGAAGCGCCCAGCGGTGGACTCCCACGAGCCACGACTCCTCTCCCCTCCACTCCTCCTCCTCTTTCGCCTTATCTCTCCTCTACCCCCCGTTCAGCCCTCCTTCCCCTTCTATCTCTCCATCAAAAGACTCTGCAGGAGCCGCCACTACAAGTCCAGACCCCAACCCCCCTTAGATCAGTCACTACCCCCCAGCCTCCCTATCTCTTTCCTCCTCCTCCTCCTCCTCCTCCTCTTCCTCCTCTTCCTCCTCTTCCTCTCTCCATCCGAGTATCAACTTTTCAGTTCTGGGTGGATGCCTGAACCCCCGCCGCCCCCCCCCCCTTCTCCCTTATCTCGCCCACGCAGTGGTGGGCGAGACTCTAATGTTGTTTGCTGTCTTAGTCGTTGACTTTGTAAATTTGGAATAAGTGCTTTGATATACTTCACTTCATGGCTTGGACGGGCTATTTTTGTACCGCTTGTTAACTTTTTTCCTGCAAACTTGAGTCCCCTCGGACGGTATAGGCTTTAGTCCAAAGTCCCTCCATCACTTTACAGTTCTTCCTAAAATCATCCATAAAAATGTATTAGTAGCAGTCGGTTTCCTGTGTGTCTGTATGTGTGTGTGTGTGTGTCGAGCCAGCCTGCTGGCATCAAAGGGCTTACCAATTGGACAAGGATGAGTAAATATAAACGACAGTATTGTATTTGAAAGACACATCCATATTGACCTTTTGATCATATAGTTCCGAACTCACACTGCATTTGGAGAGTTTTTTCTGGTGGGGGGGGGGGGGGGGGGGGGGGGGGGTAATGGGCTAAGGACAGTGAAAACTGCCTTGCAACATCCACACGCCGCGAGTACGAAACATCCTCGCTTCTTTAACCATGATCCAGCATCCAAGGTTTTCGTCGTCACACAACATAGCCTCCCAGTGCCACTTCATCTTCATCCACTCTATTATGCCCTTTTTTTAGTCTTAACTCAAACAAAGGACCATTGAAACATTGCAGGGCAGCATAGGTCATTCAAATGCAGAAATATCTGAAATATCTCTCCCATTTGTGTAAAGATGAAGAGCATATTCATGTTGATGACAGATTCCCTGAAGTATATCTGCAGCATCTAATAAAACGCCCTTGATGATATACATGTGTGGAGAGATATTGATGTATATTTACACATGCACACACAAAGACACACACCCCGACACACACAGACACAGACACACACACACACACACACACACACACACACACACACACACACCCACACACAGGATAAACATCATGGATCATTCAATCCTATAAATACATTTGTCCCGAGAGTGACGGCTGACTGACAGACATGGCTCAATCATTTGACTAAACACAACTTGACTCAACTATATAAGTCACAATATTGACAAAACAATATTGAAAAACATTACTATAATTGATCTGTAATTTCCTCTCCTCCTAATGCAATACGCTCACAATATGACTCAATAATATAACTCCATAACGTCCTAACTTATCATAACATTATTCACAATATGACTCAACAGTCTACCTCAATGATTTCATAACTTAACATAATTGTATACACAATACGACTCAACAATCTTACTTCATAAGGTCATAACTTATAACTTATTCCCAATACGACTCAACTATATTACTTCATAATGTCATAACTTATAACTTTATTCACAATATGACTCAACTAAATTACTTCTTAATGTCATAACTTAATTCACAATGTGACAAAACATTATGATTCGTAAGGTCATAACATAACTTTATTCACAATATAGACAACTATAGGAGTGGTTTGACTTGTATTACAACAGTATGACCCAAGTTGAGAAGGCTTGTTGACGATTAATAATAGCACGATTAAACTCAAGTTATATTTTTATATATGTGGGGACAGTATACTATATAGGACATTATTTATGTATATTTATAACGGGGAGATTTTTTTTCATTCATTTGATCATTTTTCATGGCTAACAATGTTGATCCTAGAATCCATCCCCAGTACCCCCTGGGCTGAGAAAGGACAGCAAGATCAAGTACACAGGCGTAACCGCGGCAACAACCGCCAATACATTGTTCGGACGACCACGGACAATTATTGCAGCTGCATTTTCCAGCGCAAACTCATTATATATACGCGAATAATGATTAATGATTCATCAATACAAACCATGTTTTGTGTGTGTTCAGCGTGAGCAGGGAACACCCTGGTGGTAACTCACAGAATGATTCTAACGACACGTGCTGGCTTTGACTCTCCGTTACCACACAAACACCAACTATAGCATACGCAGCAGAGCCATGACACAGCAGGAACCGTGCCCAAACAATATGTTCTGTTCTTTGTTTTCTTTCTATTTCGGTTCACTGTGGCTTGTATAGAGCTCCTGGGTAGCAACATGAGCCAAACTAGGAGCAAATGCAAGTTTTGTGACAGGCAACATCATGTAGTGAAGCCTGGCAGACATGATGCAAAGCAGCCCCATAGGGGGGGTTGTACCACAACATGGCAACCAGTACATTAAGCAGAAGAGAAAACAGAACCCTTGCTCGATAGGATTTGGTCGACTTGCTCTGGTCGAAAGCAAATAGAGCCAAAGAGAGCTTAGCATGGTTAGAGGGGGAAGGAAATAACAACAGGGAGCTATATCTGAACAAATGCTTTTCTAACTAGGCTGAGTGATTGCCAAGTATGTTGAAAGCAACATAGCTCTGGTTTATGACACAAATTTTGGCCATCAATCAGTGCTTTTATATGTTTCCATTTGTTCTCTTATCTGCCGCGACATTTACCGAACTGTTGAATCACAACCGTAGGATTCAAATCTGAAATCACAACATGAAATGATTGACTAAATCAGTGAGGAAATAATTTAATTATTTAGGTGTGTTTGTGATTGTGTGAGAATGTGTGAATGTCAACTATAACGTGTACACTACACCGTAATTTTAGCTGTTTTACAGATTAGCTGTTTGATGAGTTGTCGGCCCCCATTGTGGGTAAAGGGTAAGGGAACCCGTTCTGGGTAATGGAGGAATATCAAGCTGCTACGGCTTTGAAGCTCCCATCTCCTCCTAATCCAAAGTCTTGGAAGCAATTTCTTGGTGGTGAATGAATCAATCGCATGAATGAGAGGATGGCCACTACTACCCTAACCACACCGCACAAGCTCATTAAAAGAAGTATGGTGACTTGTGGATGAACGTGTTACTTGTCCATAGACTTATAGGGGAAGCATCTTTCCCCATCCTCACAAGTTATCGTTTCATAATAATAATACAGAGGATATGAATGATGAATGAATGAATGAAGGAGGATGATACATGAACAAATACATGATAAAGTTGGCCTTTGAAAGCACTCTCTGTATTCCGTATGTGTTCGACCAACAGTATTAGAACTATAAATAACTGTATAGCTGGATTTGATTTCAGGTAAAACCACTAATTACAGGGCCGAATGCCAGACATGGTTTTACCTAAAGGAAATTCAATACATTCTAGTAGATTATTATTATTGAAGTATTCACACCCTCCCAGTCATTTTTCCCTACAAATCCTTATGATTATGAACTATTTCCTGGACTATATATCATAAATGATTTATTTATTTATATGTACTTCTTTTGTCATTAAGTTGAGCCTCTTTTTGTGTTTGATAGAAACAAATTCTGTATACTCACACACATAGCAAGTTTCAATATAAAACGGATCCCCACAGTTTGTGTAAGGCTAACTTCATGATTAATACAGCCATTTGGCCTGTTACTCGGTGAACATTGTAATACTTCAACGCTGAAGGTTAACGGGAATATGTGGGGACGACGCTAGCAATGCGGAGGTTATTAACCAAGAATCCAGACTTTTGAATAATGTATGTTCATTACATTATGAATGACTAAGGTTGACAATTTATTTTGTATATGTTTATATTCAAGCAATGCATATGGAATTGGCAATGACGTCAGGATTCATGGACTATCATGTTTATTGAATAACATGTCAGGACATAAATGATGACTTTTGTAGTATTCTATTTGGTCCATAATTAATCCTTCATTTATTCATGATAGCTATTTTAATTATTTTGCATTAGAAGTTGGAATAACATGATAAAATAAGTAATTTTAGCTAGTTTGTATTACAGTACTTACGGGAACAGGTACAATATTTTGCTGCAAGAGGTCCTAAAAATACCATTAAAGAGTCGTAAATTAAATATAACAAATACGAGGCTGGTGACTATATATACACACATTCTATTTGACCTCACAGCATGACCAGCCCACTCTGTGCAAATATATCCTATATTAGCTGCAGATGAGATCAGAAAGTGCTGAATAAAATAAAAATATAAATGGGCACTTCAACTTCTTTCTTATTTTCAGTCCTCTGGCATGCTAGTCCAGAATAAAGATCCATCTCGCAATGTCTGGCAGCAGTGTGTGTGTGTGTGTGTGTGTGTGTGTGTGTGTGTGTGTGTGTGTGTGTGTGTGTGTGTGTGTGTGTGTGTGTGTGTGTAGGGGGGGAGCTGCATTGCCTGCTACTCACTCTCTCTCTGCTGCCCTCCCCGTACTTTCACAGCCACTCTGTCTCTCTCTCTCTATCTCTCTTTATCTCTCTCACAATTTTCCCTCCCTCCCTCCCCCTCCCTCCATCCCCTACCCATTCCTCTCCCGTTCTCTCCCCCGTCTTCTCTCATTTCATCCACTATCTGCCCCAACTGTCCCAGAGGAGGGTGAGATAGAGAGAGAGGGCGAGAGAGAGCGATAAAGAGGGCGAGAGATGGCTAGAGTGAGAAAGAGAGAGACAGAAGTAGAGAGCGAAAGGAGAGCGATGGTGACTGGTGATAAGGAGACAGATGGGAGTGGGTCTATAAACGACCGAGCCAGTGAAGACGTAGCGACCGGGTCTCGGCCGCTAACAGCAGATAGCCATCGGGCTCGTTGGTCATGGCCTTCACATTCACAATTAGGAACGGTATTTTGAGGCCACACTTTTTTGTGTCGTAACCCTTCACGTATTTCGTGATTATATCCAATTCAGGATCGCTGCAAGTTATCGCAAATTGGAGCGAAAGTTTTGATTCCACCAATTTAACTGCGAATGTGTGATTTTGCCCATCGTTCTTCTGGTCGTCAAGTCGACGTGTTTAACTCCATAGTTGTCATTATGATCTCTCTTCTCGCTTGAAAACCAATCTTGATCAAGATCGGGTTGATCCAGTTCAATTCTTTCAGCGCGAACATGGAGCCACATAAAGGCGGGATCAAACGCGGCCCGCGTTTCAGCGGGTTGCATCACACATCAGCCAACCGACCTTCATCATCTCTCAGGCACTGAAAGACGCAGTATCGAACAATCAAACAATAAAAGCCTTTTATGGCTGAGGGGCTACTGCGCTCCTATTACCGCCATATTAAACGTGACACATGAGCTAACGCTGCCAGGCAGATATATACTTTAAGGGTTAAGGGGGGGAGCTAGAGGTTATATATGTGCATGTGTTTGTGTGTGTGTGTGTGTGTGTGTGTGTTTGTGTGTGTGTGTTTGTGTGTGTGTGTGTGTGTGTGTGTGTGTGTGTGTGTGTGTAATGTGTGTAGGTGTGTGTACGTATGTACAAGAATTGTGTACTTTATATGCGTAGGATTGAGTTGAAGTTGGAGGTTGTGTCTATGACGAGTGTGTGCGCGCATGAGCATGCATGACTGCATGGGTGCATATGTGTGTGTGTGTGTGTGTTTTTGTGTGTGTGTGTGTATATGCCTCACTGCACAGTGTAGTGTACTGGGATCTGAACCTGTGTCTGTATATATAGCTGTAGTGTTTTTTTTCCAAACTTACGGTACACTGAATCCAGTGTGTGTGTGTATGTTTCGGGGAGGGTGGGGTGTCCAGTACACACTGTATCCAGTTTTGTGTGTGTCTGCATGTGTGTGTGTGTCTATCTGAGTGAGTGAGTAAGTGAATTTATGAGCGAGCGAGTGAGTAAGTGAGTGAGCAAGGTAGCGAGTGAGTGTGTGCGTGTGTGAGTAGTGTGTGTGTGCGTGCATGCGTGCGTGCTCGGTGCATGCGTGCTCGGTGCGTGTGTGTGTGCGTGCGTGAGGTACGGTCGTACCGGTGCCCAGGTCGGTGTGCTCCTGGGCCAGGTGCTGGCTCTGATGGACCCATTCCCCGTTGCACTTGAAGAAGATCTGCAGCGCGGGCTGGGCCCGGCAGCGCAGCTTGATGGGGTTGCTCTTGATGATGTAGGCGTCGTCGGGCTCCTGCAGGAAGCGGGGGAGGGTCCCGGACTGGAGGGACTCGCCCCTGGACCCTGGGACACACACACAGGCACACGGTCACTACATACATCTATACACAAGGTCACAGTGCCTTTACCTGGACATTACAGTTGTGTTAGTCCGGTTTGTGGGATTTTGAGTTTGTTTGATTTCCCCGGCTCATTATTCACCCTCAAATAAAAAATGTATAAATATATTGAATAAATACATTAATTCATTAATTAATAATAATAATAAGGCTGTGCATGCTGGGTCTGCGTTGATGTGTGTTTGTGTGCATGTGTGTGTGCTTCTGTGTGCGTGCGTGTGTGTGCATGCAACTGTGACAGCGCCGCTGTAAATCACACAGATTTGCACCCTGACTTTCCTCGTCCCACACTGCGGCACACAACCATTCACTCCCTTTTTGCTCCGGAGCCCCAACAACGAGACACGCTTTTAATTTGAAAGCGCCTAGCTGCAGGCGACTCCTTGGCCTGGTACAGAGTGCCTCCATTTGTTCAGCGTGGGTGCAATGAGATGGCATGTTTATGTTTGGTTAAACACAAAGCACAGACGTGGGCCCCCATGCGAGGGCCCTATTCATCAGAGGAAGACACCGCTGAACCCGGGCCCCACACCAGCACAGGACCTCGCAACCAGAGTAATTGTTCATTTGTTTACAGTTTGCGCTGTTTTTCTTGTGGTGAGACAGAGTGAGCGGGGCGATGGGGTGGTGGGGGGGATATGGCCGATTGTTCAATGGTATTGTATTTCAACACTGAGATCTATTAACACAGAGACATCTCTGGCGTCTCTGGTACATCATGTTTTATGATTGATGATGTCATATTATTGCTGACACATTTGTAATCATTAGATGGGCCATTCTATTTAATTTTCAAATTAAACTCTGAGTGATCAAGCTCATTTACATATTTTAAAATCAATACACCTGACCTCGCTCCTCCCTCCCACACCTTCTGGTTCTTTCCTGGTCACACAAGTGAGCCCCAGATACATCCTGCCAGTCTGGTGGAAAAACAAGATGTCACTGCCATAGGGCTGATAGACTTTTAGACTTAGACTTGGTTTTATTGATCCTTTTGGGATAACTCCCTCAAGGAAATTGAATTGCCAGTAGCTTACAGAAACACAACACTATATATATATATATATATATACAGTATAAGATAAAACAATAAACTCTTAGCTAACTATAAAAAGTAAACAATAACAGTAAACCATATTGAAAGTAGAGTAAGTAAAACAGGATTCAAGTAAAATAAAAGGAAACAAATGTAGAGAACTGTATAGAGGATAAACATAGATAGATATATGGCTGTGTATGGCATTGTGTTGTTATACCGTGGATAAATAAATAAATAAATAAATGATGAATGACAAATGACATTCGCAGAAATTAGCAGTTAAATAAATTAAATTAGCAGTTAAATTAAGCGGTGGATTAGGTTATTGCACAAAAAAAGAAGAATAGTGTCCATGTATGTATATGGGTAGATTAGATTATTACACAGTAATAGGTTATTACACAGTGCACCACTCTTTCCCTTCTGACCTCTTTACTCTATTTCCTCTATTTCCTCCTCCTCTACCCGAGTGAGGAGTTGTGGAGTGTGATGGAATGAGGGACAAAGGAGTTATTTAGTCTGTTGGTCCTAACCATGGGAAGGAGCAGCCTTCCACTGAACAGGCTCCTCTGGTTGCTGACGATGGTGTGCAGGGGGTGGCTGGCATTGTCAATAATGTCCAGCAGTTTGTCACCAGTGAGTCCAGCTTCATGCGGACCACAGAGCTGGCCCGCCTGATCAGTTTATCCAGTCTGTAGGTGTCCCTCTTGTATATGCTGCCTCCCCACCACACCACAGTGTAGAAGAGGACGCTGGCAACCGCAGACTGGTAAAACATCCACAGCAGTTTTCTGCAGATGTTGAGGACCGCAATCTCCTAAGGAAGTACAACCTGCTTTGTGTCTTCCCATACAGGTAGGCTGGTGTGTGTTGTCCAGTCCAGTTTATTATCCAGCCACACCCCGAGGTATTTGTAAGACTTTACAGCCTCCACCTCAGCTCCCTCTAGCAGGACTGGTCTGGACCACCCAAAGTCAATGACCAGCTCCTTCGTCTTAGAGGTGCTGAGCTGTAGCCGGTTAGTGTGGCACCAGAGAGCAAAGTCCCCCACCAGACTCCGACACTCCTCCTCTCTGTCACCCCTGATAAACCCAACGATGGCTGTGTCATTGGCGTACTTCTGTATGTGACATAGCTCCGAGTTGTAACAAAAGTCTGAGGTGTACAGGGTGAAGAGAAGAGGGGCCAGCACTGTGCCCTGGGGGGCTCCAGTGATGCTGACCACAGCGTCAGAAGTGGTGTCCTTCAGCCTGACGTACTATGGCCTGTCAGTGAGGTAATCGTCAATCCAGTCCACCAGATAGGGGTCCACTCCCATTCAGTTTGTTCTGAAGCATAGGGGGCTGGATGGTGTTAAAGGCACTGGAGGCACTGAAGTCCAAGAAGAGAATCCTCAATGTGCTGCTTCCCTTATCCAGATGGCAGTGGACTCGGTGTAGCATGTATAGGATGGCGTCCTCCACACCAACATCTGGCTGGTACACGAACAGCAGGCAGTCCTTGGCGTGTTGTACCTGGGGCCTGAGGAGGCTGAGGAAGAGCCGCTTTAACGGCTTCGTCAGGTGTGAAGTGAGTGCCACCGGTCGGAAGTCATTCAGCTCGCTGGGCCTGTTCTTCTTTGGAACCAGAATGATGCAGGATGTCTTCCAGAGCGTGGGCACTATCCCTAGCCACAGGCTAAGGTTGAAGATCCGTTGTAGTGGTTCCCCAAGTTCTGCAGCGCAGGTCTTCAGTAGTCTCGGACACACTTTGTCCGGGCCTGCTACTTTCCTGGGCCGGAGCTTCCTCAGCTGTCCTCTGACCTGGTCTGTGGTGATGTGAGGCGGGGATTGTGCTGAGGTTGGGGGGGGGGGGTTGGGGGGGATGAGGGCTGTTTGAACCTATTGAAGAAGTCATTCAGCTCGTTCGCCCTCTCCATTGTCTGCATTGTCCCCCCAGTAGCTCTGGTCTTCGTGTTGTGACCTGTGATGGTCCTCACACCTTCCCAGATCTCCCTCATGTTGTTCTCCCTCAGCTTCTGCTCCACCTTTCTCCTGTAGCTGTCCTTAGCTTCCCTCACAGTGTTTCACCTCCTGCTGTGCTGCCTTCATGGCCTCCCTGTCCCTGCTCCTGAAGGCAGCCTTTTTCTTGTTGAGGACAGCCTTGGATTCCCGCGTTACCCATGGCTTGGTATTAGGGTAGCCGCGGACAGTCTAGACAGGGGAGACCACGCCTGCGTAGGAGTTCAAGTACTCCATCAGACAGTGTGTCATCCCCTCTATGTCTTCACCATGCAGGTCGATCAGCACATCCCATACTGTGGTGTCGAAACAGTCTCTCAGGGCACTTTCCATCTCAGGGGACCACCTCCTGATGGTGCGTGTCACCGGCTGTCTTTGGACCAGGGGGGTGTACAGTGGCTGTAGGGGAACCAGGTTGTGATCAGACTTCCCCAGTGGGGGGAGGGGAGTCGCTCTGTTTGCATCCCTCACATTAGCATACAGGAGATCAATTGTCCTGTTGTTTCTGGTAGGACAGTCTACAACCTGGTGAAAAACTGTCAAAGTAGAATCCAAAGTTACGTGATTAAAGTCCCCAGAGATGATCATAAATGCCTCAGGGTGCTGTGTCTGCAGCCTTGCCGTGAAGGAGTGGATCTTCTCACAGGCACACAATCTCTTCGCAAGAAGAGTAAAAAGTAGAAAGAAAGAGGTTAAAATCTGTTAAAAAGTCCTTAAAACTGGAGAGCTACTGGAGAGGCAGCTGTCTCCCACAGCGCCATGGCAACTTCAAGACACACACCAAGACACACACACACACACACACACACACACACACACACTATCAGAAACACACACACAGAAACCAACACACACACACCAAGACACACACCCAGACACACACACAATATCAGAAACACACGCACATACATACACACCCAGACACAAACACACACACACACACTCTCTATCAGACACACACACAAACACACACACACACACACACACACACATACACTATCAGAAACGCACACACACACACACCCAGACAAAAACATAGACCATATCGCACGCATGCAGTGTAACAAGTGCACAGTAGAGAAGTCTGTTGATACAAACAATAGTGTTATAGCTTGGGAAGCAGGTGCAGCAAATATTGTTTACCTGTGAAAAATATCCGCAGGTGCTTAATAAATAAAAACAATAAAAACAGTTTGTAATAAAAATCTTTTCAAAATTCATTTCAAAGCAAGTAGTAGTTTAACTTGACAAAGCCCAGAAAGCAGCAACTGTGATTTCAATAATTCAGCATAGATAGGAAACAGCAATCTAGCAGATCACTGATATCTGACGCACCTCACAGTGCGTCAGACATCGTTCAGTCAGCTTCTATGTATCTCATAGAAAAAGTCAGTACCAAGCACTCATAAATACTAGTACAAGGACAGGGGGGGAGAGAGAGAGAGAGAGAGAGAGAGAGAGAGAGAGAGAGAGAGAGAGAGGTTCAACGTTAAGAGACCGGCCAATCCAAAAAGGGCTGTTGCACTAATAAATCCTTCAACAAGCAGCAATGAGAAGCATAATCACAAGCATTTTGAGAGTACAACTCATTTCTAAGATCATTGCTTCATCTATTATCTAATAATCATGACAAGGGCCGGAATGTCCCATAACCTCTAATCGCATCAACTTTTGCTCGGCCGACATATCCCATATCCCTTTCCCGATCACATAAAGGGCCACTAAAACCACTACTGAACAACACCACCACCCCCTCCACCACCTCCAACCCCACCACCACCTCCAGTTGTAGCAGTGCCATGGCATTAGGGTTGCACAGTTAATTGTTTTATTTAATCCCTTCTGCAATTAGCAAATCAGTAAAGTTACAATCAATGCATTCCAATTTCCTTTTATAACAAAATTGTATGAATAACTAAATAAATGATATTGCACATTGCCATTTGCTATTTCATTCAAATCTAATCATCAATGTTTACAACTCAGCATAAGCACCATTACCAATCACAGACGTTGCTAATAGTTATTAATAGTAACTTCCATGGGCGGGCTGAGGAATCGCTACCGCTCGTTACACGACGCAAGGCAACGCAACGTGGTTGCCAGGTTGGCAAACTGTATCGATAATCTGTTAATTGCAATGAATAAACGAAATCACAATATTATGGAAGATAATCGCATTCATCATTTTTGTCAAGGTTTTACCCAGTGGCAACTCCCCCCGCCCCCCTTAGACAACACGGGATGATAAGCGCTTGGTAGTAACCAGGCAGGAGGCAGCTGCTTACACATAACAAACAACCTCCCAAATGTACTAATGAATTCTCTGTTTTGTTAACTAACAAGCGGAAGAATACTTATTTGTTAATCAGCGACACACAAGCGCTGTTGACATTTCGTAAACAGGGGAAAAAAACACCACAACCCTCCCCTCTGCTGCCTATGCTTGTGAAGGAGGAGTGTGATGCCGTGTGTGTGTGTGTGTGTGTGTGTGTGTGTGTGTGTTTGTGTGTGTGCGTGTGTGTGTGTGTGCGTGTCTGTATGTCTGTGTGTGATGGTGCATGTGTGTGTGTGATGGCGTATGTGATGGCATGCATGTGTACATGCATTGAGGACACAAGTTTATCTGCATGCAAGCAACAGTCTATTTGTATGAATACACAACATAAATAGAGTCTGGCAATAGTCAACAGTCCATTGATCAAAGCGGCTGATGTCAAGGTATGGTTTAGTGTCTGTAGTTGTGGGTGGAGGCGCGCGGCGCTCGCGGCAGCAGATGGAGCAGTCTGCCTTCCGGAGCAGAGGTGAGCGGAGCAGAGGATCCGGGGGTGGAGGGAGAGATTTTGCTGTGTGTGTGGAGAGAGCAGATGAAGGGTGGGTGTTGGAGATAGAGAGGAAGGCACCAAGGGAGCATATGTTTAGTTCAACCAAATGTGAACCATGAAGACTTATCCCAGAGCAATTTCAAGAAAATACTTTGGGAGGACATTTCTTTATTATTAAAATGTCTTTAACCTCGAGGACAGAAGAAGTATTTATTTATATTCCACCAAGCATGGAGACGACCGGCTTATTGCCAGTTTGAGAAGGGAATGTCCCCAATCATAATACCATCCCCATACATGCACTCACTCATACTTTACACAGACTTACACTGCACTTCAGTGCAATACTACTGTGTGCTGCAATTTAACAATGGATTCTATGCATAAAAACAGGATCCAACATGATAATGAACACTATCCGCCAAGGCATTATGTCCAGCGAGTTCTTCCAGCTCCATAGTGGTGTGTGTTATGAAATACCAGTTGCTTACTACTACAGTACTGAAGTACCAATTGCTTACCAACGCCCCCCAGCCCATCTCCCGCCATTTCCCAGTGCCCCCCCGGAGCACGTCTGTGAGGGACATCAAAGGAACTGTAGAAATGGCAGAACAAACTTCTTAGTTCATTCTCCCTCCAAACACGAGACCTCATTCAGGCCGCACGCCCACACGGGCGTCTCTTGTCAAAGAACACACACAGCTGAGAGAAGAGCTGAGAGCATGGCCACCAGAGACAGACATGTCAGTGTGTGTGTTTGTGAGCGTGTGTCTGTGTGAAGTGTGTGTGGGTGTGTATTGCCTTCTTCAAATATTGATGCAACCCTCTGGTCTATTATCTGAGGACTGTGCTTGTGTGTGAACACACATACACACAAACATGGAAGCACACGCAGCGCGCACACACACACACACACACACACAAACATGGACACATGCGCAGTGAACACACAAACACACACACACACAAACATTGACACAAAATCAGAGCACACACACACATACACACAGCGCACACACACACACACACACACACACACACACACACACACACACACACACACACACACACACACACACACACACACACACACACACAGCGAGCACACACACCCCAGTTGCGCCCTTACGATCATTTATAGAAATATATGAAGGGAAACAGATCTATGATATATGTCATTTCAAATTAAGGGGAAATTAATCATGTATCACTTTAAATATAACTCCTCTGAGGGCGCAACCACTCTAGGCCATCTGTACCGCGCCCAAGTCTGTTTCAAACCTGTACTGTGCTCAAGTCTAGATCGTTTGGCTAGTGTGAGCAAGCCAACCGTACTCAAGTCCACTTCAATTCCGTGGCCTGAGCACACTTCGGAGAGGTGTGCTCAGGCCATGGTACATATGCTAATGAGCCGACATGCGCACACGCACGGCTACGCAACCTTAGCTGGATGACGTATAGTCCATGCGACCCTTCTTTCCCATTAAACAAAAAACATGACTGCTAGCGGTTCACGTTGGTGCGATAGTGAAGTGAGTTTTTGATCAAAAATGCCCTGTTTGTCACGGCGTGGGCTTTCTTTGTTCACCGGAGAAGGCGGGGCTGCGCTGGTCTTTCAACGTCTTTGTTTAATATGACACCTTCTCTCACATGATCAGCTGCTCGCGGATTTTACTTTCTCTCAAGTTAGAAGTCAACTACTAATGATCATATCGCTGCGTTGTCTCTGTGGAGACAGCGCAGCAACACCACTGGAACCGTGGAGCCGGGAAGCAGGGAATTTACCTCGGGGAGTGTAAACGCGCGGACGGTGCCGCGAAAAAGGCGTGGATAAAACGGCCTATTTGGCAGTGTAAAAACGCTCTGTGAGAGAGGGCTGTATCTGAGTAGAACGGCTCCAAATGAGCAGCAAAGTCAGTAAAGTGTCAACTGTGTTCTCTGTGTTGTTCTGCTAAGCAGCGGACGCTTGGTGGTGACATATTACGACGTGATGACAAGAGGCAACCGTACTCAGGGCCAGTTGAGATTGCCTAGTGTGAGCACAGGCCAGCGCACAGCAGGGGGCGGCGGGGGGCAATCGTACTTGAGCATGGTACAGGTGTGAAACGGACGTGGGCATGGTACAGATGGCCTAGTGTGAGTGCACCCTGACTCTCCCAGCCCCACCACCATCACCACCATCACACAGATGAACATGGGGTGTGTTTGCTTGAATGTAGTTGATGTTGGCTGCAGATGAAGGAGGCGGAGTGGATGTAGGTCAACCAGTGACTGGCAGGGGGGTAGATGCATCGGGGGGGCGGGGTTCTCGGGACTCGCGGCTATATTAAAGGAGAGGAGGTGGAAGGAGGTGATATAAACCGGACTACAGCAGTTTTAGGGGCTGAGGCACAGCAGCCGTCACTCGACTCAGGGATTTAGAAGAGTGATTCCTGGTCGGTGGGGGGGCTTTACGTCCCCGCTGGTTAGAAGGAACAGCCAGAGGGGCTCTGGCTGTGGAGATAAACCGCCGCTTGGCTGTTGTGCCAAAAGTGTTAAAATGGGGGATCCATGACTTCATTATGGCGGCTTACTGTAGCGCTAGATAGTATTTTAAAAATGCTGATTTTTTTCACTTTTTTTGTAAACGTTGCCAAAAATGAATTGTATTTTGGGTGGATTTGCGTTGCTGGGAAGTTAAGTTCAGAAGCTGCTGAATCGACTTGCTCGAGAGATTATTGCAGTTGTATACCTCGTGCCTATTTTAGAAAGCATTCCTACAATTTTAGAAAGTTCAACGTAATCTCATCCATCCAATGAAAAGACGTTTGATTGAATACAGGGAGAGTAAACATTGGGTTCTGATCATGTGACCGTGGACAGAGGGAGGCGGGACAGAGTATAGGAGGGTTCTACTGCTGATCCGGCCCAAGCCATGGGTAGCCTACAATAACGCTACCTCTATAGGGCTTGTACATCAGAGTGCATCATGGGATTTTTTTATGGAGATCCACCACCACTTTCTGGTGCACCAATAGAGCTGTCAATCAAAACCTCAATCAGCATCAACCAGGCTAAGGAAAACATTGTTTTGCCATGTCTTGTTGGAGAACCACAGTGGCAGTTTCAAACATAACCATGTGTCCCCGTAATGACGAATCATTTCATGATCAGTTACCAAAATAACATTACTCGTCATTCATTGTCATTGTGTTTGTGATATTGTGACGTTGCGATGGCCAAATTATTGTGATCTTAAACACCTTTCTAGGTCATCAGCTAACTGCTCAAACAATCAAGATTTAACTTTCAGCATGATGACACATTTATTATTTTATAAGCCAAGGATGAGCTTTCATCACACATCTTCAAAAACAGTCCAACAAAGCTACTGTGTGTGTGTGTGTGTGTGTGTGTGTGTGTGTGTTTGTTTGATTAGATGTATGTGTGTTTGGATGTTAATGTGTCTGCTTATATATGTGTGTATATGTGTGGGTGTGCTTTTTATTGTATGCATGAGTGATGGGATGTTTATGTGTCCGTGGAGGTAGAGGTGTGTCTATATATATGTGTGTGTATGTATGTATGTATGTATGTGTGTGTGTGTGTGTGTGTGTGTGTGTGTGTGTGTGTGTGTGTGTGTGTGTGTGTGTGTCTGTGTGTGTGTGTGTATGTGTGTCGCCTAGGCAACACCCAGGCGGGGTCTCCGTCTGTGTTGTGACAGCCTGTCAGCCCTGGTCCCGGCTGGTGGGGGAGGAGGGCTCTCCCTCTGCTCCGACGATAATCAAAGAGTAAACACGCCCAAGCAAAAGTGGGTTACCTGAGATGTCAACCTTATGACAAAGAGGGAGCACTCTCTCTCGCTCGCTCCCCCTCTCTCTCTCCGTCTCCCTCTCCCTCTCTCTCTCTCTCTCTCTCTCTCTCTCTCTCTCAAAGCTCTACCCGACAAACTTCAGACTTTAACACTACACAACACTAAAAATCAAGTTGCACTAAAATACATTTGGAAGGTCACCTACATTTACCTTTTCTGCCGACTTTCACACTTTTCACACATTTATCCCATCTAATATGTTGCTCTTTAGTACCTCACCCCACCAACACTGAATAAAGATGAGCTCAAAAGAAATAGGTGCTACATTTAGCTTTTAGCTTTAAGTAAGTTGGCGGGGATAAACATCATGCGGTGACAGCTACAGTGCAATGCTAATGTCCATCACCGTATGTAAGTGTTAGCTACAGTGTCTGATGGTTAGCTTGACAAAAAGGAGAGGCAGACGAGAGCTAAGTCCCTGTGGACCGGTAATAGATGGCTTCATGGCTTGTGACTTGGTATCAGTTGCTAGGCAAACCAAACTTAGATATTGACTTAATGGATGGCGGCTGACTTAGCTGGGATACCAATTGTATGGGTCATAGTAGTGTGCACCTTGGCTTCCCTACAGATATGTCAAGCAATGGATGCACAGACACACACACACAAACACGTGCGTTTTGTTAAATAAAGGATCACTTTAGAAGCAGAAGAACAGGGTCTCAATACTTAATGCTAATTCATTTTTTATCTAGCCTTTTGATCCATTCTGAGGGCAAAACACGAGAGACGGGCTCAAAACAACAACAGCCTGAATAAAACAATTGTGCTATGCTACACATTCTGTGAGTACAACCACACGCCCACAACCTGACACGGCGCACACGGTGCTAACACACCATCACAGACTACCGCCGTTCATATTCCCTTCAGTATGTCGTTCCCTGGGATAACGTTGTGAACACATGTTATGATAAACACAGAACGTATGTAATGGAACTCCATTATTAAACACATTTATGAATAAATTGTGGCAATACTGGCTCTTTAGAAGGTTTACAATCCATTTAATCCATTTATGCATTTTGGCTTTTTCTTAATAGCATGCCTTTTAGCATTTTCTATATTAATATATGCATTTTAGTCTTATTAGGCAAATGGTGTATAATGGGGCTGATATCATAGCTATATCTTGTGTCGTTATCCGCCAATGTTTTTTTGAAAGCATATTTATTCATAAAGGAACTCCTCTACTAGAAAATAAAAGTATGTGAGGTTTCGAGTTCAGCTTTCCGTTTTCTTTAATTCTTTAACAGATCAATTCGATTCAACCATTAATGCTGCTATAGGTAAGACTTGAGAGTGGTAAAGAAAGAGCAGAAGAGAGAATTCCCCAAAACGCCTTCTCCTTCCCCTTCTTTCTCTAGGGTTGGCATTTCACGCAGCTGTGATTGGCAAATTGATTCCCGAGCCAATAAAGGAAGAGACACCCTGATTGGTCAGAACTCCACTGGACACGTTCTTGAATCTAATGCCCGATTTCCACCGGGGCTGATCGCTGCCACTTTGATCAATGAAACCATCCCCACCGGGCGCGCTGCGGAACGTCTCAGCAGTGTCCCAGGAGCGGCTCGCCAAGCCGCAGCGCTATCATTCCGCAGCACTTCTATTTTTGACGCGAGCTGTTGCTGAACCGCGTCAATTTCAACAGAGCAGATCGAGCCGGGCAGGAAGTGAAAAAGTAAAAGCCATAGAGCATCCAGTCAATTTTCTAAATAAAAAACACAATACTCAGCTCATGCAGCCTATCCCAACTTCACATCAACA
Source organism: Pollachius pollachius (assembly GCF_949987615.1). Classification (NCBI taxonomy): domain Eukaryota; kingdom Metazoa; phylum Chordata; class Actinopteri; order Gadiformes; family Gadidae; genus Pollachius; species Pollachius pollachius. The sequence goes on along the minus strand of NC_136937.1, from coordinate 16,789,268 downwards.
TTACGTCATGACCGGTGGCACCAGGTCAGCAGCAATCAATCAAAGTGTCTCAGAGGGTCGGCAACATAGACGACGAGAGACTGATTGTCGAAGTGGAGCAACATAAAATAATTTATGAAATAAATCATCCTTTTTGTAAGGACAATGTCAGAAAGGACAAAGCCTGGCATTTAATTCCAGCAGTTTTGGGAGTGGAAGGTGAGTACATTAGGTTTAGGATTATCGCGTGATCTCGCGTGAATACGGCTGGCTGGTGAGGATTGACGCAGGGCAGAGTTCGCAGCCGTTCCGCGGCGCGTACGTCCCCGGTGGAAATCAGGCGTAAATGGTCTCAAACAGCTAACTCAAACCAGATATTCCCACAGCACATTTCTCTCACTAACAGCTGAAGGATGGCTTTGCCTTTTCTAACAACTTACACCCAAATAACAACTCTTGAATCATACCTACAGCCGAGATACAACTTGATCATCAATGCTGTGCTACATTACATAACCACCATAGAGGGGGCAACAAACAGTACTTGGCCTATAAATCACATGACCTGCATGTCCTCAATCTACCATCCCCTAATGGCTTTTTGAAAAAATGCAACAGAGTTCTTTATCGTCCCAATGGAACCTCTACACCACTACTCTCCCATCCAACCTAAAATTGGAAATGAGGAAACACAACATAACAAAAAAAAGACATTGTGATCTTTCCACAATGGATGCGCGCATTTGTCAAGCTTAGACACACACACACACACACAGCACGCAGCACACACACATGTGTCAGCAAATCCTCTTTTCCCCTTGTCCCACACATTGTGGTCTGGGCCCATCTCATCAGCGGCCCGTGAGCGAGCAAGCGTACAGCCGATTGTGCGGCACGACGCCGTGTGTTTGTGGCACACACACGTTGCTGTTGTTGTTTTGGAGACTTATTTATTGCCGGTCGCTCCGGTGGGATATTCACGACGATGACACACACCCAGAGTACAGAAGGACACGGCGTCATCGCTCCAACGGCTGTGTGTGTGGATGTGTGTATGTGTGTAAGTGGATCACAATAGAAGCACTTGTCGTTCAGACGGGGCAGTGCTCTTGGGTCTGGTGGAACGGAGGAAATGGTAGGTTTAGTGAGCGGCAGACGGGAGACTTACACTGGGGTTGCGTCATAACCCTTTATCAGACTAACCGATATGTTTCACCAGAGTCCCGGCAGAGGACTCCTGTTCACCAAACCCCCGACCACCTCGTTAGAGAACCAATCAAAGGTTAATCAAGGAGTCAGGACCACTCTAGCACCCGCCTCTAGATTTGAACATAAGTTAAATAAAAGCTTCAATTACTATTCTTGATTGACTGCAGCGAGAATTCCCCGAACATAACCTCCCTTTTGTCGTTAGCTTGCGGATGACAAACGGTCTGCAAAAGTCTCGGGCCGGGGCTGTAAATGACTGTGATTGCGGCAGCTCAGTTTTTTAATGGGAAAGTGTGTTAATTCAGAGTCTGTAAATGAATATTGTATCCATTATCCACCACAATCACTCTAATGAAACTCCAGAGAGTCGCGGCGGCGCAGGAAATAAAAGACAAAGTTAGGGAGGTCAAGGTTGAGGTCATCACCTCATCTTACAAACATGAGAGCAGGAGAGGTCCACGCTGAACTCTGAATAGTGTGTTTGTGTGTGCGTGTGGATGTGTGTATGCGTGTGTGTGTGTGTGTGTGTCTGTACCTGCGTGTGTCTCAATGTTTAAGAGTGTGTGGGTCTGCATGTATTAAAACAGGTTTGTCAGCAATGGTGTAGTTTCCATGGCTCTCCATAAATTAATACACTCACCAAGAACCCGTGATTATCGCTAATTCACTAACATTGTGTAATCTTTATTTGTGTGTTATTTGTTAATTGTGTGGAGGTCAATAATAAAAAAAACTAGGAGATACAGATTGACATTAAACCAGGTAATGACGTGATCGATAGCATCCCCTTATTCTCTACACGACCTGCGGACAGCGGCTTAACCCTCAGGCTTTAATGCAATCTATCAAGCCCTAATCAAATACCGCCACTCCTAAGCTAGCTAACCATTCCTGTTTCATTTGATACCCATTTGAATATGTATTAGATAAAATCTCACCTAATGCAAACAATGGCCTTGGTGATCAAAGGATCTCTGCATGGATATCAGATTTCTATCGTCCTGCATTGACACAGCAAGGCATGCTGGGATTGCGGCCCATTTTAAATCGATGCGTCGATCACCTTATTGTGGGGGATTTAGCTACTTGTTAGCCGCCTTGAAGCAGCTGTAATACCTTATGTCCCTGCAATGTTCCCCATCGTAGCGTCGCTCGCACTGAGTCCTCCAGACTCAATCTCTGCTTCATCTTAAGCTCACCAAGGACATATGACACTATTGTGTCAACTCAACGGCCCCCTCAGATGCTCCCGTCTCGACCGAGAGAGGGCCGCCACAGAATGCGCATGAGATTGACTCAGTCACTTATTGTTCTCCACACACAATTACACGCACGCAAGCACAAACACACACACACACGCACACACCCGACAGTTTCTAAAATAGTTCTCCTGGTGATTTGCTTGCTAAATGCTTGGGTTGCGGAAGTGATTGTGGAAAGAGAAAGATAGGGGCTATGGGGTGGCCTATATTCTTTGCTAGAGTGAGAGCAAGGGAGAGAGAGAGAGAGAGAGAGAGAGAGAGAGAGAGAGAGAGAGAGAGAGAGAGAGAGAGAGAGAGAGAGCAAGCAAGAGATAGAGAGAGCTAATTAACAGTGGTGTCCCAGTGGCCAACCCAGATCCAGCCGGCTTGGAGTCCAGACATCAATCAGACCAAATGGGCTTTAGGGGTCGGCTGCAATCCACTCTCACATTTCAGCATGTGCTCCCCGTCCCACCCCTCTGACGTCTCAATGGTCTTCAGAGAGCGGCTGACAGTGAGTTACATAATAGACCCTCTTCGCTGAGATGGAGGAATTAATTCCTCTATGTCCATACTGTCGCCTCCGGTGAAATAGTATATATATATCTTAACGCCAAACGCAAAGCTGACGAAACCAGAGTATGTGGAAGTGACCACCTCTGTGAAAGTTCCTGTTCAGAAAGTTGCCATAGACGTCCAGTTCTTAACTTTAGGATTCAGTTTGCGTAATTTATTTATTTTGTAAAGGAATGTGTGGGTGTTTTCAAGAATTGCTGCAAAGTCTGTTCTCTTTTCGCCGCAAGCTTATTAAAGTCAGCAGCAAGCTGAACCTCAAAGAAAACGGCAATGGAAAACCTGTTTAATTGCAGTAGTATTATAACCTCTTCTGAGTGAGACATGCTGTAGGGGATAGAACTGCAGCCACATTGGCAGTCATTCTGTTCAATTTTGGTGTGATCGCACGCACACTCATTAGGAATCGGATAATAGGATGAACACAGAGACAACTCTACCCACACAAATATAAAATACATACAAGATAAACTAACATTTAATATCTGGGATAAAAGTTAAATAGACTATTTACTGCAAATGAATTCACTCACAACATCATCAACAACCGAAACAGATTGAAGACAAGACAAGCAGCATATGTCCCAAAAATAATGTAATTTGAAGTATGCTAACACACTTTCCAGAAGGGTGGGTTTTTTTGTAGTTTCAAGTTCACATTATAGCTGTGTATACCAAACATGAGAAGACAAAACAGATTAAAGATCCCGTTCAAAGTGAAGTTGAAGTGCAGTCACCATCTGAGCAAAAGCAAAGACAAAATAAGTGTTGCCCCTGTGCCTGTATGTTAAGTGGGAGTTTTGAAGTCATGAATGTACACGGAGGAGTCGCTGAGGCACCGAATGTTTCAGGGACTGGTGTCCTGGAATAACCCCAGCCACAATAAACAAATTATTAAATAATTAAAATAAATAAAAGTGCTCATTTTCGCTCGTTTGCTTAAAAGGTGCTCTTGCAAATATTTGAGGGTTGTAAGGGGTGGGAGGAGGGAAGAGATGAAAGGCAGAATTAGGGCCCAATCTTGCATCCGGCGCAATTGACTTTCTACACTGACGCATGTGTTGTTGCTAGTTTGCAACTGGCGCAGAGCGTTCTTTTCCCTCCACCGCCACGCGCCTGTAAATTAGAGAATGATCTTGCACCCCAAGGGGCGGTTCAGCGAAAGGAGGAGGCGTGTTCTGGCACAAACGTTCCCTGGTGCTATTTTGCAATTTCAGAAAACAATTGTGCCAAAAACCAGGAAATACCTGGTTTAAAGTCAGTGGCGCGTTGTTCAGATGCTACTTTAAGGGCGCATGCATAATGTTGCTTGTGCGCCTCGCGCATACACTTTGCATCTGTCATCTGCCTAGCCACACATTCTTGGTAAATGATTTGGGAAAGAACAGCTGATACAGCGGTAATAACTTGTACTTTTAAATCAATGCATCTGCAAACACTGTACAGCAAACACATATTTTCTTGACACAGACATCGTGTACAAGCCTATAACTTTTAGTTAACTCTTAGAGTATTTGATTGTGAGAAAACATTGTTTAACCGCAAGTGAGTGTTAAAAAGAATGAATGAATGCGACTGCGCGTGTGTGTATGTGTACAATAATTAATGAAAGCGGCGCGCGTGTGTGCGTCCATCTGTTTAAACACACGCAAACTAAACACGTAACGCATAATACAGTCCATGGCAATGTATATTAACGGGGGGACACATGCATATTAGGAATACAAGTCGATAACGATAATGCACACAATACTGGTAAGAAACAATGTTTGTTAATGTATTGCGTATATCATTAAATAGAACCACAGTTACCGCATATCATATGTGTGTTAAGTTTTCTTTGCCGAAATTTATTTGAGGACTCAGTTTTTCTGAAGTTGTGGAAGAAAATGCTATTCCATGTGTGAATTCGGCCATATTATTTGGCCATAAACTGAGCCATTTGAAGTTTGAAATTCATGTGGTCATGCATCTGTCTCATCGAAGACTGCAAACGCGCTGTCAAATTATCAACTTGTCAGATTCAAATGCGCTCATGGCTCTTAAAGGGGATGGGAGATGGCACTGGTTTATTGCATGTTACACCCAAACCACACCTACGGGTAATTAGGCTACTTCAGACCAACCCTTTTTAGATTTGCGCCGGGCGCAAGAGGCATTTATGCGCCGGTAAAATAGCAACATCGTCATAGAAACGCCCACAAAGCTACTTGCACTTGGCGTTTCTCACTTGCATTTCAGACCGTTAAAATAGGGCCCTAATAGACTAAACACCCCAAAAATTTTCCCTGCTTATACCATTTCTCTTACTAATGGCTGACGGATGGCCCGGTGCCACTGCTAACCTACGACAATCAAATTGCTCTTAAATGTTATCTACGGTGGCTTTAATGTCAACCACGGTATGCTTTCAGAGGCTTCTGGTAAAGTAGGAGTGTTATCACCATCACTGCAAACATTATTAAGATGTTCTTTGTTTCAATGGATATGTCGGAATAATCACCAGGCAAGACACTGTCCATCTGCGGTCCTTTTACCAAGTCTGTTGCACTTTTCAAATGAAACCGACGATGGTGTCTTGAAAACAAACTTGTCAACTGCATCAAGACAGCTCTTACTGAGCAGCTTCTCAGAAATTCATCAATGGTAGGGCTTCAATGCTAGGGCTGCCAGTGAATCTTTCTCTCTCTCTCTTTCTCTCTCTCTCTCTCTCAATTAGTACTAGTGAGTTGAGTCTGCGTCTTTTCAGACGGCTCATTGACCTTTTCCCCCAGCTATGACAGTCTCTCTCCTCCTCATTCGCTCGCCCGCCGCACGCCTATAACTTATTGAGCACTGACAGCGGCCGTGAGCGCGTTGTCTCAGAGGACGACGGCTTCAGTGTACAGTGCCGGGCGCCGTCCCCCGCCGACAAGCGGCTATGTTGGACCATCATGTCGACATGGGCCCCTGTGGTGAGCTGTTTGTTCACAGAAGGCTTGTTCGCCCGCAAATATGAAACACGGCTAATTCAGCTTCAGAACTACTGCTAGGGACACGTCACACTCACACAGGCACGCACACACACACATACACAGATCTGAGCAGTCCGATACTCGATCGTGTCTAGGAAGGGCTTTGATTCAATAATAATAATATAATAATTGATCAGTTTTTTATAGCGCTTTTCTAAATATTCAAAGACGCTTTACAAATAAGAAAGGAATACATACAGACAATCAAACAAAAGGGAAAAAATAATCAACACCACAACAATAGGCAGCACATTAAGAGAGCGGGAGAGAGTGGAAGATGGCAGAGGCTGATTTGTCAAATATTGCAGGTGGTCCTGAAGAGATAGGTTTTAAGTTGACTTTTGAATGAACAGAGTGTATCAGCATTTCTGATGGCCAGAGGGAGGGAGTTCCAGAGGGCAGGGGCGGTGATGGCGAAGGCTCTGTCCCCCAGGGTGCGATACTTGGTCTTGGTGATTGAGGTGAGAAGTTTGGCATCAGCGGAGAGTAGGCGGCGAGTGGGGGAGTGGCGATGGAGGGTGCAAAGTTGTTTAGCACTTTGTAGGTGGTGAGGAGGATCTTGAAATTGATGCATTGTTTTGTTGGAAGCCAATGACCTTGACGGAGGATGTGTTCTTTGGAGGGGGAGTTAGTAAGCAGTCAGGCAGCAGAGTTTTGTACATATTGCAATTTTTGAAGAACAGTGGAGGGGAGGCCATACAGAATGCTATTGCAACAGTCGAGTCTGCAAGTGATGAAGGCGTGGATTAGTGTTTCGGCAGCTGAGGATGAAAGAGTGGGTCGAAGGCGGGAAATGTTGCGGAGGTGGAAGAAGGATGTTTTTCTGATGCTGTTTTTGTGTGACTTGAAGGAGAGCGTGGGGTCCATGGTGATGCCGAGGTTTCTGACCAGGGGGTAGGGAGTGACAGAGTGACCATCAATGCAAAGTGAGAAGTTCTGGGAGGTGGGGATGATGGGTTTTGGGCCGAAGTTGATGATTTCAGTTTTATTGCCGTTGAGTTTGAGGAAGTTGTGGTCCATCCAGGTTTTGATGTCAGTGAGACAGTTGGTGAGAGTGGATAGGATGGCAGGAGTAATGGCTGTGGTGGTGATGTATAGTTGGGTATCGTCGGCGTAACAGTGAAATTGAAGACCATGGCGGCGGATGACGTGACCTAGTGGGAGCATGTAGAGGATGAAGAGGATGGGGCCATGCACTGAGCCTTGGGGGACTCCGTGTGAGAAAAGGATGGTGTGGGATTTGTGGTTGTTGATGGAGATGTATTGGAATCTTTCAGACAGGTAGGAGGTGAACCAGGAGAGGGCGGAGTCAGTGATGCCAATGGATTGCAGACGGCTGAGGAGGAATGAGTGATTGACGGTGTTGAAGGCAGCACCGAGGTCGAGGAGGAGGAGAATGGTGAGGGAGCCAGATTCAGAGGAGAGCTGGAGGTCGTTGGTGACTTTAAGTAGGGCTGTTTCAGTACTGGGGTGGGTTCGGAAGCCGGATTGGAATGTTTCGTACAGGTTATTGGAGAGGAGGTATTGCTTGAGTTGTGTTGCGACAGCTCTTTCCAGTAGTTTTGAGAGGAATGTGAGGGTGGAGATGGGTCTGAAGTTGTTGGGGTCGTCGGAGTGGGGTGATGGCAGCAAGCTTAAGAGGTGGGGGAATGGTGCAAGAGTTTAGGAAGGAGTTGATGGTGTCTGTGATGAGCGGGGAGAGAGAGGTGAAACAGGCTTTGACAAGTTCAGAAGGCATGGGGTCCAGGGGGGAGGTGGAAGATTTCATGGTGGAGAGTATTTCGGAGAGGTCTGCTGTGGTTATGGGTGAGAAGATGGAAAGCCGGTGGTCAGGGGTTGAAGGAAGTGGAGGTTCTGAGTCAAGGCTTGTGGCAGAGGAGGTGCAAGCTTGTTGTGGATGATTTCTATCTTTGAGTGGAAAAATAATAGGAAGTTATTGCATTTTTCCGGGGTGAATGAGGATGAGATGTTATCCTGGGGTATGAGGAGTTTATTTATGGTGGAGAAAAGAGTGCGTGGGTTGGAGGATCCAGAATGAATGATGCCAGAATAGAAGACAGAACGGGCTTTGTTGAATGCTGATTTGTAGAGGTGCATGTGCATGTGCACTTTGTAGGCGAGGGCGTGTACTGTGAGACCGGTTTTCTTGTGTAGTCGTTCTAGTTGTCTAAGTTGTTTTTTGAGTTTGTGAAGTTCCGGGGTGAACCAGGAGGCCGAGTGAGTGAACGTGACAGTTTTAGTTTTCAGGGGGGCCAGTTTGTTGAGGGAGGTAGACAGTTTGTTGTTGTAGATGTTGACGAGGTCCATGGGGGCTGGATTTACAGGAAGGGTGAGGCCGGAGAGAGTGTTTGATATGCAGGTGGAGAGAGAAACTGGACAGATGGATTTAAGGTTGTGGAAAGTGATTTTGCGGTCCTGTTTGGATTTGGGGGCGGGAATGTCAATAACAAGTGAGATGGCCAGGTGGTCAGAGATGGAGAGGTCGGTGCTGGAGACATTGTGGATGTGGAGGCCAGTGGAGCAAACCAGGTCTAGGATGTGCCCACGGTTGTGGGTGGGAAAGTTGATGTGTTGGGTGAAGCTAAAGCAGTTGAGTAGGTCCAGCAAGTCCATAGCGTTTTTACATTCCGGGGAGTCAATGCGGAGGTTGAAATCGCCGAGGAGTAAAACAGATGGCGAGATTGAAGATAGTGCAGTGATGAATTCAGAGAGATCTGGTAGGAATGATAGTAGTCTGAAAGCCAGGTGTTCAAATGATGGGGCAGCAGGGATGGAGAGTGGGGTGGGTTGGAGGTCTTGATGGTAAACAGCAGCAATACCCCCTCCTCTGCCCTCAGAGCGTGGGTTGTCCAGGTAAGAATATCCAACAGGGGTAGTTTGGTTGAGTTCAAGGTAGTCCAGGGGTTTTTGCCAAGTTTCATTTAGACAGAGGTCAAGTTGCTTGTCGGTGATAAATTCGTTGAGAATGAGAATTTTATCGTTGAGGGATCTTGTGTTAGAGAGGGCGAGTTTTAGGTACTTTTGTTTTGAAATTGATTGATTGGAAGTGGGGATTGGGCGGAGGTTGAAAGTGTTCATGCTGGAGTCATTCTGATGATGTGTGTTGTTGTGATGACGCGATGAGGAAGTGCGGGAGCCGGTGTGTGAACTGCGATCAGACCACAGCGATGGAATAGTGTTTATGGCAGTGGAACTGTACATAAATTTACGTCGGGAGCCTCGGTGAATGTAACAAGGATGGAGAAGAAGTCAAGAATTATTTAGTGTGGCGATGAGTTCAGTGGAAGGAGGCATTTGGGGAAAAAGCTGGCGGAGCTGCATGGTTGAGTAGCGAAGTGCCATGGCCGAGGCTGGGAAGAAGCAAACGCTGTTGGAGGTGGATGGTGGCCTCAACTGAACGGCGATGAAAGACGTCCGCCAGATGGGAGCTGGGTTGGCTCGAAAGAAAGGCAGTGGTCCGGCCAGAGCGAGGGCCAACACAACCGTACCTGTAGAGGTGGAAGCCCGCCCGGGTTCACCTTCGACCAGGTTACGGCGATGGATCCTGTAGCAGAAGTCCAAGTGTCCAAGACGGCTGGTCGAAAAAGCTTTTTAAAATAGGAAAGCAGCACCAAAGAACTTAAAAATAATGTTCAAAATAATGTTCAGAATGATGGTCAGAGCGAGAAGCGGCAGCCGGTGAGCAGCGGCGGCCAAAACGCACCAGCGTCCACCAACTGTCAAGCAACTGTACGACTCCACGCAAAAAACACGTAAAAAAAAAAAATATATATATATATATATATGTGTGGGGGGACGTGCGACGTCTGGCCTGCAGGGGGAGCAGTCTCGTGACGCCACATTGAGCTCAGCCTACGACCAGGTGATAAGTATTGATGGGAGTCGGGTCCGGCCAGACGCGGCGCTGACTTACCCACACTTTATGGTGGTTAGGGACAGGCTATTTCGTGTGAGTCGTGACACCCAGAGTGAGGAGGTGATCAACCAGTTGCCGGCGCCAAGGAGCCGGTCCCACCCCTCCGGTAGGTCAGGGCGAGGACCTCTCGCGGAGTCAGGCGCGGGACGTTGCCGGCCTGCAACTCCAGTTCGCTGACGTCTTTTCGTCCCTGCCCGGTCGCACCCCGCTAATTACTCACGACATCGAGACGCAGCCCGGGTTAACGGTGCGGACACGCCCCTATAGGCTGCCCGTCCACAAACAAGATGTGGTATGGCGCGAATTAGCAACCATGTTAGAGTTGGGCGTGGTCGAGGAGTCCCACAGCGACTGGTGCAGTCCCGTCGTGCTTGTGGGGAAGCCGGACGGGTCGGTCCGATTCTGTGTGGACTATCGTAGGGTGAACGCGGTCTCAAAGTTCGACGCCTACCCAATGCCTCGGATCGACGAGCTCGTGGACCGGCTTGGCATGGCCACCTATTATACGACTCTGGACTGCACGAAGGGCTACTGGCAGATTCCGCTGTCTCCAGTAGCCCGGGAAAAAACGGCGTTCTCCACTCCGCTCGGTTTATACCAGTTCAAGGTGCTTCCGTTCGGGTTGTTCGGGGCCCCGGCCACGTTTCAGCGACTGATGGACAGGGTGTTACGGCCACACGCCGCGTATGCTGCTGCCTACATTGATGACGTGGTCATCTATAGTGGAACGTGGGAGCAGCATGTGCGGCAGGTGGCGGCCGTCCTTCAGTCGCTGAGACGAGCGGGGCTCACGGCCAACCCGAAGAAGTGCGTGATCGGGCGGAGGGAGATCCAGTATCTGGGGTAACACCTGGGGGGGGGGGAGGTCCGGCCACAGGTCGCTAAAACCACGGCGGTGGCCGCCTCCGCTCGGCCCAGAACCAAGAAGGAGGTGAGGCGGTTCTTGGGGCTGGCAGGGTACTACCGGCAGTTCGTGCCGCACTTCTCGGACCTGGCCAGCCCCTTGATCGACCTCACCCGTAAGAGGGCCCCAGATACAGTCCAGTGGTCGGAGCCATGCCAGGTGTCGTTTGAGGCTATTAAAACAGCCCTCTGTGGAGAGTCGGTCCTATGCGCCCCTAACTTTGATCTCCCTTTCTCCCTGCAGACGGACGCGTCGGATAGGGGGCTGGGCGCGGTCCTGACCCAGCAGGTGGAGGGGGTCGACCGCCCGGTGCTGTACCTGAGCCAGAAACTATCGGACCGGAAGGGTCGGTACAGCACGGTGGAGAAGGAGTGTCTCGCCATCCGGTGGGCGGTCGGCGCCCTTCGCTACTACCTGTTGGGGCGCGCATTCACCCTCTACCCCGATCACGCCCCCCTCCAGTGGCTCCACCGCATGAAGGACGCCAACGCGAGGATCACCCGGTGGTACCTCGCGTTGCAGCCCTTTAACTTTCGGGTCGTGCACAGGCCCGGGGCACAAATGGCCGTGGCAGACTTCCTCTCCCGCTCCGGGGGGGGGGAGTGAGTCGGCGGCCGGATGTGACCCCGGCCGGTGTCGGGCGGTGGGGGCGTGTGGGGTGACGTGCGACGTCTGGCCTGCAGGGGGAGTATGGACAGGTTGGGAGCGCACGGGATTGGCCGGGGGGGGGGATTGAACCTGGTGGTGAGCAGGTGTCTGCACTCAGGTCAATCAGGAAGGCTGTACTTATGTGCCTGTTTTCTGTTATAGTGAAGCGGGGACCCAGGAGCGAACGGACCAGGGAGGTCCGGAGCGAGCGTGACGCTGACATAGATCCACCGCGAGACGGCTAAATGGACCCTTTTGTTACATTTTGATATTTCTGTTCCGTTAACAAAGGCTTCGTTCATTTGTGCTTGTGAATTCTGAGGAAGGTTTTGATTTGAAAAATATCTAAAGGACTGTAAGTGGTCTGTTTTATTCAAGTCTTTCGAAAATAAATGTGTTGCCTGTTATTTTAGACTTGCGATGCTTGGCATACATGCGTGTGCGTGCCCATGTGGTGTGCATGTGCGCGTGTGTGTGTGTGTACATGTGTGTGCGTGAATGTATGTGTGTGTGTTACATCCATTCTATTGCATGGAAGGCGTCCTTTGTCACCCCATTTCTCATGGTTCCTCAAGGACAATCTATAGAACCATCACACAAATGGTTAGAAGCTGCCTGTCCTGCGAGCTGCAGTTGAGGTATTCATTTTCAACGTTGACATATTATACCTATTGTGGCACATTGCAGATTTCATGGTTTAAAATGCTTCGAAATGAACACGCAGTTGCCTCAAAGGATCGATTTTATGCTCTCCAAATGTATTATATTACCACAACCAAGTCGATATAGAATACTGTTGAGATCTGGAATACCGTTTAACTTATTTAAGGGATTCAATTATCAACCTTCTCAAACACCTGATAACAGCATTCCATGTGGCTGGAAGCTGACTTGTTGCTACAGCGTGAGAAGCATGAGTAGGGAAAATTGCCAAACCAAACCAAATCTGTAAATTACAGAGTAGAAATGTATTTTTGATTCACTCGATTAAGTGTCGCAGAGCCATTATGTTTTCAGAAATTCTTAAAGTTAAAGGCAGTCAAATTCGGTCAATGCCTATCCTGGTCACAACGCAGGAAGTGGACTGTTCCTGGTTCCATTAAAACTGAGAACCTCAGAATATGTTTATATATACTGTAATATAATGCATATGAGATTCAGGCATCTATAAATGCTAAGATCCTGTGTTGTCTGTTGAACTGTGTGGGTTTATGTGTTGAAATAAATGATCTCCATCCATACACCAAACCATCCCTCCCTCTCTCCGTCAATTCATCCATCCATCCATCCATCAATTTATCCATCCATCCATCTATCCAACCAATTAACCATAGCTCAGCTCGACCCCTTCCTTCCTTCCTTCCCTCCCTCCCTCCCTCCTCCCATCCATCACCCCCCACCACCCGCGCTCCCCATCCTCGTTCCCTCAAACAATGCACCATACTAAAATAACCCAAACCCCTGCGAGCCTGCGGGACAAATATAGCAGAGAGAAGGTGGGCCTCTAGCAGGATCAACAGGGCATGTGCGTGCCCCACTAGCGCGTGTTTGGGGCAGGAGAGGCGTCGTGACGGCGGTGACAGTAGTGAGCGTGAGCAGAGTGTTTTACGGTGTCGGGGCCTTGACACCCTTGAAGGTGACAACTCTTCCCTGCTATACCTGTCCTCGGCTCTTTAGCCTGCTCCCTTTATGGCTTCTCCAACTCTATTTCCCTCTCTGCGGTCTCTAAATCAAACCGCTCTCTCCCTCTCTCTTTGTCTTTTTGTGTCGTTTCTCTCGCCCTCTCTCTCACTCTCACCTCCCTCCTCTCATTCATCTTACTCGGCCGACTCCCAGGTTTGTCCGCGTTCCTTGCCAATCGTTTTTTTTATTCTTCTTTTCTCTCCTCTCTAACCATATAATGACTACTCTGTACCGTCTCCTCCAACACTCTTCCATCTTTTTTTTTTCCTTCTGCCACTTAATCTTTCAATCTCCCCCCTCGTCTTTTTCAATTCTTACCCCCCTCTATTTTTTTCACTCTTTCCATCTGGGCATGCTCACTGTGATCCAATTGAGCACAAACAAATGGTGCTTTTTGGCTCTCATGCTCCTCTAAGTGCCCTCCCCAGAGTCTCTTTGTTTGAAATGGAATACATTTATTCTCCGTCTCTGATGACCAAAAAAAAAAATACAAATTCTGCCGATGCCGCAAATCTCTCTGGGAAATGTAGTTTGGTTCATCACGTCAGTCTGGTGTGTTTGCTGGACAAACAGTTGCCCCAAGTATAAATGAAAGTAAGTTCTCTGGGTAAACATCGGACCTGAAACCCTTGTGAACACGGTGTTCCTTTTTCACTCTCCTTCGATGAGTTCACCCGTAATCCTTTGTCGTTGTTTTTCTATCTCTACGAGGAAACGATGCAATGGCAAATTGTCCATCGGTAAGCTACACCGATCCAGATTAACATTATTGCGTCTCGCGTCGCCCCCCAAAACGTAAAACATTATCGATCCCAAATGCTCGTGAATTTAGATAATACATATTGATATTCTTATATGATGATGGTGATTTGAGATATTCATGCATGAGTTAAGATGAATGGAATGGGAAATTGTTTACAGACTTCCATGGGGAACGCAATGTCAACATCAATGTTGGCTCACTTCACTTTCTGATCATTTATTTTGTATGTGGTTCTCATCAAAGCAGCACCGGCCTCTTTTAGAACATGTCAATGTTGTGACTTTGCTGTTTATGGGGACTACAGAGGTTTAAAGCATGAGAGAGAGAGAGAGAGACAGAGAGAGAGAGAGAGAGAGAGAGAGAGAGAGAGAGAGAGAGAGAGAGAGAGAGAACAAAAGAGTTGAAGAGAGCAACCCTTTTGAAACTAAACAAGCAAAATAGGTGTTTTTGTTCATGCACCTGTGAAGGATAGTCAAGATGGATTCCATGAACCTGTTTAGCCAGAAGTTTGCCGGGAGCTATGTCAATTCTTAACTGTTTCATAAAGAGGCGCACGCTGTCAAAACAGATATTCGTACAACGCATTTCAGTAACAACTAATGGAGGGCAACGGCATTTCAAACAAATTAAACTAAAAAAACAGCTCTTAAATCTAAACTACAGCACCATTAAGTCTCTTTCGCAATTTACAAAACTGTGTGTCTGCCCACTGTTGTTTATAGTATTAGTAGTATGAAGAAATATATACTACTGAATAAAGAAATATCAAGTCCTATTCTCATATTCTCTTTGTTCTCCAGACCAAAGCAACATGATCACTTGGTGACTAGAAAGCTCTTTGACTTTGTTTTAATGCACTTCCCAACAACAACAACAACAGAGATCTCTGGCGCTCATTGGCAAACATATAAGCTTAGCACAAAAAGTAAGGAAATTTGTCTTTGGTTGATTATTTCTCTGTGGTAACAATGCTTTTAGTATGTGGGTTGTGCCCATGAAAAATTTGCCAAATCTTCTCTGCCAATGCCAAACAGCTTATTCTGCCATTGACTCGTTTGGTGTTTGGTGGATTGGATGATTGAAGTTTGAAGAAACAAGACATATTTGCAATCAAACAATTAATTAATTTCACAAACAGGAGCCTCAGTAGCGTGTGGAAGAACCATACACAGCCACAACAGCCTGGCACCTCCTCTTCATGCTGGTCACCAGCCTGGTCACACACTGCTGTGGGATGGCATCCCATTCTTCAACCAGCATTTGTCGCAAGTCAGCCAATGTGGTTGTGTTGGTCCCTCTGGCACAAACAGCATGCCCAAGCTGATCCCACAAGTTTTCAATGGGGTTGAGGTCAAGACTGTTAGCAGGTTATTCCATCCTCTCCACTCCCACATTCTGGAGGTAGTCTCTGATAAACCCCGCCCTGTGGGGGCGAGCGTTGTCATCTTGGAGGATAGAGTTTGGTGCCAGACTGTGGAGATATGGGATTGCCACTGGTTGCAGAATCTCATCTCTACATCTCTCTGCACAGAGATTGCCTCCAATGATGACAAGCCTAATTTTTCCAGTGAGGGAGATGCCACCCCACACCATCACACTGCCTCCACCAAAAGATGCTTTTCTATTGGTGCAGCAATCAGCATAGCATTCTCCGCGTCTTCTCCACACTTTGACCCTACGATCCAACTGCTGTTGGCAGAATCTGGACTCATCACTGAACATAACGTTCCTCCACATGTTCAGGTTCCAGTGCACGTGTTGCTGACACCATGGCAGGACTCCTGGCAGCCCTATGAGACCAGATATTGGCTGCGTGTAGTCTGTTCCGGATTGTCTGGGCAGAGAGCCGTCTGCCATATCGTCCTGCAAACCTTGACTGCAAATCTGTAGAAGACTGAGTGCTGACAGGGTGATTAAACAGTCTTCTTAGGGTGTCGTCTTCTTGGGACGCCCACTTCGCGGCCTGTCTTTTACACCCCCCGTTATATGGAACTTGGCCTTCAGTTTGGAGAGGGTACTAGGGCTCACTCCAAATAATGCCGAACACCAGCTTGAAGTTGCCCAATCAGGTGCCAATCAGGCACCTGATTGGCAGCACCTGGGGGTACCAGAAGCTCAAAACAAGTGTCAATAGCAACAGCTGAATAACCTGTTTGGCAATGGCAGAAAAGATTTGGCAAATTTTTCATGGGCGCAACCCACATACTCAGCGCTGCTGCTCATCCCACAAATGCATGTTCCTTACATATGGGGCACCATTTGAAAGGGAACTAGACAGGCTTTCCAATGGTATACGATTTATTGCCAAAAAGCACTGTTACCACAGAGAAATAATCTACCAAACACAAATGTCCTTACTTTTTGTGCTAAGTTTATATCCTGTTCACCAGACAGTCCAATAAAAAAAATAGCAGAAAAATATAAACTATCTATTTTGGTCATTCCATCAGGGGGATATCGGTAATAACAATAAAAAAATATAGGATTATGCTCAGGCTTATCTATTTATTTCTCCACCGCACCTGTTACTGGTACAATACTCGTGAAAGTGTGCAGTCAAGTCTGTCGAAATGCTTTCCCTTTCTAACGACCTCTCTCCCCTCCGCCCCAACATCTGGCAGGCTAACCCATTGGAAGCACATTGGTATTTCATTATTCCTGCATGGAAATCAAGCCTCTCCCATTCCATTCCTTTGTTGCTATTTCAACAGATAATTGGATTGCAATGCCAAGCAAAAGAGCACCACTTGCCCAGTTTTCATAAAAGGAGCATTTATTTTTTTAAAAGATGGAATTACTTTACAACAATAGGCATCCACAGACACACTGTGAATACCAAATTAATTGTTTAAATGACAATTACAGTTAATAATTAACACGTCAACTAGCTCATAGCTTAAAATGACCTGAACAATGCTGAATGAGTAATGGTTTCAATAATGCTAACCATGAAATCCCCTCCTGATCGGGCTTTGGGCGGGTCAATGGTAAGATGAGTCGCCCGCTGCAGGTCATGGCTAAGGTCTGGCCAGCGTCATTCATTTTTAGAATATCTGTTATAGGATACAATCGTATTGATCACATTGTTAAAACCCCTATCGATCAGCATTGACTTCAGTTATGTCCAGTTTAGTTAAAGCTATCAGCTAGTAAAAATGTCCATTGCAATTTTTAATGTAATTAAGGTTTTATTTATATTTTGAAAGTCTCTCACCTTCTTACTTGGGGGGGCTCAATCCTAACACTTTAAGAAGTGTAAAAGTGTTGAAAGAGTTAAGATGTGTTCCTGGAAACGGATGTTGGGTACAAAGATCTCTTCAACAAGCATTTACTATGGCCAGACAAGTGCTGGATAAATGAGTTTAATGTAAGCTAGGAAAGGCAACCAGGAGATATAGCAAGTGATTGTAAACTCCATTTAAGTTCCCTGTTCTTCACAAGTCATCCTTTAAATACAAACAAGGCGTAACGGGACTATCACCCAGCACTACAAGTGCAGTAAAGTGAAGCCTTTGTTTTAAAGGTCTATAATAAAGTGCTGACATTAGCACAAGAAAGTCCATAGTATAAATTGATGATAGACCGGTGATGGGGAAATTAATCCACCCCAGTATGTTGCTACACTACATTACACATGATTCAATACCACAGGGCCATCCCCTGTGCCTCAGTGCAGCCAGACAGACTGCGGTGCTGACATGTCATGTGCTGTTACATGCAACGGTAAGATAGACCTTCACACCAAGACGTGTGCCCACAGTGTGAGGAAAGTGTGTGTGTGTGTGTGTGTGTGTATGGTGAGGCACATGTTCAAACACAGTTGCACACTGCATCCATCAGCCTTTTTCATTGTCCATTTCCTCCATTGGAATTAATGGTGATCTATATTAGTATGGTGGTGGTCACCATTTAGCTAGTGAAACAGATCTAGAGTTTACCATGCCAATGCGGAGAGGAGAGGTTCAGCCTTGGTTAAGGAAAAAGTTGAAAATGGGGGGTGGGGAGGGAGAGAGAGAGAGAAGGGGCCAAGAGAGAGGGAGCCGGGAGAGATAGAGAGAGAGACAAATGAAGACAGAGATAGAGACAGACAGACGGAAAGAGGAGAGAGGAAAAAGGAAGGAAAAGGAGTGGACGGTACACCCTGAGCTAGAGCAGATCTGATGGTAGTTTCTGACAGATTGATTATTCACCGTCTGGCAGGATTTAAGATGACAGCCAGCTAGCTTGTCCAGGTTCGGAAAGCCAGGGACAGGGTACAGAAATTAATGCTCTAATAAGAGGACTAATCCACTGGGCTGATCATGTTACACCAGGTATTGCACCTAAATGGTGAACCATCTTGAAACATTTAGGTGAAAAATACTTTTCTTCAGATGTTGATCCTCATGCTTATTCATGAGCAGCAAATAGCCCTTGCACAGCTGAAATAGAGAGATTCTAATTTGATAGTGTTAAGCCCCATCATCCCCATACGTTTTAAAAGGTCTGTTCCCGGTGCTCAAGCTCGGTACTGCAGTCTTTTTCCCATTGCATAATGATCAACACCTGTTACTTTGGTTATAATTTGAGCATTTTCCCGAAAGTCCAAATGTTCAGAAAATTATAAATTCTAGTTTTAAGAATATAAACAAACAAATATTCCTAATGACAATGACAATTATCAGGCGGCAAGGTATTGCCGCTTGTCTAAATAGGTGTATTTTGTCCCTGATTTTGAGAGATCCAATATACTAAAAAGAGGAACTATCCCAAAAGCTCACTGGGAAGATTGTCTGTATAAAACGTTTGAGCAGAATAGGTCAGCCTCCGCGGGAGGGAGCGCTCCAAAAATAAAAGGCCTTTAGGTAAAATGATGTACTCTCTAAACCAAGTAATGCTTGATCATTTTATAGAACACTTTGTTGAAAAGCTGTTGCAAGCTAGACGATATATTCAGGGAAGAGAAGCATGGAATATGTGTTTATTTCTGCTTCTGCCAGTGGAACTTTGTAAGAGATAATCACAGAGAGGCAGGGCAATAAAGTTGAGTTCGATATGCCCGGCTCGTGGACGGCTTACCTTCCACGAGCAGGCACATGCAATGGCACATGCAATGTTTTGGACACCTCGAAGGGCATTATCCTGCTTATACCATGATCACTTGCCAAAGAAAATAAATGAAGACCATTCATTTATATTTTCATGCGTTTAGCAATCCAAATATAACGTTTTTCACAAGCCATAATTTAGTTTTCCTGGTAACGCCTGAGGGTTTGACTAATACCTGGAACAATCATTACCCTCCAGTAAGTTTCTTATGCAACGGAAATGTTGTTCACTCCTCCAATAAATAGGACGGACCTTAGATACGATTTGGCAACGGGAGGTATTCTAGTCCACTCAGCCATAAGCCAGAGAGCTAACGTTATGCATTGTACATATTTATAATTCGAAATTCATCCCAGCCTTTATACCGCAGATATTCTAGAGTTTATAACATATAACGTGTTGTCCGATTACAGTTTAATTCATTTTCCACAAATAACCAGCTCTCGTTTTGAAGGCTGAACAGACAATTTGACTGGAACTGCTTAGCAGGTGTCCATATATCAGGGATTAATCGACACCCTGCAGCCAATCAGAATTGAGTATTCCAAAAAATACAAGCGGCACATTGATCTACTATTTGATGACGCTGTGCTCAGTCAGCAGCAAGTACAACTGACAAGTCAATGGACAACCTGCCGGGTTAATGCCCTCCTCCCAGCCAATCAGAATCAAGCATTCTTAAACTAATTAGAATAATAAGATTTAAAGAATGCTTAAAATGGATGACCACATTTGCTGCCACAGACTGAAAATGTAGAATTTATTGAATCTTATTCCACACACTTCTGAATCAATTAGCTCCGTTTGATCACTCCACTTGAGACGCAAAACAACCCTATTTAGACAATCTAAAGTAAATAATTTAAACCTGAATCCAAATCCGTTCTTTGATCAAAGACCTTTGGCCTTGAGCTGAACCAGACGCATCATCACCAAGTCCGCCTTCCATTAAACACGGTCATTTGCAACCGCCATCATGGCGACAAACAATGGTAAGGTACTCGCACGCAATCTCGGTTGAGAACCCAAACAACGATGCCAACAATGACAACAACAACAATCCTGTGGACACCCCTTAACTCTCCCCCCCCGCCCCTCTGACCCCCTCAAGCAACAGGCAGGTGCTTGTCCTCTGAGACGGAGACAAGAGGTTTGGGAAACCGCCTTGTTCCTCGTCTTAAGCTCTCGGCGGCCTCAGATCCATCGTTTGAGCACAGCTGGTTAAAGACACGCTATGCTGTTATTTACAAGGGCGTCCTGATCACGTGGGCCACCTGAGGGCTATAGTGTATTCCGTGTCACAAACACACACACACACACACACACAGAAATAAGGACACGCACACAAAAATAAAGACAGACACTCAGAGAGGAGGCCCGCCTGGTGGTTGGTAATAAAAGGTGCACAGCATATCACTGCAATTAGGGCTTTAACTGCAGATCATGTCAGCTTTGGACCTGATTGGCCATCAGTCATCGGGGGGAGGGGGGATGGGGGCTTTATCTCTCAGGTGCCAATGATAACAATGTCTGGGAAAACACAAGATCGGGAGTGGGGGGGGGGGGGGGGGAAGTTATCAGAGAACTAAATAAAGCATAATTGTGCAAATGTGTGATTAAGTGTGTGTGTGTGTGTGTGTGTTTTTGTGTGTGTTTTTGTGTGTGTGTGTGTGTGTGTCGGAAAGACAGTGATGGAGAGAACCCTATTAAGGGTAATGAATATCCGTCCGTCTTTCCTGTTCGTATGATCCAGGCGCTGTTGCCAATTAGGTCTCTCTCTCTCTCTCTCTCTCTCTCTCTCTCTCTCTCTCTCCATCTCCAGTGGCCTTATTTCAGGAAGCACCAGAGGGAAATCGTATCTATGGTCACTGGGCAAGCAGCAGACATGGTCACTGGGCACACACAGAAACACACACACACACACACACACACACACACACACACACACACACACACACAGAATTACACTCTGGTGAACCTTAGTTTAAAGACCAATCGGTTGCATACTGAATCACTTTCAAGCCATAACGGCCATCTTTATTGAAGTTGAGGAAGAAGCATCAGTACTTACTTTTCTTTTTTTATTATTGTGAAGACATAATTATCAACCGTTTTAAACTTTTTATCTACCCATCAACACATCAACCAAGATCATAAGAAGCCAATTAATGGCATGTAAATATGATCCTCTGAAGGATGCACATAAAAGGACACCTCTACAACACACCACTAATGAGCCTTACGGGCCCCCGGCAAATGGAATGCATAGATTATTATCCTCCATCAAAAATGTCCTGAATAATTTCCAGATAATAGCGTGGGGGTTTTCTCCTCCACAACCCAGCCACTAAATGACCCTCCAAATGAAACACGGAGCAACAGAGCTTATACAAATGTTTATTTAATCACGATACAGCTGTAGGAGTAGATTGATATATATTTTAATAAATTGGAACTCATATTGTGAGGTGCCTGTGATGGAAGCACGCACCCGACGGCATGTGCTTTTGTTTTATTTTATCTTCTTTAGTTCAGTCGCTTTCAAAGACGGTTATCACGTTTGACTGACCACTGCTCAAACACACCGAGGAAGGGTCCACACCGACGCCTGCCTGCCAGCCACAGATTGAGTCTTCCTCAGAACACACTCCCCTGTCTCTGTGAGCTCAGAAGGCTGTGGGGAGGGGAGGATTCATACAGAAACTAAATCTCTCTCTTTATCCACCAAATGAAAAGCTACACATCAAAACTCTTGTAATGTGTCAACCGAATCTCACAGGCTCTTTGAATCCGACAGCAACGGAAATCATCCGGATGTGAATCCAACGTAAAGCTCCTCTTCCTCTAAGGTTAAAATAGTGCAGTAAGGAGAATATTGAGAATCCCAAACATTTGATTTGTGATCCGATATGCTTTTGGTTTTTGCAGGAAACAATCCATTGCTTGTTTTTCGTTTAGTAATACCTTTTGCAGTGTTTTGTTAGTTACTACTAGTACTCCTGACGATAAAGATTGCATAAAAGAGGTTCCTGACCCCCCCCCCGCCCACACACACACACACACACACACACACACTTAGCTGCGATCACGGCTCCGCTCAGCTCAGGCTTAATGCAACTTGATATGTTTTCTGCGATCCTTCAGCTTGTGTATTTTATTCAGATGCTCTGTGTTATGAACTCCCTTCCAGGCGGTTAACAATTCAACACAAAGCCGCGTCAGAGGCCCTCCGCCGTCCTTGTTACAAAGGCATATTTAGGAGAGATTTTAAATTATTTGTAAGAATTCATAGGTTATAGAATTAATTGTTCTGAATACATACCTTATAGAGCCTTTCTAGGATAATGTCTGTTTATATCTAATATTTATCTTCATTCTAAATATCTGTAAAGTTTTTCAATTTTTTTAAGGGTTCAAATGGCATCCACATCAAACGATGCAACCACGCTGACAGCTAAAAGACACTATAGGCCCAATTACAATAGCGTGTTTAAAAGGCTTTTCATCAGCCATGGATAAATGGAACGCGGCCGCGCTGATGAAACTGTGTGAAGTGTTGCCATGTCGAGAGATTGATGGGATTAAAGCCCAGTACCCAACCCCCCACCCCCCCACTGGGTCCATCTGTGAGTCCAGCTCCCGAGAGATCTATACGAAAGACCCCGCTGATACGAGACCGATTGAGGGAACAACCGGCAAATCCAGCTCACTTCACCAAAAACATGTGGAGAAGAGAAGCAACACTTGGTGTGAGAGCGTGTTCTGCCCTGAATCCCAGACTACGGGGAGAGAGGGGCGAGGGGGGGTTAAACTCACACACATCCTTGCGTTTTAAGAGATATCCGAAAAAGGACGGGATTGGATGATGTGGAATGTAGGAAAAGGGCAAGGGAGGAAAGATACTAAAGGTGTTGAGAAAATGGAATAGATATATTAATGTACTGTTGGGTGAGAGTCGGTCAAGAATTGAAGGCTTATCCCGGTCGACCGCAATGCAATTTCCATTCCTTTACTTCCTATGAGCTGAGTACGCCAGTTATCAGCCCCAGGGGCAATAACAACACGTAATGTGATAGCAAAATTTGGTAACCCTTCCTTTTACAGTCCGGTAATTACCAGCTAATTACCTGGTAATAAGATGTATTTACTAAGTAATAACCAGGTAATTAAATGTAATTGCCTTGTAATTACCAAGTACTTACCAGGTAATTACCCAGTATTTACATTACACATTTATCTGGTAAATACCAACAAGTTACCTGATATTTACTAGATATTTTCCTGACATCTACCAGGTATTTACCCAATAATAACCTGGTAGATATCCTGCAATTGCATATTGTAGACAATAAACCCACTGAATGTGTCTATATGTGACTTTGTTAGGGTGATAATAACTTATATATTTACCTGGTACTTACCAGGTATTTACTCAAATGATTGCATATTTACCTGGTAACTACCACTTATTTACCTGGTAGTTACCTGATATTTAACTGGTAAATACCAACAAGTTACCCAGTATTTACTAGATATATACTGAAAACTACCGGGTATTTATCCAGGAATTATAGATTATGTATTACCAATCAACCTGTGTATTGACAGTGAGGGAAGTAATGACTCTGATATTTACCTGGTAATTACCCAGTATTTACTTGATAACTTGAAACTACTTACTAAGTAATTACTTTCTAATTACCCAGTAGTTACCCTGTAAGGAAGGTGGAACTGTACTGTAAAAGGAAGCGTGGTTTGTTTCAATGATATTACCTATACTTTCCTGGTAATTACTAATGGTATTACAGGTACGGTATACCGTGTCAGTGTTACCTGGCAATAATTCATACTTCCCAAGGTACTTACCCAGTAATTAGGAACTTGTGCCACATACATTCCAAAACATTATCAAGTAAAGCCTTGTTTGTTTCTGTACTATTACCATGTTCTTACAATATCCTTTGGAATAAATCTGCTTTTTGAATATGTTCTGCAATCTTACCAGGTAAGACCAGGAAAGTCTACAATTTATAGAGTACGGTAAGTAGAAGCTGTACAAGTAATGTTCTTATCAAAGTCATATTACGCTTTGCACGAGTAGTCTGTCTCAAACTGCACAGGGTCTCTTCGCGGGCAAACGTAATGACGCATACGTAATGACGCATGATACGTAGCACACGGACACGTGCGGGAGCAGGGGGAGAAAAACTTGGATGCAAGTTGAGATGAGCAGGTCGGATCTGCTGCAATACCTCCACCTTGGTAAGAAAGGCAAGCGACCCCCTTTTCTCCATTTACTTGAATTTTTTGGATAAATTGTACCTCTTAGAGTCTTGATTAACTTTGTGAGGAAGAGAGAGAGAGAGACACAGAGAGAGAGAGAGAGATTACGCGCGCTCTGCACCGCGTGCAACAAAAAACACGCGTCATTATCTTATTAATGACGCGTGTCATTAATAAGAGTCAACAGTCAACAATCCCGATCACATACACCCGCAGACCCTGCTATAATGTATGCATAACAAGATTCTACGGAATCTCACGCCAGCGAAAACCCAAAAGTTGGCAGCCCTGTAATATTCTCTGTAGGCCTACATGTCAGGTGTCGTGTGTTCACGTTTAATACCAGAGCCAGAGTTGGTGCGTCACACACATGGTCGAACCGTGTGAGTCCATACATTTGTATATGCTCCACATTTGTATTGTCCTGAGCTGTCAGTCTGTCTTAAACTTCCCTACGTTTATCAGCTGTCTGTATCCACACTGGTTTATTAGCTGCTACATTACATGTCCAGGTGATGTTACCTGAGGTAAAATCAACTATAATGAGATTAAATTCTGTGAAATGTAAACAATATAATAGCATCAGCTAAACAGAACATGATGAAAAGCTTTAATATTACTGAGTATTAACAGTATGATAATATAACAGCTTTGACACATAGGCTTCATGTCCTGCTTATTAAAAGATTAGAGGATGAATGTAGTTTATTGGAGAATACATAGCAGCACTTTGACTATTTGTCCTCTCCACTTTTTCTTTTATTCATTAATTTTATCATTTTACAGACAATCATTTAATAGAAAAAAAAATCCTAAAAATAAGTACAGTATTTACAATACATACCTATCTGAAAAATGTTTGTGCCAGTGACCTCCATACAAAACCTGTGTTGTTAAAATGTTTAGAAAATATTCAAATTTAGCTGTGAAACTAAACTAATTTTGATGCTATATTAACTAGCCTAATTATTAACTAATTTTGCTGGGGACTCCCAGGCTGAAACCCCCTCAAGGACCCCTGGGGGTCTCTGGACCCCACTTTGAGAACTACCATTATAGAACACTATTACTTATGCATATTATTACATTCTAGAGATACATTAAGCCTATGAGTTCTCAGAGAGACTTTTTTTTATCATAGCTGAGAATTTTCTATTCATACAGAAGAGACATTAAATACACACATGCATTGTGAACTTGTAGATTGGCTATTTTCACTACTACTTAAAAGTGGAGTTTTTTGATGAAATTCTCTTGACAATGTTTACAAATGTCTTTTTACTTTCTGAAAAATGTATCTTAATTTATTTCCTTTACCCCTATAGTCATGCCGAACACACGCAAAACAAAGAGAAAGCAGCACACTGCACCAGAGGAGAACCCTGCAGTGTTGTCCCACTCTGACAATGATGGTAAGATTAACCATTTTAAGTTTTCCCCATAGCCAGTCGTAACCATAAACTAAAAGCTTTTTATTCATTCTTTGTTGTACATACAGTGGTCTTGCATGGCACCAGGCTGTCAGGAGCTCTATTCTTAAAGACGAGCTAAACCCCCTAAATGATTTTTATCTTAATTTTAGTTCACATACCTGGGACCTACAAAGCTTAGAAGTGAACACGGTGAAATAATAAGATAATCTTAACATAATAAGTATTTAATTCATACATACTTTTTGCACCATTTTCAGTTGAAGACATTCAACTAAATGCACCCACCCCAACAAAGGCACCAACCATGGCACCAACCATGGGAAAGCTAAAGGGTGACTTACAAAAATTAAAAGGGGAGAACCAGCTCATGAAGGAGGAAATCCGTCTCTTAAAAGAGGAGAACAGATTTCTGAAAGAGCAGCGGGACTTCAACAGAGAGAAGGCTCTCCAAAAAGAGGTCGGCCACGCTACTTCAAAAGGTATCTATACTGTTTCTCCCAAAACCAGCATGGAAGGCTGTAAATACAATCTAAAGGAGTCTTGATTAGTTAAAGGAACATCCAACAATGTTTTCGTGTTATAATAAGTTTTAAATGGCTCTATATTCTGACAGCAATCACTGAAAGAGTGTTTAGTCAGTGACTTGAAATCCCCAAACCCTCGCTGTCCGCTATCTCTCTTCTGTAGTCCTGGATGCAGGGCTGACGTATCTCTGCAACTGCGACCATTGTATCTTTTCACCCAAATCCACCACGCCATCCGCGAGTCTCTACAAGGTCCGGTTGCCGCAATACGTCTGCCCTGCATGCAGCACTACAGGAGAGAGAACCATTTTTTAGACTGTGGGGACCAAGGTGGCCCCCAAAATGTTTTTTAAATTACCTACGACAACTACAAGTAAATCTTTTAAAACAAAATCAAAAAATGTTTATATTGATTATGGTGGGGTGACGTGATGTCACATTTTTAAGTACTGTACCCCATCACCCCCGTATCTGTTTTGCCAGCTTTTGTGATGCTGCTGTTCTTTTCATGTGAAAAATGGAAATAATAATGATAATAAAGAGAACTCATACTCAAACTCATAGATTTGCTAACTTCTAACATTTTATTTTTTCTAAATTTAAGGGCAACGCAAAAAATGGAATGGGGATTCCTCTGACTCTTCTGGCTCAGATGACTCTTATGAGGATCAGAAGAGGAAGAAGAAGAAGAAACACAAAAAACATGGTTCTTCAGACTCAGACTCCTCCTCTGCTGATGACAGGAAGAAGAGCAAGAAGAGCAAATCTAAAAAACCCTCATCATTTGGAAAGAGAGGTAACCCATCATCTGGAAAAAGATGGCTCACATTTCTATTGCTTCTGGAACAACGCACACACAAACAGCACTGTTGTTTACATTACACTTCAGCAACATTATGCACCATTTATTTTTTTTATATATATTTTTAAATGCCCCCAAAATTTGGTAAATGCACCCCGTTTTATACATTGAAGGCAAAAGTTAAATTAGTTTTATTTATTTTGATTACATTACATTGAAGCTAGATGGTAGCTGATGGCTTTTTGCATAGAGCTTTCAGTCTCCTGTCACATGGACCTACCAAGGTCTACTGAAGATGTTCATGTTAGTGGAAGCATCTTTTATTGTGACACTGCAGTCACATTTCCATCATAATTTCAGTGTAGCCTGCTCATGTATTGTTTTTTTTGATGTGGCATACTGCTAAGGTAACACTCTCTCCTCCACCCAAACACAATCTTATATAGGCTATATTTACCACAGTCAAGGCTGGCCCTATTACGAAACAGCTATGTAGAGAGTATCCACAACTGTATCAGTTTAACCATGGAGTGAAGAAGAGTAGTGCACTGCAGACACAAGATGACTGGTTTAACCCCTGATCTTCATGTCATGTAAGGATTTTAAATATATTTGGAATTATTACACAGTGTTAATCTATATTTTCTTTGGATGATCTGTTTTGTAGTTCTGAGCCCAGAGGACGTTGTACACCGCTACCAAGCGGTCCTAAAAGTCTTCAGGCGAAAACGCAGCATGACCAACACCTGTGAAGAACTCGGAGTGGACAGGAATACCATTGCAGGGACTGCGGTCATTGCAGATGTAATGATAGCCACAGAGGGCCCAGACTTTGGGGAGCTGCCCCTCTTCAAAGAAAAACAGACATTAGCGAACTACGCAAAATTATGCAAGGCATTTCTAGATGCCAACAAACCCCTGCAGGAACAAATTGAAAAAATGAGGAAGGCCACAGAGCTGCTCCCTATAAAATATAGAATGATAAAGTGAGGGATCAAGCTCTAAAGTGCAGTAATACAACATTTTTTACATTTTTTATTTTATTACTGCACTGTCTTTTGTTTTATCTGGTGGGGACGTTTCTTGTATCCAAAACCTTTTAGTGGGTAGTTGGACCCTGGTTTATTTTGAGTTTGTTATTTGTAATTTATTTTGAGTTTGTTAATAACCGTTGTTTTGAAATACACTTGAAAGCTATGCCATTATTTTGCACTTGTATTGAGTTTTGAAGTTACTCTTATTTTTGCACAGTTTTGCAGATTAAGAGGATTAAAATTAGTCTCTTTGACAGTTCACCTGTTTTTGCATATTTGTCACAGGTTGTGGGAAGGAGTGTAACAAAATGCATTGTATCTTTATGTAACGGATGTAAATTCAGGGTAATACCATTGAAAGAAACCACGCTTCCTTTTACAGTACAGTTCCACCTTCCTTACAGGGTAACTACTCTGTAAAACTCTGATGTCACCCTGATATTTACCTGATAATTATCAGGGAGATATGGGAGTTTTTGCCAAGTACCATGTTCAAAACTACACACCTTAATGGGTGGTAGATGATTATAATCTATAATTACCAGGAAAGTATATGGTAATACCATTGAAACAAACCACGCTTCCTTTTACAGTACAGTTCCACCTTCCTTACAGGGTAACTACTCTGTAAAACTCTGATATCACCCTGATATTTACCTGATAATTATCAGGGAGATATGGGAGTTTTGCCAAGTACCATGTTCAAAACTACACACCTTAATGGGTGGTAGATGATTATAATCTATAATTACCAGGAAAGTATATGGTAATATCATTGAAACAAACCACGCTTCCTTTTACAGTACAGTTCCACCTTCCTTACAGGGTAACTACTCTGTAAAACTCTGATATCACCCTGATATTTACCTGATAATTATCAGGGAGATATGGGAGTTTTTGCCAAGTACCATGTTCAAAACTACACACCTTAATGGGTGGTAGATGATTATAATCTACAATTACCAGGAAAGTATATGGTAATATCATTGAAACAAACCACGCTTCCTTTTACAGTACAGTTCCACCTTCCTTACAGGGTAACTACTCTGTAAAACTCTGATATCACCCTGATATTTACCTGATAATTATCAGGGAGATATGGGAGTTTTTGCCAAGTACCATGTTCAAAACTACACACCTTAATGGGTGGTAGATGATTATAATCTATAATTACCAGGAAAGTATATGGTAATATCATTGAAACAAACCACGCTTCCTTTTACAGTACAGTTCCACCTTCCTTACAGGGTAACTACTCTGTAAAACTCTGATATCACCCCGATATTTACCTGATAATTATCAGGGAGATATGGGAGTTTTTGCCAAGTACCATGTTCAAAACTGCACACCTTAATGGGTGGTAGATGATTATAATCTATAATTACCAGGAAAGTATATGGTAATATCATTGAAACAAACCACGCTTCCTTTTACAGTACAGTTCCACCTTCCTTACAGGGTAATTCACAGGGTTTTACCTGATAATGTTTTGGAATGTATGTGGTACACATTTGTAATTACTGGGTAAATACCAGTTAATATTTGCATAAATACATAGGGGTTACTGGGTAAATTGTAACTACTGGGTAATTAGAAAGTAATTACTTAGTAAATAGTTTCAAGCTATCAAGTAAATACTGGGTAATTACCAGGTAAATATCAGAGTCATTACTACCCTCACTGTCACTACACAGGTTGATTGGTAATACATAATCTATAATTCCTGGATAAATACCCGGTAGTTTTCAGTATATATCTAGTAAATACTGGGTAACTTGTTGGTAAATAGCTGGTAAGTACCAGGTAAATATATAAGCTATTATCACCCTAACAAAGTCACATATAGACACATTCAGTGGGTTTATTGTCTACGATATGCAATTGCAGGATATCTACCAGGTAATTATTGGGTAAATACCTGGTAGATGTCAGGAAAATATCTAGTAAATATCAGGTAACTTTTTGGTATTTACCAGATAAATGTGTAATGTAAATACTGGGTAATTACCTGGTAAGTACCTGGTAATTACAAGGCAATTACATTTAATTACCTGGTTATTACTTAGTAAATACATCTTATTACCAGGTAATTAGCTGGTAATTACCGGACTGTAAAAGGAAGGGTTACCCAAAATTTGATAAAGCGATATCAGAATCGTGAATCATGGACAGATATCCCTCTATTGGTAGTCCCTACCTCTCTCTTGCCCCGAAACCCACGTCAGTGAAACTGATTTTGCTACCTCCAAAGCATACCCGGAAGTCCCGCCTGCTGTCTCGGATGTTCCGCACCCTCTCTCGCGGGCGTTGCGTTAACGCCAGCGCCACGTCAACTCGTCGTTTGATGAGCTCCACAGGGGTCAACATGAAATGTTTCTGTGTACGATGAAGACATCCACTGTACTAAGGATGACGTTGTTTATGAGTGAAAGCAGTGGGTTGATGTGAGCATTCGCTGCCAAAGATTGAAACTCTGCGATTTGTCTTAACGATTATTCAGCAGTTTCTCAGAGCCAAATTAAATCGTTGACGGAACACTTGTGGGACACAGCGTTGCAGGGTCACGATGATGATGATGCCCTTACTTTGAAAGCGCCGGCTCCACTGTCCATTAAAATTGTCATGCTTTGTGTTGGTTTTCAAAAATAACTGCAGAATTAGACATTAATGCAACCATAAAAGTTGCACTGATCCATTTTCAATACGGATCTTTGTCATTTACAAGGCTCCCCCAAGATAGATAATGCATTTGATGTTCTTAAAAAATGACGTGTTGCCAACACATTTACCGTTACCCAACAGCATTTGAATCTACGTAATGTCTACTTTAAACCAATTTTAACGGCACAATTCTGTTGTGTATAACATCCCTACTTGACGACTTTATAGTGTACGGCGGGACATGACTGGATGTTTTAGCATTTAGCTAATGAGCATTTTTGCTAATGTTTTCAATTTAAGCTTTGGATATGACTGAGCGTTCACGGGCTCAATGCCACACGCGTGCGTTTGCGTTAGCCTTTTATTTTTGAGTGAACAAAGCTATTTAGAAATGTGGACTGCTATGTAGCACTCCATCTCAATTTGCGATGCAAATTAAGGGCTTCTGTTGCCACTCTTTTAATGTGTACTCGAAGCGGCTCTATAAATGAATTGATATTCTGTTCAACAGAACTAAAAGCATAAATGCTAGCACTAGGCTATGATCAAGTGTCTTATTAGGATTGGGCTAAATAAGCCATGGCTGAACGTATAACTGTGTTTACCCTGTGCACGGTTCACGTTGTAATGGACAATTTTCGTTTTGTCTTTTTGAAACAACCGCAATTATAACAAGACAAGAAGGGCAGTTGTGGTCAGAATGGTTCATTTCAACTCAAAGTATAACTGAGTATCATATCAGTTCAGTGGAGAATAACTATCTCCAAAGTCAACTGCTAACTGTCGCACACACACAAGCACATGCACACACACACACACACACACATACACACACACACAAACACAGTCACATAACATTATAATTGTATGTTATTTAGCTCCTCCACCTCCATGCTGTCAATAAAAAAAACATGAACCTATTCACAAACGTTCCAGGTTAAAGAAAAGGCTTACGATATAAATAACCGTGCATCACCTCATGCGCTCACTGCAGTTCAGCGCGCGCAAAACACCGGGTGGGTAACGGCGGCGCTTCTGACCCAAACAATCACACGCTGCAGTGACTGTCTCCCCTTTCTGTCTTTCCCCCTCCTCCCCCTCTCCCCCACGCCGCTTGGCACCCTGGCAGAGGGCACGCAGGGGTCCCCTCCATGCAAATGAGTCCCATCCCCCTCATTCATCTCCGCATATCACTCTTTCTCCCTGACATTCTCGTTCACACACGCACACAGACACAAGCGCGCATACATGCCAATGGTGCGCGGGTACACTACCACTTATTGGATCAACCCACGCATCTCTGATGCATGCACACGCACCAACAGCGGATTCGCCCGCTCCTCCTCTCAACGCGCCTACAAAGAAAAACCCGAAGCAGCGGGATATTTGGCAAGTGAAGACGGTCTGCGACCGTTTTACCAAAGTTTAGTATGATATACTGTGCTTAAACACACCTGCCCAAAATTATTGTTGACTCAGAAAAGATAATGTTTCCGATCCCCTTTTACTGGAGCCAATCACCAAGCTGGCTTTTCCCCCTTGAGCGCTATTGGCTGGTTTAACACAATGACGACAGGGAAGCGATTGCTGCGATCAAAAGCTATCGTTGGTCTGAATGGTTGAAAGACTATTATTATTTTTATTATTGTATTAATATTGTTACATTATACTATTTATTTTGTTTCACCAAAAAAGTTAAATACAGTAAAAACAATACCTTGAATATCACAGAATCTAAAGATAGCACCTAAAATAGGCAAAAGAAAAACAAAAACTAAACATACACCAATTTTGGTGAGTTATTCCAGCATGAAACTTAAAAGACAGGTCGTCCTCCAACATGAAGTCCAGGTATTTGTACAAGCAAACTAATTCTACTGGCCTGCCGTGTAATGTATGGAGTTGGGGCAAGGAATGAAACCAGGCAGGGTTCTGGTAAAAATGTTTTTAGTTGTCTTCTCTTAAAGAACTTACTTTTAAGAATTAAGATTGAGCTGAATAATTTCAAATGCTTCTTGTAGCTTTAAAAATTTCTCATCAGGTGACAATAGATAAGCATACAGGTGTATATTTAACATGGCAGCTTCAGAAAGTGTGTGTTTGCACGCCGGCCGCTGCACACACTCTGCATACACCCCGATGACCGACTCCACCGACCGCCACGGCACCCTGACACTTGATTCCCCCGACGGCGCCAGGGGGGCACCACACATTGCTACCTGGTCTGTGAGAAACACTCTTTCTAGCATGTGCTTTATAGTCCTCTCAATCTCCCTTCCCCTAACCATCTCTCTCTCTCTCTCTCTCTCTCTCTCTCTCTCTCTCTCTCTCTCTCTCTCTCTCTCTCTCTCTCTCTCTCTCTCTCTCTCTCTCTCTCTCTCTCTCTCTCTCTCTCTCTCTCTCTCTCTCTCTCTCTCTCTCTCTCTCTCTCTCTCTCTCTCTCTCTCTCTCCTGGTGCAAGGGTCCTTCAGGGCTGGCTCTATTGTGCCTGAGGAAAATGCCAATCTTGGCTCCACTGATCACTGATCACTAAAAGCAGCGTTTCATAAAGGAGCTGATATGCCATTCATTACCACTCACTCTTCCTCCCACATTTATTTTTGGGGCTTTCTTTCCATCTGAACTAAACTCTCTCCCTTCCTATCTCTCTCTCTCCCTCTCTCTTTCCCCTCTCTCTGCCCCTCCAACTCACTCCCTCGACCCCTCTATCTCTCCTTCTCTCTCGTCTTTTCTTCCTTCTCCCTTGCTATATTGATGAGGCCCCCCATGGGTCCAACAACATGTTTGTGTCATCATATTACAGCTTTCAGCCTTTATTTGAACACTGGTATCATTGGTGATCAGTTTACTAGTATATCGCAATCGTCATCGTAATTTCCCCATATAGTGGGGCTGCTTAAGTCCATTTTTGAGCCGAATCGTTCACTTCATGGTACAAGCACCAAATTTGGTACAAATGATGTCCAGGACATACCTTCTAATAAAAGTACGTTGCCCAGCTGAAAATCCAAGAGGGCCGCCAGTTTTCAAGATGGCCGCCTCGTCAAACGCCAAAAAAAGGTTTTCGAGGTAGAACTTGAATTAACAGAAGAATGTTAATGATCCAAGCATCAAAATGAATGTATTATGACTGGAATAACTCGATGGTGTCAATTGAATTCCAATATGGCCACCAATTTTCAAGATAATGGCTATTAAATGACTAAAAAGTAGCGTTTTCGCGTTTTTTCTTCAGTTTTCTGCAATGACGGGCTACAAACTTTTGACTGTCACTCACCACACACACACACACACGCACACACACACACATACAGCAACACAAGCGTTCTTTACTGAAATAAAAGTATAATTTAGCAATATAAATGATAATTCATTAAAATTCTGTGGTCAACATTTATTGGTTAGTAATTTTTTATAAGAGTGATGTCAAAGCACAACCAGGGCACACTGGTGACATCACTGCTGTGAGACTCAGCATGGGGTTCAGTGTCAGCTTGTAGTGTACTAACTGTAGTTGCAGTTTACTAACTGTTGTAGTGGTGTACTCACTGTAGTTGTAGTATACTTTAGTGTCCCAAATGCTATCTAATAAGCCCCTGTATAGACTCAACTAGAAGTTTAGTTAGTTGTAGTATTGTAGTTAGATAGCCGCACCTGAATTGACAGGATGTGCCAGCGCGGGATAGCCGAGCCAAGGGTAACGGGGCTTTAGTTACCTGGATGGTGTACAGATCGCACGGGATTTATGGCACTGGATGAACGATCAGGCTAGGTGTAGGGCACCAGATACTTGAACCTAGTTGCATCCCATATTCCAATGTGCTATGATATTTTGTATGTTTGGGTGGTAAAAGGATAATCCCTCGACCTTCAACTGTATAAGATGTCTGCCGATAATCCATTGAGTTGTGCTACTAAAACTGACTGGAGCAAGTGTTGCCTCTGTCAGACAGATACAAAAGCAGCGTTGAAGTCTCCCCCTACCCGTTATGAGTGTAGTTCTGACGGCTATTCCATGATAGCCAAAAACATACCTCTATTTCAGGCAATCAACCTGTTGCCCATCAGGTTAGATACATCCAGATTGGATGATGGAGGTGGCATTGAGGATACATTGAGGCGAAACGGTGCAATGTATCACCAAAATTGTCGCAAAATGTTTAGCAACTACAAACTCAAGCGTGCCACTAAAAGAGCAGCTGAAACTCAAAATGATCCTGGTGAAGGACATCAAAAAATTCGAAGGGCTAGCACTGAAGTACAGCAGTGTTTCTTATGCGAAAAGATGGAACCAACATCAGAGATGCGACAAGCCATGACCATGCAGCTGAATGAGAGGCTCAATGAATGTGCTCGTAACCTTAATGACGGAAAGCTTCTGGCATTATTGAGTGGCGGAGATGTGGTGGCCCTAGAACTTAAATACCACTGGTCTTGCTTAACGGACCTGTATCACAGAGAGAGGGCACACATTAAAGCGGAAAAACAAGAAAAAATCCAGTCGTCTCAAGAAAAGGAAGCCTTTCATTTGGTGTTCTCTGAACTTCTGACCTATGTCATTGAGGCAAAAAAAACAAACAGTGATGGGTCTTCTGTGTTCCGACTTGCTGAATTGGTTAGTCTTTACAGGGAGAGACTCAAGCAGTTTGGGACAGACCTACCTGATGTGAATGCGACCCGACTGAAAGAAAGGCTTTTGGCAGAGATACCTGGACTTGTAGCCTACAAGAAAGGGCGAGATATACTTCTGGCATTTGAAAAAGATGTTGGTCCAGTCTTGTCAGAAGCGTCATCCGACGCTGATGCCATTATTCTCGCCAAAGCTGCCCAGATATTGCGCAGGCACATGGTGAATCACAAGTCTAAGTTTGAGGGCAATCTCTATGAGAGTTCAGTGCACGATTCCTTTCCTCCAGCTCTACTTCAGTTTGTCTGTATGATTGAACATGGGGCAGATATAAAATCTCAGCTGAAATTTGGAGCGACTACAAATGATCTGGCAATGGCTCAGCTCCTTCAATACAACTGCTTTGCCAAGTGCAAAGAAGGTGCTGCCACACAAAGGCATTCCAGAGACAGGGAAACCCCATTTCCGGTCTATATAGGGATGTCTATTTATGCTAAGACCAGAAAGAGACACCTTGTGGAAATGCTGCATGACCATGGTCTTAGTATTCCATATAATCGAGTACTTGACATATCAGCTCAGTTGGGAGATGCAGTTGTAAACAGATACATTGAAGAAGGTCTGGTTTGTCCCCCCAAACTAAGAAAAGGCCTCTTCTGCACAAGTGCAATGGATAACATCGATCACAATCCTTCATCTACAACTGCGACTTCATTTCATGGAACCAGCATCTCCATCTTCCAACATACATCATCAGAAAATCAAGGCGAAGTTCGAGAACCAATTCTTATTAAGAACAGCAGTGTAAAGAAAGTCCCGGAACTTCCTGATTCCTATACAAATGTCCACCCTGCTTTCTTCACAAAAAAGAAGCCATCTCCTCCAAAGGGCAATGTCACATATGCATCTCTGCCAACTCTCCTCCTGACAAATGAATATGAATGGCTGCAGAAGGTTAGCCTAACACAAGATGATGATGAGGTTAACATCACTTGGTCAGCTCACCATGCAGAGAAGAAGCGAGGTCTTGCATTTGATGTGAGCATTACCTCACTCTTCCCCCTTCTTCGCGATGAGGCCCATTCTATTGCCACAGTGAGGCATACCATGAACAAAGTCAGGGATGCTATTGCACACCTCAACCCTGGTCAGGTCCCTGTGATAACTGCAGACCAGCCTATTTATTCTATTGCCAAACAAGTCCAGTGGCACTGGCCTGACCTGTATGGTGAGGACAAATTTGTTGTAATGTTTGGCGGTCTCCACATAGAGATGGCTGCATTCAGATCACTTGGGACCCTGCTTCAGAGTAGTGGGTGGACAGGTGCTCTTGTGGAGGCTGGGGTGGCCTCTTCAGGAACAGCTGACTCCTTTCTTTCTGCCTCAAGTGTCACAAGAACACGCCACATGCACCAAGTTACAGCATGCTGTCTGTACATGCTCCGAAAGGAAGCATATGAGTACCATTGTGCAGAACAGAATGATGGAGCGCTGAATTTCAATGACTGGTGTGAGAAGTGCAGGAAGGAGAGTCCTCAGTTTCAATTCTGGGAGCTTGTGTTGTCAATGGAATTGGTGATTTTCTCGCTGGTCAGGTCTTTCAGAGAGGCTAACTTCAACTTGTATTGTCAAGCACTGTCTGCTCTAATCCCCTTCTTCTTTGCAAACAACAATGTGAACTATGCTCGATGGCTCCCCATTCACCTCAGAGACATGGTTTCTTTGGAGCAAACTCACCCTCAGATTTTCAATGAATTTCAGCTTGGAAAGTTTGTGGTCCACAAGACTCACAGGGAGCTCTCAGGCATAGCCATTGACCAAGCTCACGAGCAGGCTAATGCAGTTGTTAAAGGTGATGGTGGTGCCATTGGAGTTACTGAGGATCCATCTGCACTGAGGCGGTGGATGGTGTCTGGACCAGAAGTTAGCCAGTTAGTCAACCAGTATGAGTTGGCATCTGAGGTCAATGAAGCAACTGAAGATATCAGGCATCATGAGCAGACTCGTCAGTCTCAGAAGTCCTTCACTGACAAGGTCCAGAGGTTGTTTGCTGTGATGAAGGATCTGGGTAATCCTTTTCAGGAAGAGTCCAAAGATCTGCTCACATTGGACACAAAAAACATTGCACATCCCAGTGCTGCTGAGCTTGTAAGAACTCACTTTGAGAAAGGTCAAGTTGCCTTCAGAGATTTTTTCAATGGTCTGGGTGATGAGACTTCCTTCTATAGGCCGATTAAAAAGAACAAAGTTGACTTCTTTCGCCAAGAAGCAGCTTCAGCTTGCAGTGACATGAAGAAGCAGGTACTCAAAGATGACTGTCGCCTGTTCTCACAGCTCTTTATATCCTGCCAATCACGAGAGTGTGACCTGCTTGAGTTCTTTAAGCATGAGAATCAGTCTTTCCCTGCAGCACTGAGCGACACAGGGAACTCTACTACGGCCAGAAGTCTCAGCTTGCAAACATTTTGGACGCTACCATTTCTCCTCCTGACAAACAACCAGAATGTGGTGCTATTATCATTGATGGTTCCTCTCTTGTGTATTCATTGTCTCCAAAGACATCAAAGACCTTTGAGGAATATGCTGTCCAAGATGTAGTTCCAAAGATCCAGGCATACTCATCAAAGTATGAGCGAACAGACATAATTTTTGATGTCTACTGGACTTCAAGCCTGAAGGCTGAAACAAGGTCAAACAGAGGTAAGGGAGGTCGACGTAGAGTGACCGACAAAACCAAACTACCGCCCAACTGGAAAAGCTTCTTGCGAGACAATGAAAACAAGACTGAACTCTTTGGGTTCCTAGCAGAGAAGATAGTGACCTTGTGTCCTGACAATGTCGTAGTTGTGACCAAAGGAGAGCAGGCTCTTTCAAACAAACCCATCAGCCTTGAAGGTTTAAGTCCTTGCAACCACGAAGAAGCTGACTCCAGAATCTTCACACATGCTCTTCATGCAGCCAAGCAACAGATAAAGTCTGTGTTGATTAAGGCATGCGACACAGATATTCTTGTGGTTGCAGTCAATGTTTTTGCGACTCTTCAGGATGCAGGCTCGGAAAAGATCTGGATAGAATTTGGCCAGGGTCAGTCCATTAGGTGGTTGCCAATTCATGATATGGTGGTGAATCTTGGCCCAGAGAAATCCAGTGGCATGCTGTTCTTCCATGCCTTCACTGGCTGCGATGTTGTGTCAGCTTTCCGTGGTAAAAGCAAGAAAAGTGCATGGCAAGCATGGGAGGTTTGCCCTGAAGTTAGTCCTGTCTTCAAAAAGCTCAGCCAATACCCACCTATCATAGAAGATGCAGACCTCAACATCCTTGAGAAGTTTGTCATCACCATGTATGACAAGCAAAGTACTACATGCAAGGTTGATGAGGCAAGACTGGACTTGTTTGCTCGGAAGCAAAGGTCTTATGATGCCATTCCACCAACAAGCGCATCCCTCGTTCAGCATGTGAAACGGTCTGCTTTCCAAGCTGCCTGCATATGGGGCCAAGCAACAGTGTGCAAAATGCAAACTGAAAGTCCTGCCAACTGGGGCTGGCAAAAAGATGGTCAGATCTGGCAAGTTCTCTGGACAACCCTTCCACCCATTGCTCAGACTTGTGAGCAGTTGACAAAATGTGGCTGCAAGACTGAATGCCAAGGACGATGCAAATGCTATCGCTTCGGCCTGAAGTGCACACAGTTGTGTGCCTGTGCATGTGAGGGCTAAGAAAATAGAACAACCAAGTTTAAGTTGAATGTTTGAGTTGGATATTTGTATTATTATTTTTTAAGTTATGTTGATTCAAGTTCTGGATCGTAAAACATGCAGCCTATGCTTTGACACCTTTTCTGTGTTTTTATACCGTTATCTAAAAATGAAAAAAAAAAAAAATAACCTATACAAAAAAAAAAAAAAAAAAATGGGGGACACAAAGACAGCCTCTACGTGGCCTCCCCTACAAGTAGCTTACAGGTCCAAAAGCTTTAAGTGAAACTAATGTCTTTGTTTGTGAGTGTTTTTTTCATTTAATTCGCATTGTATCATCATAATATTCAATAATTTTGATTTTCTAAATGCAGAGTTGTATTTCTCATGTGCAAAAATACATATTTCAATGTATAAACCATCAGAATAGGACTATTCAATCAAAATATAGTTCAAACGCTGTTTCAAACCACTTCGAATGGCGGCCATCTTGAAAAATGGTGGCCACTTTGTTTGTTCAAGTGGGCAACGTACTTTTATGAGATAGTAGGTCCAAAAGCACTTGTGTACCAAATTTGGCGCTTGTACCACAAAGTGAACGATTTTTCATTAATGTGCTCCACTAATAATGACTCGCTGTGCATTATCCTGTGTATTACATGGCTACTTACTAACTAACTTACTAACTATTTGAAACAACAAGTAAAGAGAAAATGGACATGTCAACATTTTTAGCTCCTAATGATTATTTTATATCATAAGGTCGGGCTAGATCAAGGAGAATTTGTACCAAATGTGTTTAATTTTGGATAAATGTTAAATTTTTCAAGGTATTTTCAAGGTTAATGTAAAGAAGAATGTATCCAGACAGTTATTATGGCTCTCCAAGACATAAAGGTTCAGCAGGTCAACTAAGGCCCTTATACAAAGTCTCAGAAATGTTGTCCAACCTGGGCCGGGGGCGTGGCGCTTTAGCTTTGACTTTGGGTTAAAGCGCCCCTTGTGGTCAAAGTGATCTCAAACCTTTGGAGACTGTCTGATACGCTTTCCAATGTATACCAAATTTGAGCACCCATAGATTTTCACGTTTGGAGTGCTGATTTCTGCCCTATTAATTTGGTAAATATAGTAAATCCATAGTAAATAATATTTTGAAACACACCATTCACTTATATATAGGCATATTTTGAAAGCTCTCTGAGCTGATAGTGACAGAAAATGAGCCAGGAGAATAATAATAATTTAAAAAGAAAACATACAATTACAATAATATGGCATTTGCAACCACACTCATTATTTAATTGAATTTAAAATGATACTATTGCATCCACTTAAATAAATAAGTCTGTTTGATTCTTCTGTAGGAACTGTGTCCATAGCAACGGTCTGTTATTCACAGCAGCCGTCTGCTATTCAAAAATAACCAAATGCCATAATTGTCCAATTAGAATCGAGTTTTTAAAAAGCAGGAATGTTTTTAGATCATTCAATAAAGCAGTATGCAATAAAGCAGGATAGGGTACCTTTGAGTTCACGGTGAAAGGTTGTCGGTTCAAACCAACAATGTCTGCCGTCTACCAGTAAGCCTCCATAAGCACTAGGCCTGAACCCTACTTGATCCATATTGACAGGAACCTGAAATTGACTGGAAGTCACTCTGGATTGGGATCGATATGGGATGGGATGAACAACGATTTAAAACCCACTCTTACAAGCCCGCTGCAGGTGTTTTCCTAGATAAGGTACATGGTACAAAAATATTCCTGTATAATCAAAAAGTTAATAACTAGAATGAGGTTGAGGATTATGACACATGAAAACTGGTTCAGCTCTGTGAAAATAACTGCCTTTTAATGGCAGGGTGTGAAACCCTATTGCTATTTGAGTCTCACAAGCACAAAAAAACGATTGGATTTTGAGGCTAATTATAAGGTTAAGGAATTACCAATTTAGAAAATCTGCTCTTGGGAAAAAATATAATCCAGAGAAATCCTAGCTCATCGAATGTGAACACCATCCCCTCCCTCTATGTCCCTTCTGCTCCTGTGTCACAACAATGCGGTTTCCTCCTAGTCTCCCTAACCCCTGTCTCAACAGTGGCCAGCGGACGGTGGCCAGTGGCCGGACCCAGACCCGTGGCCTGGCTTTGAACCTGTCACTGTACGTTTGTTACGGCTCTCCTGGGAAAAAAGACACTGGAGCCCAGTCCCTCCGAGTCATGGCTGAAGTTTGCATGGAGCTGGCACTCAACAGAAACACACTCTAACTTATACATGTCTCCAGTGTATGTGTGGGTTTTTTATCCTTG
Source organism: Pollachius pollachius (assembly GCF_949987615.1). Lineage (NCBI taxonomy): Eukaryota > Metazoa > Chordata > Actinopteri > Gadiformes > Gadidae > Pollachius > Pollachius pollachius. The sequence goes on along the minus strand of NC_136937.1, from coordinate 16,747,883 downwards.
AAAGATTTATGTTGAGTTTGCTTGTGTTGTATGTAATCTGGGCACGATGCTCTTCTGAGCTCCGCTCATCGGTGTCTAAACAGTTATTTGTTGATACGGATACTTTCTTAAACACTAATTTGTCCTTTTTCAATCCAATGTTTACAGGAGGGGTTTAACTTTGTTTCCATTTCACGCAACAAATCTCGTAGATGTGTGAAAATGAATGAAAAGAATGGTAGCTTAAATCTCTCAGAGGCTTGAATGAAGGCCCAAGTCATAGAGCTTAAGCCTTTATATTTTTACTTTGAACTATCACCTGTCCAACAGTTTTTTTACCATGAACCATAGACAAAGGTTTTCTAGATTTTAAATATGTAAAAAATGCACACATATAACAATGTAAATAATATGCTAAAAGAGCCAAGATAGAAATAATTGCACACTTACAGCAATGCATGTCAAAGGCTTTGGACTAAAACATAACTGATGAAACCAAAGCTTGCTCCCATGTAGGATGGACAAAATGGCCTCAATGACCTATGCCCTTGGATATATATAAGTCAGGCAGGAGACTTTCAGAATTCAAAAAAACAAAATCAATTATAGGATGTGATTCACAACATTATTGAAACATTAATCAAATCATATTCGAGCAGCATTGACTACAGATATTCCCAGTTCATTTTAATCTACAAGCTAGTACAGTATCTGTTGCCAGTATCAGCAGTCAATGCTAATCGATAGTGATTAACACTCAAGCCACCCAGCCAGCCGAGCTACACTAATTTGTGTCACCCAGTTGCACAGCCAGTTGGAGTGGACAGAACACTGTTTTTGAGTTGTTTAATTCTTTATAAGAGCGAGAGCCAAAAGGAGCAGAATAGCACCAGTCAGTAGCAATTTGATTCAACCCAAAACGGGCTAACACAAAATATGTGTTCACAGAGACAGCAGATCAGACTTTATGACATTCTCATGAAGGAACATGCTCTTATTAATATTAGCTTACTATTCAAAACTCTCTTTGCCTCTGAATAGCATGTAGCCAAGAATACGTGTCCTCGTATTAGACCCGACTGATATTATTCCATACATCTTTCCCCGAATGGGAAAACAAGTGTAACCCTTGTCCCATGTAGTTAAATAATAAATCTAGAGTGGTTAATACAATAAGACTGGGCCTGGGCTCGTTGTAGGAAACTACAACTTTGATTCATATATTACTGTTAGATAATTTTAATAAATGACCACAACTGTATTTTAAATGTAAAAGTATCCATTCACATTTTTATTCACAAAATGAAATACTAGTTTAATGTATTTTAGGAAAAGAAACAAATAAAATCAGATGCACGGGATTCTCCAATTCACAACAATGCAAACTCAATGTACCACACAATCAAATTAACAACACACTTTAAATGAGGTTAACCCGTTGCAGGCCTGTTATTTGAAGCTTGTGTGCGGTGGGGCCTAAAAACTGTACTGGCCGCTTCACTCAGCGTTGAGCTCAAAATAAAAGCACGTGCATGTGTAGGTCAGTACTCACGAAATCCAGGGTGTAATTAGTAGGGGCAGAAAGGGATTGGGGGATGATATTCTCACGAAGATAATGGCAATGGCGGTGGCAATCCAAACACACACGCGGGCAATGGCGGTGGCGAAGTCACAAGGAAGAAAAACACAGAAACAGCAGGGCCATCTGCTGGAAACCCCTCTCTCTCCAACGTCCAGCTCCTTTAAGCATATTATCCGATGAGCCACAATATCAAACACTATTTCATATCGAACTAGCATTAGCTTTGCGTTAACTTAAGTCACAATACAAAACTACGATATGCGGGCACATTAGCACAGAATGCTACCGCTAACTAGCACGTCGCTAACCGCGTTACACATCTAGTACTCTTCGTTACTATAACAGTTAGATATAGCACAATGGAGGCATACACATCGTATTCACCTTTTGCAGGTCACAAAGAAGTTTAAATCAGGACCACGAGTAGTCGACCTCACGATAAAACTTAACTGTTTCCCACACTACGATGCCTCCTCTTAGCTCTCAGGTCAGGTCAGGTTTCTTTCTCTACATGTGCTCACTACTCCCCACACTAATCTGCTGCACTAGTCCCGCCCGTTACACGGTGAGACTTTATTCGGATTGGCTTGTGAGGTTTTAATACAACCAAAGACAAAACAGAAATTAAATGATTTACGTGTGACAGGCAACAGGTTAAGTTAAACATTAACACGGCTTCTTCCTCTCTTTTATATCCTGAATTCACAAATATTTTAGACTTGATAACTTAAAGACCTTTATATTAATTTATCTTTTAACTGTAAATAGTTTTATTAAACGAATTATATTTATGCTTTTAACCCGCACACATTTTATTATTATGAACTCTATTTATTTATGAACATTTAACACAGCATTTTATTATACTGTTAATTATTTTTTATGCTCTGTAACTTATGGTTTTTGTACAGGGCTACACAAGACTTTGCCTTCGGGCTGCAAATGCCTCAGAGCCTCTGCCCACCTGTATCCAAGGCATCGCACGCCCATTGGATTAAAATTCAATAACATTGAGCCTCCCCCCCTCCGTTCTGGACCACTGAACTGTGATATCACTCCCATTCTCCAATCAAATCCAGGTATCATTTTTTGAATCAACACTTTCAGCCAATACAAAATAAATGGTATGTTTTCCAATTTGAAATCCTCATGACTTTTTAATGTTCAAACCTAACCCTGCTGAAGCACATTTCAATCAGTTTTTTGAGGAGGGGGGTGAAATATGTACGTTGAAACGAACTGACCATAGGCATTACAGAGTGGGTAACATCTTAGGTTACAGTATAGGGTACAATAAGTTGTTAACTAACATTTAAATAACATTTCATTATTCGTCTACTTATCATGTAGGTTCATGTTCATGTCATCTAAGGGATATATTAAAACATGCTAGTGTATTTAAACATAATGAAAATGGCCCCGCTCTGCACACTGTCCGTGCCGAGCGCGGCCTGGAACACACTCCAAGGTTACTGTTCCCTCGGTGGTTGGCCCCAGTGCCCCCCTGCACTCGTTACCTGGAATGAACCTCCACACCTGGAGGGCCGCCTTGTTAATTCAAGGCAATCGGGGCAATTGAAACGTGAACCAGCACCACCCACCCGCACACACACAAACACACACACGCACACTCACACACACACATAAACAGAAACATACACTCATACAGAAACATCTAAACTCACTCACACACACAAAAGCTAAAACACTTACACTTACACACACACACACACACACACACACACACACACACACACACACACACACACACACACAGACAAAAAACGCACACACACGACTGTAGGGCATTTAGCTTATGCTGCAGAGTACTCCTAATTGTGTGTAAGCAAGCATAATATAATGATCATCTTATCATGGAAAGATAATTAGTTATGGTCAACCACAATTTTACATGGAAACTGAGAGAGCGACCTCAGCCCTGGCAATTGGATGAGGCCCATTAGGCCTGCACATATATCTGTGAGTGTACAGTATAGAACCACCGCTATTGTTGTGAATGCACATGCATGCGGGTTTTATTGTACGCAAGTTTATGTATGTGTGTTTGTGTCTGTTTGAATATATGTTTGTGCATGTGTGTTTTTGTATATGTATGTTGTTGTTGAGAGTGCATGGATGTGTGTGGGTCTCTGTCTGTCAGTATGTTTGTTTGTGTGTCTGTGTGCGTGCCTGTGTGTGTCTGTCTGTGTTTTGTTTTGTTGCTTTGAGTGAAGGTATGAAGGCTTTTCACACCTACGACGCACGGCGGTTCAACGTTTACAGGAATGGATTCTGGTATGCAGCGTTGGGAGTGCATTAACATTAAGCACTGCCATGTGTTTGTGTGTGAGTGCATGTGTGTGTGTGTGTGTATGTGTGTAGGAAGCAGAATTTAGGCAGGGGTGACTAATGGTGGACAGGAGTTTACCAGTCACTGTTCAGTCATTTAGAGGATGCTTCCATCCAGAGTGATGTTCAGCGTTTAGTTTTGTTTGGAGACATGTCTTCGTTTAGCAGGTGGGGGTTAGCGGTCCTGCTGAAAGTCCCGCCTACAGCCCTGGTATACTTGGAGTCATACACACTGACCACAAGACCTCTCCTGCCCCATACACATATACTGAATTAATTGAAGATTCCCTGTAAACCAAACCCAACCCACTAAGGCTCTGGGACTGTAATTAATTGCAGTGTTCTCCCGGTCTACCTAAACACAAATTTCTCTTACACCAGTGAACTGTCTACATCCTGTTAGCTGGTACACCATTCAACTGTCCCCGGTCTGCTACTTCCTGTTAGCTGGTACACCAGTTAACAGTCCCCGGTCTGCTACTTCCTGTTAGCTGGTACACCAGTTAACAGTCCCAGGTCTGCTACTTCGTGTTAGCTGGTACACCAATTAACAGTCCAGGTCTGCTACTTCCTGTTAGCTGGTACACCAGTGATCAGTCCCCATCTCTTTCTTCCTATAAGCTCCGCCAGATAATAGTTCCCGGAGCAAGAACAATAAAAACCGAACAAGAACCCCCCCAAAAAAAGACACGTTTTAGAGGAACAATTTGAAAAGTGATATCCGAATACTTGAAACGAAGATTCCTCCATCGAAGGTTCCTCCATCACTCTCATCTCTCACTGCTGCTAAGCCTATGTCCCCGAAAGTCACGCCCCCTCTCTCTCTATGTAACAACATTCATTTGGAGCAGTCCTGGCGTTCCTGGCGTTCAGTCGGGAGATGGGAATTCTAGGGAACGAGGTCACAGTTTACTAGAAGATTCTTTAAGCTACTGGGGACAGGGGTAGGTTCCACAAGGTTCAGGAGAAGTTGTGAAGTTTTTCCATTTAGGATCTTGGTGATGTGAGTAGAGCAAGGCACGGAGCACAGTACAAGTAACTATCAGCATATTTAAAGGCAGATGTTGCACACCTTCCCCTTGTCTTTATCTCCTCCTATGGGAGGCCCATTTGTCAGTTGCATCTGTCGGGTACATCTGTTAATTGGATTTTGCTATTATCCTTTGTCTTAGATTAGATGTGGGAATTGATGGCTACATTAAAACTCTACAAGGATCTACGAGGCACAGTAAACATCTCCTTTACAGCCCACGGGGTCCTGTGAGTGTTAATTTCCTCCACCGCCATATAACTGTATTGCATTAAGATGGAGACCGCAACTCATGCAAGGGTGAGAGAGAAGGTGGGGGGGGAAGGGGGGGGAGAATATGCGGTTACAGTACAGGAATGGGATGGGGGAAGGAGAGAGAGAGAGAGAGAGAGAGAGAGAGACAGATACTGAAAGAAACAGAAACAGAAAAGCAGAGAAACAGAGTGAGACAGTGACAGAGAGAAACAGAGAGATAGACAGAGAGAGAAAGACAGACAAAATAAGAGCGATAGAGACAGAAAAAAGAGAAAGAGATTGAAAGAGGGAGCTACAGAGAGTTCTAAAGATGGTAAGAAAAAGATAAAGAGACAGAGAGCGAGAGATAGACTGAAAGTAAGAGAAAGAGAGGGATCAGATTAGTAGAGAAACAGAGAGAGAATGTGAATCAGGAGTTCTCCCCTGGCCCCTAGTGGAGATAGGGGCCCCTAAAGCTGTCTTGACACCTGACATGTTTCATCACCAACCCCCTTCCAGCACCGGGGACCCCAGCCAGCGATGCTGCATTCCCACGGAATAAGAACCAAACCCACCAATGGAAACAAAATGGATGTACTTCTAAAAAAAAAACATGTGTCATAATCACACTGCAGTGCAAGTCTCAATGAGGATCACAACACAAACTCTCTCACACCCACACACACACACACACACACACACACACACACACACACACAAAACCTTATAATTGATAAATCTAGAAATGATAACTCCTGCAGAAAGTAAATATATTAAAATAACTACATAGAAATATATATATATATATATATTTACAAATTCTCCAGACCAGGCCACAACATGTGCCGCATGACAACAGAAAAAGGGAAAAGTCAGATCTTCCCTATAACTGATACAAGCAGGGCCCCTAAATCCATCACAAGCCAATAATAAGTGCGGGGCCCTCGCCGGCCCCTAGCTGGGCTGATGCTGGCCATTCACTCATGAACTGCACTGCTTAATCCACACAGAGGAACTAATAGGAAATGTGAAAA
>NC_136937.1:16719175-16739175 GCF_949987615.1 Pollachius pollachius | reverse complement strand
GCATTGAATTGCACGCTATGTGTATACCACTGAGGTTATGTGTGGGTGTGTATGTGCATGTGCGTGAGTGTTTGTGTGTGTGAAAGAAAGGGAGATGGACAGAATGAATCCCATACCATGCTCTTCATCTCCCTACCACCCCTGGGTGCATGACTACTCTACACACCCTGCATTATGGTTCTATTAAAGCAATAACAGATGTGAAGTGATGATCTGACAGATGCAACGTCTGTTCCAACGTACGCTAACGCAAACGTACACTAACGCAAATGTACGCTAACGCAAACCTATGCTAACACAAACCTACGCTAACACAAACGTACGCTAACACAAATGTATGAGCCCATTCTGGTCTAAACTGCAGCACAGCTCCTCACCAAGAACGGGCAACGTGATTGGCCCAGAGCATCCTGATTCTGCGTGTGAGTCTATGGGCCCTATCTTGCATCCGGTGCAATTGACTTAATCACTGACGCATGTGTCGTTGCTAGTTGCAACTGGCACAGAGCGTTCTTTTCCCTCCACCGCCATGCGCCTGTAAATTAGGGAATGATCTTGCGCCCCAAGGGGTGGTTCGGCAAAAGAAGGAGGCGTGTTCTGGCACAAACGTTCCCTGGTGCTATTTTGCAGTTTCAGAAAACAATTGTGCCACAAACCAGGAAATACCTGGTTTAAAGTCAGTGGCGCGTTGTTCAGATGCTATTTTAGTTGATAACGATAATGCATACAATACTGGTAAGAAACGATGTTTGTTAATGTATTGCTTATATCATTAAATAGAACCACAGTTACCGCATATCATATGTGTGATAAGTTTTCTTTGCCGAAATTTATTTAAGGACTCAGTGTTTCTGAAGTTGTGGAAGAAAACGCTATTCCATGTGTGAATTAGGCCAAATTATTTGGCCATAAACTGAGCCTTTTGAAATTTGAAATTCATGTAGTCATGCATCTGTCTCATCGGAGACTGCAAGTGCGCTGTTAAAATATCAACTCGTCAGATTCAAATGTGCTCATAGCTCTTAAAGGGGATGGGAGATGGCACTCTCATTGGTTTATTGCACGTTACGCCCAAACTACACCTACGGGTAATTAGGCTACTTCAGACCGACCCTTTTTAGATTTGCGCCGGGCGCAAGAGTCATTTATGCGCCGGTGAAATAGCAACATCGCCATAGAACCGCCCACAAAGCTACTTGCATTTGGCGCTTCTCACTTGCGTTTCAGACCTTTAAAATAGGGCCCTAGGTGTGTTATCACCTCGAGTGAATATGTGTTTGATCAGCTAGACCAGACGTGTCAATCTCAAGAGAGCGAGAGCTTAAGGTCTTGTTATCTTAAATTTCCGATCATGCTGATCATGTTACCAGTGAAATGACGGCATCCCAACACTAGATTGCAGTGTTTCCATATTAGTGCCATTTACCGAATTAAGAAATACAAACAATGATCCCAAAATGTCCAGGAAGAGAAAAATGTATGCAGTTGGAAGGCTGTTTCAAGAAATGGGAAGGCGAATATCTGTTTGTGCTTCAAGGAGAAAAAACGGTGTGTCTTTGTGTTATGAGGCAGTGGCGGTTGTCAAAGAGTACAATCTACGTCGGCATTTTTACACCAAACATGGAGCTAAGAATGCCAAAGAGAGCCTTCAAGAAAAACAACAAATGGTGCAAGAATTAAAAAGCAAATTGTAATCGCATTAGGATGTGTTCAAGACAGCCACAACCAAAAACAACCAAAAACCCAAAAACAATTCCAGCTGTTCTTGCAAGAAATGTGCTCGGAGCACGGCGGCGTGCTGTACCATACCATAAGTACGGTGGCTGAGTAGGAGGAAAGTCCTCAAACGATTTATTGAGCTTAGGGAAGATATTGCTCTTTTCATGAAGAGTAAAGGAAAGCCCTTGTCTGAACTGTCAGATCCAAGCTGGCGTGACTTTGCTATGTTGTGTGACATAACTGAGCATCTCGGCCAACTGAATCAGAAGCTGCAGGGACGCAAACAAGTCACCATCAGATGTCCGACATGATCACGGCTTTCCAGCGTAAACTTGACCTATGGATGTACCAAGTGAAACAGGACAATCTTGCCCACCTTCTTGTTTGTCAGAGCATCTCAGCCGCATTTCTTGGTACTTTTTTATGTACTCAGCTAGCTACCAACTGAGCCGGTTAATGAATGAGTTTGATTGGCGCTTCTCTGACTTTAGAGCACAGCACTTAGGCTTTGCCATCTTTGCCAATCCTTTCACCACCGTCGTCTGCACTGCACCCCACAATCTTCAGATGGAGTTAATAGAGCTTCAAAGCGATAGTGGCCTGAGAGCGAAGTTCCAGGATGCAGCAATCCAGGACTTTTACCGTCAACTGCCCCCTGGTTTGATGCCACAGCTTCGACTTCATGCTGCCCATGTTCTGTCTATGTTTGGGAGCACCTATCTGTGCGAGTGGATGTTTTAATCATGAATCTAAACAAGACCAAGCACAGATCATGCATCACTGATGACACCTCCATGCTGTTCTAAGGATTGCCTCAGCACAAGACCTAAGACCAGACACTGACACACTGGCCATGGAAAAAAGTTGTCAGACATCTGGTCAGAAAACACATTTTTAAGGTAAGTGTTTTTAAAAACCTAATTAAAATGTAATAAAATGTATTTCAACCAAGAACAAGAATAGTTAAACTGTGTGCAATTTAATGATTGTACTTGCATTTTGCTTTGTGTTTGTTATTTTCAGAACATGATCAATGGATGAGGACAGTGGAGAGGGAATTCATGTGGTGGGTTAAAGGATAGGCAGCATCTCCTCATCAACTTCACCTTAAACTTTACCAATATAGTTGTGAACTGAGTTTATTACATATACTACGTTATATGTGTAGCAATGTATTTAGTGTTTGCAGGTTTATGTGTTTATGCAGACAAATGTTCACTGTAATCAAACCATCTCTCATTAGTCAGGTGTATTCCCTTACAAGGCTGTGTGCAGACATTTGTTTATGTAAAATGCTACACCTGTCACACAGCAGCTCACAATTGTTGGTTTGGCCATTATTATGACATTAGTTTTGAAAAAAGTTAATGTCATAACTTGTTATTTATCCTTATTCACCTGGATAGTTTGATCGTTGATTGATGGAGTAATGTGGGTTTCATAAGCTGACAAATTAAAAGGATTTATGTTATAACAGAGCAACAAGCAAACATTGCTTTTTACATTTATGCAAATATATATGTAATATTTGTAAGTTGAATAATACAAATCCAGAGATACTTAACATTTACTTGCATTTATTTTACATTGTATTTAGCTACATTTATACTTCCTCAAAGTGACATCTGACCCTTTGAGGGCAACCATTATGCTGATGTGGCCCTCGGTGAAAATGAGCTTGACACCCCTGACCTAGACTGTATGTGTGTTTGTGTGAGTGTGTTTCTATTCATTTGCGATCTCTTGGGTGTGTGCTGGTGTGTGGGTGTGCGCGCTTGCGTGCTCTCAACGACCAGGTTAACAAAAAGCATGCTGCTTAAATGTCTTTAAGCACAGATTAGAGACCGCAGCACTTCACTCACAGCCCCCCCCCTCCCCACACCCCTCCTCCCACCTACCAATTACCGACCATCACAACAGCCCCCCCACAGAAACAAAATGACACTTAAGTCAATAAAACAGCCACCATAAGGCAGCTCTGCATGACTGTAAAAACCTTAAGTGATACGTGATTCAACTGAAGATGGCAGCCAAACAATAACCCCCCCTCCGCACACACACAAACACAAACACACACACACACACACACACACACACACACACACACACACACATGCAGACAAACAGAATAGGTGAAGTTTCTTCTGGCGAGCGCAGGGACTTAAGTCGGATTGATGAGGTCATTACCCTGCGTCATGGCTGCGGCAGAAGGGGGGGGGGGGGGGGAGTGTTAATCTTAATAAAAGACTATGAACCTAAAAGAGAAAAAGGAACAGTCATGCGGTTTGATGATGACGAGTGGAGGCGAGTCCCAGTCTGCTCTCCTCTTCGTCGTCTACCTGCCGATGAATTGCTCCGGGGCCTTCAGGGAGCGTCAAAAAAACGGCAAAATTAAGACAAAACGGGGAAAAGGGATTGTTTTCTTTTTATTTTTCTCCATGTTCTCCAGGCTTTCAACTTTTACTTTGAAAGTAGGCGTCCTTCAGATGTCTGCTTAGGAAACAATATCTAGAAGTGAATCCCCTCCCTTCTTCCCTGCCTCCGTTCTGCTCCGGTGTTTCCTGACGTTAGTTTGAAGAAACAGACGCGTTTTTGAATGGGAGGGGGGGCGGCTTTTTGAGAAAATTGTCCCAAAATAAGTCGGTTCGCCACCACCAGACTTTGTCCCGGCCGGTATTACCAAGGGCCCGTTTACCCCACGAGCACTCGGAAAGCTTGATAAATTAATCCTGTGGGGCCGCTGGAAGCTGGATGAGACATGTGTCGGCATGACCTGGTTGTGTCCTCACCACGGCAGTGCTGACTCAGACGCAGGCACACACAGACACATACACAAACAGACGCTCACACACACACTCACACAAACACACACACACGCATTAAACAAACAGCATGATCTGAAACCCCCATATGTCTCCAACTTTGAGTCCATCTTTTCCTTTATGTTAACTTGTATATTTTGGTTCCACAGCTAAATTCCCATCCATCCATTATGTAAACATTCTCTCTCTGGGGGGGAGAGACGAGAGCCGCCCTCTCTCCTCCTCTCCCTCCATGTCTCGATTACCAATAATGTTTTTTGGGACTGAGCTTTTTATTTATAACGATGATGAGCAGTGGAAGTTGCTGACTTTGAGTTGATTCTCTCGCCCTCCGTGCTAACAGCTGGTCTCCAACAGCCTCATGAATATCAAAGCCACAGATGCCAAGATGTCACAATGCAAGACGATTAGTTTCCTGCACATGTTTTTTCACCGAGCACTGCTGATGGGACACATAGAAGACATGTTTTATAATTGTTTTTGCGTGGCCGCGTGTGAACGTGCTCTTGCTAATTGTCGTACCTCATATTCCAATTAACATCCCCCCTCTGCTACTAATAGTTCCTGCATTTTCATGTTGCGGTAAAATCAATGGTGATGAAGACTTCTTGCGAACATATACACGAACGCACGCAGGCACACACGCACACTAGAGTAGACAAGCATTGAACAGACCTAACACATTTTTTTTTACCTATTGCTGTTTTCAAGTGTCACATCGTATTTTCATTTCATTTTCACACGGACATCAGCGAGCAGCATATAATATTAGGTTGGCAGTTCGGATTTTCTTTGGGTTGCTTTCTCACAAACTTTCTTGACGACGGACTCAGAATCCAGGATTGGCCAAAAGCTTCAAAATCAACAACAGAATGGCTCCATTGAAATGGTCTGTTGAAGTTATACATGACCTACTCATATCATGGCAGTATCTGCCATATTAATGTCATATCTGCCTTTCACACAATCAAATACTGCAGTCATGGACTTGTTCAATTCAACTTAAAAGATTCAAAAGTACCTCATTGTCAAAGTCCACAGCAATTGTTTAAATAGGTTAAAAAAAACTGCCGTCATGCTAATGTATGCTAGCGCTTTTAAAAGCATTTAAAACCTAAAGGGAAATCCATATAAACCACAGTGTCCAGCGTGGACATTTAGGCTGTATATGTCTTTCTATCAAATATCTGTTTGTTCTGTTTCCCAGATTTGTCTCCTCTAATACGAGGGCCTGGAAGCAGCAGCAGCCATCCTAAACGGGGTAGGCCCACGGAAATCAGGGACTTCTAGTCATCCTATCACAGCAGCCCACACTGGAGCGTCTTCCCCTGCATTACCCCTGCTCTCCCTGCGGAGGTACTGTGGAAGCGCAGAATTAACTTCCTTAATGAATAGCATTGATTGAATAGTGATTCTGGTCCACCTTTCCAAGGTCGGCATAAAAGAGACTGACTGGCGTACTGGCGAGCAACACTGGCTTGAAGGTATGCAGGAGAGAGAGCCTGTGGGCTGTTTACGGTGCCGTATCGGTTTCCATTCACAGTTGAACTCAAGCCGACGGGGCCTGAGAACATTGGACATGTCTCATGGCCAGAGGAGGAGGTCAATATCACCAGTGACCCCCTCTCACCTGAAGACTATACTAGACCACATTACTTTGGATAAAGACAATATTGTTCCAGATGAGATGCTCGGCTTGGATTGTTTTGGAAAGAGGGCTTGGCTTCAGCGGCTCTGCCAACCAGGGCAGATGTAATATGTAATATGATGATGCACTTGAAGATGAATATTCAGTGTAAGCGGCTGGCTAGCAAATTTTTTTCTCTCATGTCGCTTGACATCATATCATGTATAGACATTTTCTTCTGGGGGGAGATGAGATGAGATGCTTGCACGGCAGAGAGGCTGCTTGCATATATTTAGACATTGAATACATTTAATGTCTTTTTGAAGTTAGTTGGGCGCTGCCTAGCCCGGTGGGAACAGCTGGGTTAAGGGGCCACCGAGGGGACAATGCCTGGCCTTTGGAGGGTCCCGTGCGGCCCGTGGTTTAAGGAGAGGCAGGGCTGCTGGTGCCTCTGGTGGCAGCTCATCCCATCTGATACGTATATTATGCATCCTCCGCTGGCAGACCCGGCCCAGCTGAAAGGATAGAGATGAACTATGAGTGGAGGACAGTACACACTGTGGTGACTTCACAAGACAGGAAAAACTTTGGGAAGGAGCAATTTTGTTTCGGGGCTATTTCGTTTTATATATATATTATTTTATGTGACACAATAAGTGGCTTTACATTTACACCTGTTTTTGGTGCATCTATAATGGTAGCCCATGTATGTATCTTCTTGTAGCTTATGCAAACTAGCAAGTGAAAATCTTTACGTAACCCGATTTCTTTCCGCCGGAACAAAAAACATGACCATAAACGTGGACTTTTTTCTGTTTATTTGTCAGAAAATAATCTCACTGATGCAAACATTTCTTGTACATAAAGCAGGCTCTCCGGAGCTTATTTCAGAGCCAGTTTGTTTCCTCTTTTTTTTCAGTGCTTTGTCTTTTTGGTGATCTAACCGTGCAGAACACATAATGTGTTTCAAAGACACCAAGGGATATACACTTACATTTTTAACCCAGCGGCTTGCTAAGACCCTAAAATCGTTTCAAGTGTAGAAGATTTCACTTTGCAGCTCCCAGCGTTAAAGCACAGGGGCAGTGTTGGGAAGGATACTTTTAAAATGTACCAGTTACAGAATACAGAATACATGCCCAAAAATGTAATATGTAATGTATCCGTTTCATCACTCAATCTGAGTATTGTATTCTGAATACTTGGATTACTTCCACATTGAATTGCAATTTGTAAGTGTAGGAATGCGGCATCAAATCCTGCTTACTAAACAGGCCTATTCTGGTGTGTTCTTCTGTTCAAACTGGCTGAATGTGTTAGGCCCAAGTCTCCCTGAAAGTGCACTATATTATATAATTGACTGTAGAGGAACAAAGATTATAAGGGTCTGTTTATGCAAAAGATATTTGCTATTAAATAACATTTTTTTCACTGAGCTAAGTGCAAAGGTGTTGCCTATAAAATCCCCTTAAAATAAAGAGAAAGAGAGAGAGAGAGAGAGAGAAAGAGAGAGAGAGAGAGAGAGAGAGATCATACAGTTGTGGACTGGTCAAACTTTTTCTCCCTCATCCTGGTGCTGAATGTGTTAAATGCATCAGCATTTTTATGTGTGTTTTCCAGCATACGTTTTATGTGGGTGTCTGTCCAAATATCCAATAGACATCCCTTCTCCTTTTGACTCCAAGTTGAGCCACGACCAATTTTCACCCGACGGTCCGACAATGTGCTGCTAGTCTTGGAGTTACCGCTAATCAAAGAATACTTCCCATAATTCTTGCGGCTGAGCGGGTGCCTGTTACGTCCAAAGAGGCGTATGCTTTTTAGAACTGTATCGGATTGAGGTGCGTTCGCTTTCACATCTCAAGCAAACCGCACCAGGGTTTGTTTGGAAGCGAACCGAGACCAGCTCTTCAGGGAGGTCTCGGCCGGCTGATTTGGTTCGCATCAAAGTGAGGTGGTTGCATTCACACCAACGCAAACGTACCGAACCAAGGGACCAAACTCGTTTAGTGCGCACTAAATGCTGGTTGTTGTTGGTGTAAAAGCATGAATAAACTCGTGAAATAGAAGTGTTGTCATGTAATCCATTGATTTCAACAATGTAACTGTATTCTAAATACCAACAATTTAAATTGTAACTGTAACAGAACACAGTTACTTATAATTTGTATTCTGAATACGTAACGCCGGTACATGTATTCCGTCACTCCCCAACACTGCTCAGGGGTCATCTCATAAGTATGCCATCAGAGTGTCTCTCTCCTCTCTCCCCCTGTGCCTCTCTCTAGGATGTATATGTTTCACAGCATGGAGATAAAATGGCCATTCATCAAATATTGAGGATCACTCCGTCTTTTAAGTCAGAGATACATGTATTATACGGATGGATTTTTTCAGGGGAACCAAAATAAGAGGATAAAGAAAGTTATGCTTCATCCACCTGGACTCGTAGAAGAAGAATCTCCTTTATCTGTTTCCTTGGCTATAGGCAGCTTTTGTTTTCTTTCAGCTTCTGTCTGGTGGTCTAATCTCAGACCCCAGGCGAGTTAATGAATCTGTTTTTGCTTTAGACACATTTAAATTCATATACAGATTCTTTGGTAAAATATGAATAGGTCTCTCCATTCTAATATGCATGGTAATAATGTCCTGCTGTAGCCTGTATGGGGGGGTTGCTGCAGCAGAGGGGAATTGAGCCCATAGAGTGAAACATTTAGACCCTGAATCAGATGCCAAAGTCCACACATAAATGAAAGAGGGACTTCCAGCTAGTTGTTTCACATTTGGCGGGTGGCTTTTGGGGGTCGATCTAATTTGAATGTGAAGGTTGCCTATGCTAGCTCTAATAGCTATGGAAAGACTTTGACTTTATTTTTGAGTGGACATGTCACTGTATGAGTCCATTCCTAAATTGTGTTTTAATGCATTTTAACTCCACACTCAGAGGACCAGAGTATGTGAATCCTCCTGCAGTGATGAGGGTGCAACATCCATTCAAATTTCCCCCAGCCTTTGTTTACTTGATAAACATTTACTCATAGACACAAGCATTAAGTGTGTCTGCAGACACATTATTGGTCTCGGAACATGAATAGGAATATGCAATAGTCTCTATTCACACAATGGAGCTCATGGAGATTAAAAAGACACACCTGTTTTAAGCTAGTTTAAATAGCATAGCCTATATATAAATATATACACACAAACATATGTTTTACCTTCTGGTCAAGCATACAGACTTTTGACAGAAACGGACCCAAACCAACAGAGAAGATTTATGCCCAAATATTTAAATAAATCTTTGAACGGCTTCCCATAGTAACATATTAAACAGGACACACGGTTTACAATCTATCCATCTGGCCAGACCCTGAGTTCATGATATACTGAATATATATATATATATTAAAGGTCCACACCTAAGGCAAGCTCTCAGCCAGGCCTGGATGTGTGTGTTCCCAGAACTAGGACTCGGCCCAGTTGGGGGAATGGGACCCACTTTGAGGAAATGATGAAGGAAAATAGAACGTGTGATTACCCCCCCATCTCCGCTCTCTGCCTCTCACTATATCTCTTTCTCTCCCCCTACCTCTCTCCCTCTGCCAATAGTGGCTCCAAACGCGAGGGGCCAAACAAAGAAGGAGACTGCCGTTATGAACATCCTGTTTCAACCAGACAGGGGCCAGCCGCCATTTGTTTGTATTAATTTCATGTGTACTAATACTTTAAGAAGCAGTCAGAACGTGAAGATTCTGGCGTTTGAATTGTATGCAAACATTCATGTGGAGGTTTATGCCTATACATCTAGGGCTGGGTGAAGAAAATTCTCAGTGGAACGGAAAAAAGCAACTCACACCCTTCATTTCCCCCGACGTTGCTGCGAAACAAGAAAAAAATACATCTGCCAAATGTGTCAAAGGCGTCATCCTAGTCTACGCCTTTCCTGCCGTCGCCTGAATTGTGATGTGCTAATTTATGTTGTATATATATCACTTTCTTTTTCAGTCACGCACAGATTTTAGTTCCACGTTTTGCTGGCAACAAAATTCCCTTTGTTAACAAAACAGTCCCCAGAGAAAACCCAAGCCGGGCTCTCTCTGCCACACGGGGAACAGAAACAGCTGTCCTTGTGGCTACCTCGATCCGTCTCTCTCCTCCGTGAACGCTCCGTCTGAGTGCCAACACCTCCTCATCCACAACACCAACGCGTAGAGCGTACCAGGTGTTCTGATCAGCCACCGATAAGAGGTGTAGCTACCGATAAGATACAGATAGAAAAACAGATCCATTATTTTTGTTGTCTTAAAGGGGACATATTATACCACCAGGTGTGAGTGTGAAACGGCTTGTAAGGCTAATCACAAAAAAATCTCTCAAATATTCTTTGCTTGCTATCCTGTCAGGCTTCTTCCCCGGTTGGTCCCCGGTTTTTTCCTACATCACTCAGAATTACATTCACCGACCTCTTCTCTTCAGTGAGAGAAGTGAAGGAATAGGTGGCCCAGTTAATGTGTGTGGTACAAGCAGTCCAAAAATAACCTAAGATAATCATGCCAACCAACTGTACAGGAAGTGGAAGACGAAATTACAAGTGTTGGATCACAACCTCAATCAAGAAACTGAGTGGATATCCATGTTGGAAACGGCTCGAGAACTCTGTCAGAAAACAGTTCGTCATTGAAGGCTCTGACCTGTCTTTTATTGGGAGCACAGAACAGACGACAAACGGCCCACTGACTATTGAAATGTGAAAGCGTGGCAGTATTTCCTGATCATAAATTGCGGCTGCTAGGCAGTTGGCCTAGTTGGACTTTTAAATAAAGCTGCTGAAAGACGCAGTAGACGTGATCGTGATAGGAGCAGAGCGTATCGTTGGGTTGACCGCCTTTTTATGATTTTGTTAGACTTGTTCTACCAATCTTTATCCTCCCCTCCTTACACAATAAAAACATCAATATTGGCTTCTCTATCGACGGGACAACCAGAAGAGACAAGGATTGACTGCTTTTAACACCACGGCCAATCTGAATCCGATGCTACGTTGCGCTAGCATGACATGGAAATCCTCTTTCCAATGTATTCTTCTAAAGGCGAATAGTGTGTTACAAATACACTTTATACACTGTTCCAGTCAAAAGGAATTTAATATTCATATTCCTCTTACATTCAGATTTTTAAATCTCCCTTAAATACGACATGAAAGGGCCACTTTCTTTATAGCTTCTGTGATAAAACTAAACCTTTACAAATAGTTCAAAATGCTAATCCGGATCAAATCCACAGCAAAACCTGTGCTGGACAGCGTAGCAGCTATAAAGTTTAAACTACCATCCGAAAGGTTACTGGGTTCAATCCCCAACGTCCACCTTCTACATTCCCAACCTCATTAAGCAAGAGGCCGAGCCAAATGGTATGTTCGAGATGCATCGTAGACCACCCGCACGACTTGAAAAGTGGGAAATCTCACAGCTTTCTTGCGAGATTTCACCGAGGCGCACCCCTGTTTGGTCGTATTCACTCACGCTCCTGAGAGTCCCCCGAGTTCAAAGATGGCTGCGGCTGTAATAAGATGCATTTTATTTCTATTTGTACCACGTTGGTCATTTTAATCTCGATTTGAAATGCTCATCCTCACTTGATTACATTGCTGCTTTAATTCGGCCACCAATTTATGCATTGCAGGGTCTTGCTGTGCGTGTAATACAATGTCAAGTTTTGTTATTTGTTTTAGAGGTGGTTTGCTAAAGAGGCTTATGTAGCTAACAATAACAATGACTAGCCAATGACTGTTCATCCCCGACTTGTCGTGCAGTGATGTCCACAAAAACGGAAACGCTATAAGCGCTACAAGCCAGGAAATTACGTCACAAGAGCAAATTGTGCGGATGAAGTACGCTGCATCTCGAACCCACCATAAGCTCTTTTCCTGCTCCTGGCCTACATGACAACTAGCTCTATTCACCACAGTTCACTTTGGATTTAAACAATAAAAGCGTGTGGTAATAGTAAATAACTAGGTGGATGGTTAATAAATGATGGACCCGGCGGGTTTGGATTCAGCCGAGATGGAGCTGATGATGTTGAAATAAACCCCCTGCGAGCCGCCAACAGGACGGCGTGTGAAGCGTGCAGAAACGTTCCGGTGGCATTAAGCTGTTGAATTATTCACCACTTCTGAGAAGAATGAAAAAGAACGGGGTTTTCACACACTACAGCAATTTTGAAAAAAAAGACAGTAACCTTTATTTGCTTTAATCTGGATTTCCAAGTTTAACATGGGTGGCTTCAGGGTATACTTTAGGACCTTGTCTGAGCCTTTAACCCCTGCCCATCGGTAAGTTCGGGCAGTAGTGCTCTGAAAATGTAAAGCACGTCACAAGGTCTGTAATGACCCTTCTATTTTTCAAAGTGCATGCTGCCCTTTGGCCCCATTATATCTATTTTTGCAATATTTTATTCCATAGTTCGATAGCGCAGTGCTCGACCTATAAGACCCGGCAAGGGTAGGTTCCTCTGTAACAGAATAAGCATCAGCCATTAGGGACGCTATTCAGAGTCAAAAGTAACAAACAATTCACCCTGTAACACACAAAGTGAGTCTGAAATCGTTTGTTTGCTTTTATTCATAAACCTTTTTATTCCATTCTAATTAATTTCAATAGTTAGATATATTTTACTCTTTACTCTGCTATCATCATGATGACTGCGAATGAGTGACTTCCTGCCTCTGGATTTCAGCTCTCATGCAGTCCGACCGGCTACTGGCCTCCTCGACAACTCTAACTCTCTGACCCCCCCACTGCTGTCCAGGTAAAGAAGTGACCGGTTTGCTTCTGTGATCACTACGAGTACAGCTTGGGAAGTAATTGATGATATATTTACATTTACGTTCAAATATATAAGTTCAAACCAGTGTTATGCTAGGCTATGGTTTCTCTATACATGCTCAAGAATCCACAAAAAAGAAAAACGAACCTCCACAACATGAAGAAAACCCAGAAAAGCCTGTCATTTAACTGTATACTCACTGGACTACCACCAAAGCAGAGAAACAATACGACCAGCCTCTTTGTTTCACCACAGGTGACAGCAAAATACAGCATGAAGATGCCACTGGGTTTTGGCCCAGTTGAGGATACAATTAGGACCTACCTGTCTGGCCGATCCCCTTCCAACAGCTTCTAGAAATACTCTCAAACTGACAGCTTAACCCCCCCCCCCCCCTTACTGTCCCGGGTTGTGTTGTTTCATAAAACATGTTTTGCACAAAGAGTCTCAGAAGTGTCACAAACAATCGCACACGCGTGTTCACTTTTACCATGGTGTTCGTAGAGGATTGTCTGGTTGAACTAGCCACTCTCATTCCCTCCCCCCTTCTCCCTCCTCCCCCGTGGTGTCTATGTATATAATGAAGTACGGGGGGATCTGAATCTACAAATGAAGGGAGCTGGAGGAAGTAATTGACAATGACAGCGGACGTCGATGAAGAGGGAGAGACCAAGCTGTCTCCCCGCCCCCCATGGAGGAAGCAGCAGGGTGCTGAGGAAGTGAAGAAAACATCTGCTCAGGGATAACTTAAATATATATATATATATATATATATATATATATATATATATATATATATATAATATACTGACAGAAACTTCACAGGGAGAAGCTCCAAACCCCGGTGTGTCCGCTCTAGCAGAGGAATGGTAAATCTGGTGAGCAGCCACTCCCTACGCATGGCTTAGCAGAAACAGACACACTTTAGCCCTGGCTAATACGCTAATATTCATCATCCCCGTGAAACGAGGAATTGAAGGGTTCACACAACCCGGTGCTGGATATAAATGTTGATGCATTATTTTAACTGTGAAACACGATGTGCGGCGATGTTAGAAGACATAATACACGCCGTGGTGTGGTGTTTACCTGTTAACATTTGAGACAAAGGGCGAGCGACCACTCAAAGCTGAAAGCTCAAAACAAAAAGCAGAGAGATGGACAGGACAAAAAAGGAGGAATACTCGCTAAATAATAAGGACTTAGATGTTATGAATAGGATATTGATTATACAACAGGACAAACAAGGGGCTTTTTTCAACTATAGAGTGGCGAAGTCACGCCCCTTCACAAACAACATATGTGTAATCCGGGGTATATAAAGACTGGGACCAGAAGATAATTACTTTCTCTCCATTGAGAGAAAGTAATCTCTCCATTCATATTTTTCGATCTCATAGGTCCCATGGGCTCTACCTGAAGGGGCGTGACTTCCTCTATTGCCTGGAGAATGTGTTTGTGTATTTGAGTCAGAGCTGGCCTAGAGCTATGCAGAATAATTTGCCAAGCTGTTCCCCCCCCACCCCCCCTATATGTTTTCTGGACTTCAAAACTTGTGTAATGTGACGTAGGCTGTCTGTTCTTAGAGACATTGTTTATAAATGAGGCCCGAGCCAGAGCTTTATGTTCTCCTGAACACTTTCAGAACACAGACACCGGTCAGGTAAGGCCCACAATGCAAGCCAACGCCAGAACAAAGCAGCACCAAACGCAGGCCTCACTGGTCCAGGAAGAAGGGACAGGTCAGGAGAAGGGATGGAGGATTGGAGAGTGGAGGACTCCTAGAAGAACGAGTGGGATAAAAGACCAAATAAACATTGAAGATAGATAGAGAACGGGGAAATGGTAGGAGAGATATTGGATTGAGGGATGAAGGGTGAGAAAGTTGTTGGATAGTTGAAGAATATTCAAATAACAAGGGAGTGAGACAGAGCAATAAGAATATAATTACAGAGTTACTGCCAGAAAACACATCCAAGCCGCCGATTTACAGTGGATTTTGCCTTCGGCTAATGCAATTTTCGAGACAGTAATCTGTGACAGAGACATGAAAAGCCGATGTTTGAAAGGATAAAACTTTTACTGGATCAGCAGCATGCTGTAATTATATATTATACAAATATATGGCATGTATTCTCCCACAAATAACACAGGGAACACTTTTAACAGATGACTTGTGCTGTCCATTCATGGCTTTGTTGATTACTAGTACATAGATAGATGGTGAATAAACAAAGCTTTGTTGTTATATTTTTCACTTAAAATTATTTTGTAATGTTATTAAAGGGAAAAGGGTGTATGGCAATGACAACATTACATAAAAATGCTTCAGACTGATATTTTTCTATATTTAAATCGAGTTGTCGACTAAATAGTTTTTGCATGTGTTATTAGGGTAACAGGGGGTCACCGTCGGGTTGAAAACCCGACAGCGAAGGTGAAAAAAAAGAAGACAAAGCTTTTCCACCCTCTCATCTGCCACTCTGAACCCAAACTGTCGAGTCAGGAGAACTCAGTTTTAATTTCCCTTTTCTAAAGTCCTGTTCACTCGCTCCAAGCGCGGCAGCGGCGGCTAACAGGTTACGTTGGGCTGTCAGGGCATCAAGGCGCCGGTGAGTAATGATGGTGATCAAACGGAGACTGATGTTCCCTGTCACAACGCGTCCCGTTTGCCCGCTGCCCTCCTCACCGGGGCCCCTCCCAGACAGCGCCTCCTAAAGGGGCGCCGGGCAAACGCAGCGCAGCGGGGCCTTGTGGGTAATGTCTCCCAGGAAGTGATTGATTGGTCTTCGTTACCGCCGTCGGTGTGTTGCCTAATGCCGCATAATATGTTCTCAGAAACTCACTCAGACTGTGTGAGGGGCCGGACGCGCCCCACTTTAGAAGAAGAGGAGAAATGTAAGTATTATGTGCTGGCTTGGTATATTATCCGGTCGTATATACTTCAGTATTTAATATGGGATTTGAAGGTTGGGCAGTTAAAAAGTGTTATTCCCATCGGTGGAACTACACCCCCTGCATCTGTTTTGGGGAAGCAGAAGCTGTGAGCACTATCTTCTCCTAAATGATGTTCGATGTTGTTTCATAAAAGACTTGCAGGAGTTATCCCTACCTGGGCTGTATCACGGGAAACATAATTGAACCCTTTTTTATTCAGCACATTTTAAATGTCAAGGGAACACTGGAAAAGTGGGCATATTTATGAATATAAATATGAATAAAGATTTCACTCTTATGGTACGGTAGCTCGGGCTGGTTTATTCTGTATCAGCTTCTCACGCTCTTTATTTTCTTTTTTTCTTTGTGTGTCATTTTTGCTTTGCTGCTGACTTAGAAGTTTGAAAACTTTAAAGTTTCTATCTCACAGCCTCTTGGTTCTTCACAACTTCCAAAGGCCGGCCACTGCACCCCAGTACTTAAAACATTGAAACATTTTTCCCTTCTGTTGAGGTGAGGGTGGGCGCATGTGGATTTGTTCATTAACGTTCCCTTAATGGATAGCCAAAAAAATATGTCATAAATAAAACTTCCATCAAATTAGGCTGGTGCGCTGACATCCCCTCGGAGCAGAAGATATGGAAACGAGAGGGCGGGGGCACTAGGCAGAGCGACAAAAGAGAAGAAGCGCAAGAAGGAAGAAAGAGGAGGGTATAGATGCTGTGTTTAGAGTATTTCCAGAGGGGGAAGAATGGGAGAGAGCGAAAACAAGAGCGAGAGAGAAAGAGAGAGAGAGAGACAGACAGACAGACCATTGAGAGATCCAGAGAAAGAGACCGAGACAGAGGGAGAGGGAGAGAGACCATCATGTTGGCAAGACCACTCAACCTCGGCGGAATAAAATCTCAACCAAACAAACACCACACAAACAGTTGAACAGCAGAAATTTGAACGCCTTATTACAGCTCACCAAAGGCTATTATCTTTCAGAGCAGCTACGGAGCAGATATGAGACGTTGATTCTTCTAGAATTGCAGATGGTTTAGAAGGAGAATAACTTTGGGAAAGGAGTCATCTGCACTTTCAGAGGAGGTCAAACAATGTGTTTATATGAATGAAGATTTTGAATATAGATTTGAAATGTAACTTAACCCGAATTGGCAGACATCATGGATTGATGTTAACCACTATGCGCCCTTGTCTAATGATCAATTAATCATCAAGTGCCCTTTAAAAGACAAAGAGGTAATTGATAATAAATCATCCTTACATCCATACTAGTCTTACACCTCTTTCCCTTAACCAGTTCGCCAGTTAGAGTCTAGGATTTAATATATTGCTTTACAATATTTTATACCAGCATGTGACTAAGAGAACAATAACTCATATTTATTGAATGTATTTCTTTCTGTTATTATGTACTAACCCGTTTCAGGAGATGTCTTTGACTCTGTGTCTGTAGTGTAATGCATGGTGGTCGGGATATATACAGTACATCTTTGTTGTATTTCCTTGAGTTATTATCCCTGTCTTCATTACGATAGTAGAATATGTATTATTTGCCTCTGCCTGTGTACATCTGGGCATTGTTTCTCTTTACGTTTATTGTACCCATCACTGGGGCATTTGTCTTTCTGGGCTTTAAGGACTGTTTTTCCAAAGGCACAAAGGAAAACAGGGGAGATGTTATGTGCATTATGCTATTCCTATTGTCTTTATGTGTCGCATCGCATTCATCTTATTTAGCTTTGTTCATGATTTTTTGTTTACTGCTGTGTAGGGGTGCAATGGATCACAAAACTCACGGTTCGGATTGTGTCACGATTTTTGAGTCACGGGTCGGATCATTTTCGGATCAACAACAACAAACAAGATAACAAGACAAATGTGACTTTAAATAAAATCTTCAAATGTGTAAAAACAAAATAAAGTGAAAGATTAGGTAATAATCCTGCTTCCTTTAAGCATAGTTAATATTTTAAGAAATCGCTTGTGTCCGCATAAAATAAAAACTTCAAAAAAATAATTTAAACAAAATAAAGTGCAATCTGAGGCATTATTCCTTCTTTTTAACATGGATAGTAAATAAAATAAATGAAAAACTGTGTCCAAAGGAAGTACAGAGAACCGGCCGAAAAGACTATAACCAAACATAAACAACCCATTTCCGCTTTCAGTTCGGGTCCAGTTTCCGTTTCAATGGGATTTATGAAACGCCAAATAAAACACAACAGAAACTGTATTTCGCTATGATACTTGATTAGGAACATCAACAAACACCACTAACCACTCTAAAAACACATTTCTGAAAACAAACGTTTAGGGTTGTTTAAAAGACAGGTTTGCGAATGCCCAAAGCCAGCCATTCTGAAGCAGGGGCAGGGGCAAATCGAAATGAGCCAAATACCTGAGACAGGACCAATAGTCAACATTTCGGTGTGTCAACCACTATATTTCATCCTAGACAAATCAGAAAGGGAGCTCAATGTGCTAAATACAGGAATTGTCCTTTTAACATGTGCTGATCACGTGAACGCACAACTTTTCTTCTTCTTCTTTTTTTTTATCAGCCGATCTGCGGATCACTTGCGTCCCAAACCATGGGGGTTGATCCGTACGGATCACAGTTAACCGCTGAACCATTGCACCACTACTGCTGTGGGAAACTTATTTATCAATCCATCTATCAATATATCCAACCATCCACCCATTATTCCACTCACCCATCCATCCAATAATTAATCCATCCATCCATCCACCATTGACTCACCAAGCTGCCAATCCATTTATTCATCCATCCATCATCCATCCACTACAATAGCTGTCTTTAAGCTGTGATTCTGGGGGAGGACACTCCCACGTCCTTCCAAAGCTCCTGCATCAAAAAAACCGTCCTAGCTCCTAGTTCTGTGCAGAAGAACACATCTCCTCCCGTTCCCCCTGTTCCACACCCCCACACCCCCCAAACCCTCGGACCTCGTCCAGACCTGCCTTCCGCTCGTCTAGACCTGCCTTAGGACACATCCATCCATGAGGCTGAATCAGAAGGCGCATGTGAACATCTGAAGTTGTAGCCCAGGACCCTGGAGTCGCTTAGCAGCGGTGTGACATTCAGTCTGAAGCCTGACGGGTCGCTCAGACAAAGCGGGCAGAGGAAAACCCTTCGCGGCAGATCAAGCCGCTCCTGGAGAAGCTTCCTTCCTGCCTTTTAAGGAGGAGAGCCAACTATCCAACTGTAGGGACATCTCTAATGAGCCCTGTTGCTCCGTACGGGAGCCCAAGTTACAGGAGAAACTGACGTAGTGTTTTGATGTGTGGGCGAGATGCGGCCGCATTACCGATGCACTATTCGGGTCATTTGCATAATGAGCCGTGGGAAAATCTGATCACAAACTGAGACCGAGAAGACATATTGAGAGAAGTGTTGGTACCAGGTGAGACTGCACATTCATTGAGGGGAAAATCTGGCCATTATGCAAGACATTCCCTTCCCCATAATGCGGTCTCATGTCCTAATTAGGGCTGCTCGATTATGGAAAAAATCATTATCACGATTATTTTGGTCAATATTGAAATCACGATTATTCAAACAATTATTTTTGAGTTTGAAAACATGATGTATTTATTCAGCATGTCTCTCCAAAAAAAACAACTTGTAACCGAGAACTGCGTGACATTTCGCCTTAAAGAAAATACACAAAATGGTCAAAAAGATAATGTTCAAATCTAAAATAATGTACAGATATGTATCCAGCTTTTATGCACTTTCTATAAAACATAAAAAAACAACAACGATTATATTAGTTTAGTGATCGTTTGACTCTAAAATCGAAATTGAGATCGCAATTCAATTAATCGCCCAGCCCTAGTCCTAATGCAGTCGGCGTTGTGACACTGCACAGGTAGTAATCATGCAAATCATTGATCATTAATGTTTAAATAAACAGGTGTGATTGCTATTAACTTTTTAACTGCTGAACAAACACACACACACACACACACACACACACACACACACACACACACACACACACACACACACACACACACACACACACAACATCGAA
>NC_136937.1:16554175-16714175 GCF_949987615.1 Pollachius pollachius | reverse complement strand
TCTGTTTTGATTACTCACAATTCATTCGGCACCTGGAGATGGGACAGCTGTTTGCTGCTATTGACAAATGCCACTATGACAGAGACTAATAGCATGATATACTAAAGTATTCTGCCCCATAAATCTTTGAGACACACACACACACACACACACACACACACACACACACACTCTGGCTCCCTCTCTCTCACTATGTTGTCTTCCTGACGTCCCCCAAACCATTCGTGGTCTCCCTGCACGATCTAGCTCGGTACAGAAGACCCTGGCCACAAAATGTCAGTTTACAGCCACTTCAGCTACATGCCGTTTAGGGTTTTGAATGGTATATAAATATATATATATAGTGCTGTCAGTTTAACGCGTTATTAACGGCGTTAACGCAAACCAATTTTTTTTTTTGGCTTGGCAAACGTTGCAGTTTTTTCACCTGCTGTCTAGCAACAACAAGTCACGGTAGAAAAACTCCAACACCATACTGGATCTAGCTACACCGGAAACAAAACATCAAGCATGCCGCACAAACTTGTTGGGGCAAGCAAGGATACGGAGCGGGTGAAAAACTCCTTAAAAGTGTGTGTGTGTTTGTGTGTAACTCTGTTCGAGCCTGCACGAGAGTTCAAAGTTGTCATTAGCTGTTACGTCTTTCTGACCAATCGCAGTTTAAGGCCCACCTGGGCTGTACCACTTCGGGAGGGGCCGCTCAGTTACTCCCCTCTAGACAAAATTGAATCGGTTGCAACGTTGACAGATTGTATGTGTTGCCTCTGTTGAGTGAGTGAGAGGTTGCGGTTGCACAGTTCAGGCTGCCGGACGGCGCTGCAAGGAACTTTTATAAACGCTATGTTGTTATCCCGCAGAAATCAGCCCGACAGCCCCGAAAGGTTAACGGCCCAGCGGGAATTCTCCCGACTCTCCCGATTACCACTCCGCCACCGTGTGTATGTGTGTGTGGGGGTGTGTGGGGGTGTGTTTGTGTGTGTGTGTGTGTGCGTGCGTTATTCGATAGCCTGGTAATATAGGCCTACGTACGGTAGGAATATTCATATTGGTTTAAATAATAAATGTAATAGTATTTCCCATCTTTGCTGAGCAAGAGTTTTGTTCGAAAGTTTAGTGATTAAAACTAGTGCTGTCAAGCGATTAAAATATTTAATCGCGATTAATCGCATCAATGTCATAGTTAACTCGCGATTAATCGCGATTAATTGCACATTTCTTTATATACTAAATATCCCTTGATTTCGTGCTGCTAGACTTTTAATGAGATCAGAGTGTTGAGAAGGACAGTAATAAAATATATTTGGTAAGATGGATATAAGAAGAGACCCGCAGTGAATTCAACCCGGTCCACTTGACATCAGGGAGGTGAATGACAGTGGTAGGCCTACCGTAAAACTTCAATAGCCCAGGCTTTTATTTGTTTCAATCACTGAACTTTCGAACAAAACTCTTGCTCATTAAAGGTGGGAAATACTATAACATTTATTATTTAAACCAGCATGAATATTCCTACCGTACGAAGGCCTATACACATTACCAGGCTATCGAATAACACCTACACACACACACGGCGGCGGAGTGGTAATCGGGAGAGCTGGGGTGGGCCGCTAACCTTTCGGGGCTATGGGGCTGATTACTGCGGGATAACAATATTGCGTTTATAAAAGTTTCTTGCAGCGCCGTCCGACAGCCTGAGCTGTGCGCCCACAACCTCTCACTCACTCAACAGCCGTAACACTCAAAAACTGTCAACGTCACAACCAAGTCGATTTTGTCTAGAGGGGAGTAACTGAGCGGCCCCTTCCGAAGTGGTACAGCCCAGGTGGTCCTTGAACTGCGATTGGTCGGAAAGAGGTAACAGCTAATGACAACATTGAACTCTAGTACCAGGCTCAAACAGAGTGACACACAAACACACACACACTTTTAAGGAGTTTTTGTGCGGCGTGCTTGTTGTTTTGTTTCCGGTGTAGCTAGATCCGGTATGGTTTTGGAGTTTTTCTTAAGTGACTAGTTGTTGCTAGACAGCAGGTGAAAAAACGACAATGTTTGCCAAACCAAAAGAGCGTTAATCGCGCGATAAAAAAATTAACGCCGTTAAAATTGGTTTGCGTTAACGCCGTTAATAATGCGTTAAACTGACAGCACTAATTAAAACAAATAAAAGCCTGGGCTATTGAAGTTTTACGGTACGCACTGTCATGCACCTACCCGATGTCAAGTGGACCGGGTTGATTCACTGCGGGTCTCTTCTTACTGTCCTTCTCAACACTCTCTGATCTCACTAAAAGGCTAGCAGCACGAAATCAAGGGATATTTAGAATAGAAAAAAAAGTGTGATTAATCGCGAGATAACTATGACATTATTGCGATTAATCGCGATTAGATATTTTAATCGCTTGACAGCACTAATATATATATATATAAATAGATCGTTTTTTACAGCGCTTTTCTTGGAAATACATACAGACAATACAGACACTCAAGCATAAGGCAAATAAACAACACTACAACAATAGACAACACATTAAGGGAGAGAGAGAGGGTGGAAGAAAGATGGCGGAGGATGATTTGTCAGATATTGCAGGTGGTCCTGAAGAGATGGGATTTAAGCTGATTTATGAACGAAAGGAGTGTATCAGACATTTCATATAAATATGAAATGTAATTTAGTTCTTCCGCAATCTAACATAAAAAACTTGTAGAGAACATCAAGATAATCCAGTTTGCGTTTCGTATCAGTTGCCTATCACCAAATCTGCCTTCAATTGACCTGTCGCTAAGTTCCGCCCTTAGAACGCAGTGACATTCCAGCCTAAACTATATTCGGACATCGGCTCGGACAACTCCATTGTAAACAACAGGGAGGAGGCATAATATACTAATTTAATGGCGGATTTATGTAGTTTGTTTAAAAATAAATTAACATGGTCAAACGATGTGCTTGGGGTACATGTAACACGGACAGTCGGTATCCCGAGAAGCTGCAGAATGGGGTATGTTTCATCCCCTTTCCCAAGCCACAACGGGACAAGAAAAAGTGTGTAATGTGGATCAGACTGTGCGGCAGGACAGAATACTAACTATATTTAAGCTTGTTACCTTCTGTATGTATTTTAAAGTTTGAATATACCCCTCCATAGCGTAATGTATTCACTTTCGATTGATCCTACTATAAATTAAATCCTTTTCTGCCCAAAACATCTCTAAAACCTGCTTGGATATACTGTCAGCTGACACTTTTTCATATGTTTTTGTTATCGAGTCTGGTTTGTTTGTCCAAGTTCGTCATGTTAACGACGGGGGGCGTAACTTAGCAACAGGTCAGTTGTTCAGAAGACACATCCAATTAGAGTGGCACTTGTGCTCTCTTCGCTCTCCCTGAATCTGGTTGGAGGTACAGCAAAAACATTTCCTACTGACAAAAGCCTTCCGGCAGAATCGAGTGAGTATTATAACACCGTTACTCGGCCTTTCTCGTATGAAAACAGTTTTGATTGATCTGTACGTTTCTACACTTTGGTTGGGCCCTGCCTTTCTGCAGGCTGAGGTGCTACTTGTCCGTCATGTACTGAAACCCCTCCCCCTACTGCTGATTGGTCCTATAATTTAGACATTTTCGGAAAGAGCTTTCAACAGGATAGAGGCCAGAGCGATCTGCAGGGAGAAACAGAACATTTAATCAAAAAATCAGGTTGTTCTCCCAAGGCCGCCATCTATTAGCTATAGCATCATCATGTATACAAATATAAATACGTATAAAGTAACATCATGTATACATGATACATGTATAGTTGTATATATATATATATATATATATATATATATATATATACAGTGTTGTGCCTGAACGCGTTCATTGAACGATAGTTCATGAACTCGTTCATATTTTGGGCGAACGTGAACTGAACGTATTGTATTACTGCCTGATGAACGTTACTGTGAACTCGTTCATTCTGGTGTCTGTGAACGGCACCCTCACTTGGTTTAACTTCGTTCAATATGGGGGTTATTTGTTTACCAACACGGCGGATGCGCGCGCAGATCGCCGTGTTGTTTGACCGGTTGCCATGGTAATCTCTGTGGTTAATTTGCAGTTGCGGTGTTGCCAGTTTACTGTTACATTAAACTGTAATCAGAAAAGGCGGTTATATGCTATAGACCCAATAGTATCTCGTATAAAGGCTGGGACGAATTTCAAATTATAAATATGTATTTATAATTTTATTATTTTGAAAGTATAGACCGGCGCGATTCCCATTGAAATGAATGGCGCGGTGATTATTCTTCAAAACGAGAGCTGTTAAATTGTGGAAAATGAATTAAACTGTAATCAGACAACGCGGTTATATGCTATAGACCCTAGAGCAGAGGTCCCAAATACGTAGATTGCGATCGACCGGTCGATCGCAAAGGTAGGGTAGATCGCGTGACGTAAAAAAACAAAACAACGTATAACGTTTAAACAAAAAAGAATTGCATCCCTATGGCATTTACCACTGGATTGATGAAAATTGTCTGTTTGACTTTGACAAACTTTTCCAAGACTCTCAAGACTGCTATCCATTTAGGGAAGATGTTGAGGTTGATTTACTCAATCACAAAAAATTGCAGCACTGTTTCACCTAAACACGTCTGCAGTGGAGGAAGAGATTTTGATAGTACAAACTGATATTGAGCTTAAATCCAGGGCTCATGGACAATTTTGGAACTTACTCACAAAGGAAAGTATCCAAACATGAGGAAATGTGCTACCTCCTTGACTGCATTATTTGGCTCTACTCTATTAAGTGCAAATACCATTCCATCATGACTGATTGTCATTTGGAAGCCTGCTTGAAACTAACTACCAGCAGCCACCGTGTTGGCGTTTTGCCATGTACAGTAGGTAGATCATTTTGACCTGCTCATTTTTAAAGTAGCTTGCACGCCAAAAAAGTGTGGGCCCCCCTGCCATACGAATTACGAATTATAAATATGTACAATCCATAACGTTAGCTCTCTGGCTCATAGTTCAGCGGACTAGAATACCTCATAGAATCATTGCTTGTTGGCCGGAAAGGGGGGCTGTTCACGTTTGGTTGTAGTCTTTTCGCTCGGTTCTCCGTCTCATCAGTAGGGCTAGAACCGAGCGAAAAGACTACAACCAAACGTGAACACCCCCCTTTTCCGTTTCCGGCCAACGAGCAATGAGTCTTCCAAAATAAATCAATGGGATTTACGAAATGCGCTAAATGTGCAATAAAACACGATATAAACTGTATTTCGCTACGATACTTGATTCAACCACTCTATTTCATCCTAGACAAACCACAAAGGGGGCTCAATGTTCAAAATACCGGAAAAAACAAATAGCTCACAGCAACATATTGAAAAAAAGAACTATGAACTAGTTCATTTTTTGGAACTGTGAACTTCGTTCAAAATTTTTAATTATGAACGTTTAACTGAACTAGTTCATTTTAAAATTTGTGAACTGAACTTTGAACTAGTTCACGTAGAAAGTGAACTTTCCCAACACTGTATATATATATATATATATATATATATACTGGAAACGTGAAGTTCTACCAACTGCTAAAGGTGAAGAGAGAGAAGAGGAAGAGGACTTCATTTTCCATGAAATGTTCATTAATGGTGTGAACAATTTCTTTGTGCTGGAGGTTCGGGGGGGGGGGGGGGGGGATGGGAGTTGGGGAGGTACTGGGGGGTGGGGGCGGCGAGCCCTTGAGCCAGGCAGCGGCGCAGCGGCTTGTGAATTGTGGATGCGGACCGTTAGCCTCTCCAAGGTTCCCCTTTTCAGTGCGGTTTGAAGCACATTGCAAGCTATCAACAGGAAGAGAGCGACAGCGCCAAGGCCACAGGATGCACAAGGACGGAGCTGGTTACAGCGCAAACACACACACACACACACACTAGCACGCGCACACACTCACATACAGGCGCATATGTCCGCAAGCACACACGCACACTTGTGCGTGTGTGCTTGAGTGCCAGTATACAGTCAACATGATTATACATGTCCATTTAACACTGTGATATAAGCGTTTACACAAACACACAATGGCGAACGCCGTACTCGTAACTCCCAGGGTTCATAGCCCGTATATATATATATATAATCTTTCATACAAAGAGGTGCGTCGGAGGGGAATCTGAATTATTGAATAAATATGCTTTTATTCTACACTTTTAAAAGGTTTTGTTTCATAAGAACGTGCTTGGTTTTCAAGTCAAATCCAATCCACATTGGCTATATAACAAGCAAATATGTACATATGTGCACATATTTTGGGCATTTCTGTTTATAGAGTTGGACACAGGTCTTGCTATGGTCTACCTGTGTGGGGATCTGACCGCTCAGTCCCCTCTGAAAGTGTGGAAGTGGGGATGGAAATAGAGGACAGAGAGAGAAATGGGTTATTTTTCAATAATTAAACATTTAGAATCCAGATAATGCGACCACGGTGCAATCTCTGACAGAAGAGCAACAACAGTGGATATACCCCCCCACACTATAGCCCCCCACACTAACCGTGGACGAGGGCTTTTTATCTGTGTGAAATGTCAGTTGAATCAAAGATAGAGCAAAACCCAGGAAGTGATATTTGTAATGAATAAAACATGTATTTCACGGGCTCTCTTTCTCCTCACCAAATCCCTGTACCTTTCTCCCTCGCTCTCTCCCCATTTCACTCTCTCTCTTCCCCTTTCGCTCTCGCTCTCACTCCCGATCTGAGTGAGAGCGAGTGTTTTGAGTCTTGTCGTCTTCTTTCTGCAGTTTGTATTCTCTCACTCTCCTCTCATCTTTATTCTAGTGCATATGTGCGTGGCGCATTTTAAAGAATTAAACCGTTCATCACCTCGTAGTTTATGCCAAACTGTTCACGACTTGTGTGGACTGTGGAATGTGTTTCTGACAGACATCCAAAATAAACCCAGAATCCCTTCTGGAGCGATTACCTGAAAGAGTAAATATGCTGAAACTGATTTCATTATAGTCTCATTATAGTCTAACAATTTAAGTCATTTTTCAGATTTGAAGAAAAAATAAATTGGGCTAATTTGCTTATTGACATGCAAATGTTGAAACTGTCGTCAATGGGTCAGGGTTGATTAGACGGGTCCCCACTGATTAGCGTTAGAATAGGAAGAAACAGAACCAGATTGGAATTCGTAACGGTTCATTTAGCTGCCTGCAGGTGAACTCGTTTCCACAAGATGGAATAACAAGACGGTAATGGGCGATGCTTAGACCACAAACTGTGATGGAATAAACAATGCACTAAACACAGCCATTTGGAGCTGAATGGACAGTAGCACGTAAACACGCACTACACGTTCACACAAAACCCATTACCGTCCAAGGAAAACAGCCGAAAACAATCGGCGTCACATAGATACAGCTCGACAGATTGTTTACCAGAAGTGACCTTGGAGAGGATAGAAAACGAGCAGTGAAATCAAGCGTCCCCAGATGACCAGGCAACGTGTCCAAACGCGTTCCGTTTAACACACACAATAAATCCAGCTTAAGTTTGCCGCCAGGTCCGCATATGCAAGTGAAAGATGAGTCACAAAATACAATTTTGAATCGTCAGGAAACAGGAGAGAGTAGCGTTTTAAACGGGATGTGACAAGGGACACATCTGTTGACATTGTTTCAGACCCAGAGCGCGTTGAGCCATCTGTCTCCGGATGGTTTGGCGCGTCATTCGTTCATGCCTTATTTAATTCAGGATTACACAAGACAACATGTTCACACCAAACATAATGCCAGAACTTGTACGGTGTATGCATGGTTTCGGCGCACCTTGCCCACACCACTAAACTTGTTCTCACTCCTGATCGGTAAAGATGCTGATCCACTCTGAAGCGGGCGCGCGGTGCAGGACCACCGCCGCGATGCGCGCCACTCTCCTCCAGCCTCTCCAAAACATATCAAACAATGCATAAGCCTACAACATGATAACGGCTCCTATATAACAGCCCCCAACACGCTTAAATACCCCCTGTAGGCTCCATACAGTCAATATGTCAACATTTTGCCTACCTCTCGCTGAGGTAGCCTGAGCTCGCGAGGCGAAAAGCACAAGGATGCCCCAGCTCAGGTAGCGTCCTATGGAAATCCCCCCGATCATGGTCTGGAGCCTCATCAAATCGTGACTGCCCGCTCATGGGCTCTCTGAAGAAGAATTTGGTTTCGGGCGGTGGCCGTGGCGACTTGACCGTGACAGCCTCCTCCTCATCTCATCTTCCTCCTCACAACCTACTCCTTTCCTCCTCCTCCTCCTCCTCCTCCTCCTCCTCCTCCTCCTCCTTCTCCGCGCTGTCTATCAGTGCCCGCCTCAGCTGAGGCAGGAGCACCGCAGCGCCATCGCGGAGGATCGTAGTGCGATCAGAACAAAATGAAAAGTCGCCTGGTGCTCCTCGGTTCTCGAGCTCAGCGTGCGGGAGTGAGAGAGAGAGAGGGGGGAAAAAAGTACACACACACCCACAGAGGCGGGCAGCCTTTAGCTTGAGGGCGGAGAGAAGGAGACAAGGGGGAGAGATGTACAACTCTTGTCCATATATTGACATGATAACGTGTGTTTGTGTATGTGTGTGTGTGTGTGTGTGTGTGTGTGTGTGTGTGTGTGTGCATGTGTGTGCGTGTGTGTGTGCGTGTGTGTGTGTGTGCGTGTGTGTGTGTGTGTGTGTATGTGTGTGTGTGTGTGTGTGTGTGTGTGTGGACAAATAATTGAACAACAGATGAGGAATAATCATGGAGTTGCCAAGGTTTTACTTTTTTTCTCAGCCAATGCAAAAAAAATCTGATATAAACAATATCAAGCCTTTAATATGAGTTTGGTTACTCAGATAAAGGCAGTGAATAAATGTCAATAACGTGATGAGTCTTTCACCAAGCTCAAGTTCAGAAGAATATGACATTTATATAAAAACAACTACACTTACACTCACATGGTGTTGAAGGGCACAGAGAGGGCAGAGACTAAAACGTTCTGAACAGTGATTGGTTCTGATTAGACGTTACTTCAGAGAAGCGCCTCATCCAACGTGGAGAAGCTCAGGTAAATCCCTTCAGGTGAGGACTCAGAGCGGGAAATCTCTCGTAAAAACGCATAACACCAGTCTCCCCCTCCCTCCAAGTATTATCCTGTCACCAACAAACATATCTCTGACTCCACACATATTGAGGGTGGGGGGAGGGACATTTCTCAAGTGAATATAGCGCCAATAGTTTTCCTTGTAGAGCGCACACGCTACGACCTTCGGCCGCACAATTACCCCCGCTGACCAGGAATCCAATGGTTAATTTCCCTGGGATCTTGTGAGGGGTCGTTCGGTTAGCGGAGGTTAAGTATGCAATTATAATGCTAAAGAGGGCATTGCTGTGCTTAAAATATTAAGGATTGCCATAAGTCGAATCCACAGACCGTGGACGTTGACATTACTTTGGGTAAGTCACGACCGCTGTAATGGCTCTTTGTTAAACGCATAAAACTGTTGTTTGAAAGTGATTGTCCCGACACTGCCAGCCTCGGCAAGTAATCTGTAGTAGTAAATTGCAACACATTATAATGGAATAATTTGACACAGATGAAATACTGTATTTATTCTCGTAGCTAATCAGTTCACGATTAGCTTTTCAAATTGCTCTTGCTTCTGTCAGACAAAGCAAATTGCAATTATGTCTTAACTTTAAATAACCACAAAATAGATTTGAAGATAAAGTGGAACATTTGTGGCATTGTTTAGAGGAGATGCTTAAAGATGGAACTAGAGAACAGCCAGCCAGGAACAGCCAGTAGGAAACAGTCAACCAGGAATAGTCAGGTCACAAACTGTATACCAGAAACAGTTACTTTGGAATAGTTGACACCAGTCAGCCAGGAACAGCCAGACAGGAATAGTGAATCAGAAACAATCAGGTCAGGAACAATCAGTCAGGAACAGTCAACCGGAAACAGTCAGTCAGGAATAGCCAGTTCCAGAGCAGTCAGCCAGGAAAAGTCAGCCAAGAGCAATCAATCCAGCATTTTATTTTTTACTGTATACCTTCCTTTAGTGGAAAAAAAGCCTTTGCAATCTGCACAGGAACCACCTTGTATTCTCTGCACAGTGTCCAGGGCAGAAACAGCGTTGGTCATTGTACCAGCAGCCTGCTAATCAGTGACTTGCACATTAAGCCTTTAAAGCAGGAGGGCTCATGCAGGACACATTACACGGGCCGGTACAGACCAGACGTTCACTCTCTGCTCAGACTGGTTCCCTGTAGAGCATCTGCTGCTTTCACAACAAGTGAGACCTGCGTGCGTGCAACAACAATTTTCTGGCTGACTGCATCAAAACACAGATTGCATGTGACTCAATCTATTGAACCTCTGGCCAACATTTCAAACACTCTAATATGCCAGGTGTTTGAACGAGCTTGCGTATAGGCTGAATAACAGGGCACGGCAGTGACAGGGCGCGGGATGCACGAGTGAGCTTCCCCTTGCTCAGCAAAGTATTCATAACTCTGATGCTCATTGATGAAACCGAGAGCCTCCGATATATATGAGACCGGAGGTAAGGTCAGCCATGTGGGGGACAACTACTATTTGGATAGAAAGAGTTTAGCAGGACTTAGAATGATCTGTTAGAGGACTGTTATACTGAAAAGGCAATACAACTGCACAAGGGGGTTTGAGAACTGCTAGCCTATTTATTATTTTGATATTTATATTGAAACTATGAAGCTATACAAACGGTGTGTGTTTGCACCTTTTCATATTTAGGGTGCTGGTTTCTGGTACCAAAACGTACCTCTTTTAATTAGGTATTAGGATGTTAAAAAGGGCCAATTAATATGATTTAAAAGACACAGCAGTCTGCAACCGATTTACTATCACAGGTGATTTTATAGGGCTGCAGCCGCTTCATCTCCGAGCCCGATATTAAAGTTACTTCATGTCCAAATACCTCCAGGGGAGCTTTACTACATTTGCAACATGGAAAAGCATTTCAAGCAACACTTGTCAAAAAGGCAGTCCCTGGCCCTCAGGAGCGAGGCAGCAGTGTATTTGTTGTGTTCCAGCCCTTAGAGCTTATGATTCAATGTAGGGTTTCGGAAGACACACCATGACACAGATCCTCTGGTGTATGATACTGTGAAACTTTTCCACTTACATTTTTACATTTTATTGGTTTTGCTGACGCCTTTATCCAAACCGACTTACAACCATTCATTCACACATTCACACACCAACGGTGGAGTCGACGACGCAGGGCGACATCCAGCTCGTTCGGAGCAGGTAGGGTGAGGCATCTTGCTCAGGGACACCTCGACACGCTAGGAGGAGCCGGGGATCGAACTTCCAGTTACCAGTACACCTGCTCTACCTCCTGATCTACTGTCACCCCGAAACACCTCCTCCTGTACTTCGGCTGATCGCAGGACGGCACCAGCTAATGTAGTAGGTCTGGTTCAGGGACTAACGACGTTGATGCGCTGTGATGTTCTCCTTCTCCTCATTTGCACCCTACACACGCTATTCAACTGACTTGAGGCGAGAGCACGTCAATGCCTTCTTCTCACATGTTCATTGCAACCTCTGAGGATAACTTTCATGTTGATTTATTCAAGATCGCTTCCATAAGAGATAATAAACGCGTGGACGTAGATTCACTGGGGCAAACTCTGCTTTCTGTCAAGCAATAGAGCCAGTGTGTTAATACTGGAGGGGGATGGGTCTGTGATGTGCATGTCCGTTAGGTGACTTAAAGCAGGGGTATCCACAACAGCCTTTATTGGACTGTAAATTGCTATTTCAAGCACATCTTAAAGTAAAGCTTGCTGTTGAAGGCCACACACCCAAAATAAAAGATAGGCCTTTGGCCTTGTGTGTACACACTCACCTTGACAAGACAACACAACATTTTTTCTGCTGATGATGGAGCTGGAGCGGTGTTAAGCCACGGGCACCATGCACAATTGTAACATCTCTGACCCTGGCAGGATAGCCATATGAATAATTTTCATATAGAAACTGGTGCCTTATGAATAGTACCCATATAGAAACTAGTATTGTATGAATAATTTACATATAGAAACTAGTAGCCTACCATATGAATGATATTCATGTAGAAAAAAGCAGGGGAGAAAAATTAATGATATTCATATAGAAAGTGGTACTTTAACAAAACACAGATTTTAGACAGGAATGATATTCGTTTAGCAATTAGAAGGTAATACTAGTAAGCAGGGCCGGTCTGGGTACTGGATTGACTCGGCTGCCAGATCAACTCGGGGTCCTAGATGCGCAATAATGACGCACTTCCTGTAAACGCTGTCTTTTAAATGCACATGCGCATGCCTTCATTCCCATGTTATTCCCAAGTATTAACTATCCTTTTTTTTTCTAATCTATGAATAATAATCTAATGTACAAAGATTGATCAGATAATATTTGTGGCTTTAGATTGATGGCTAACGTGAGCTAATAAACGTTGGGGGGGGGGGGGCTTTCATCAATATAGGATTCGTTTTGAAGGTGATAATTACTTTAACATATGAGAAAAAAAAAATATATGTGTCACCGAGCGTTTTATTGTTGCCTATACTTGGGTAATATATGAAAGAAGAATCGGTTAACTCCATTCACTGAACGGGGCAATCCACTTTATTTCCAGCGCTCCCAACACAGAGTCGAAACAGCGACGGACACGCAGACACTTCCGTTCCCCTCCTGCAGAATAAGAGACCCTAACAGGAACTGGGTTACATATGCATTCATCAGTGCTTTAAGACGTGTTTCCAATGGGTTTGTTCGATAGCTTATGCCGTTTGTTCGCTTATGCCGATAAGCGAACAAACGGCATAAGCGACCTTGGCGATCGCCTAGGGCGGCAAATGTGTTGGGGGCGCCCTCTGGTGGCGCCCTTAATTAATTAATTAAATTACATGTTTATCAAACAAGCTTAGGTAATAGGCTAGAGCTGAGTGGTTTAGGTCTTAGGCTAGAGATGGATCCGCTGCTAGTTGCAAAACATCTCAAGCAAAAGCGAAAGGGAAATCTAGGGCTTGTCCACGGCCGTGTGTAAACCATTGAGATACATCCCCATTCCTTACAGTCCATGGTCAGGATATGCCATCAAACATTGGAGAGGTGGTCAATGTTTATGACGCCCTAAGGATCCTGCAATGGCTGTTAGGCGGGAGAATGCAAATGGTGTTGTTGGAGAACAGTCTGTTAGAAGAAGACAAAGCGTGTAATTGGTTCACAAACAAAGACAAGGCATTCATTCTCTGAGTAAATGACTCTCCAATTAAATGACTCTATTCAATTTGTCCCTGTGTGTAATGCAATGCACGTATACACACACACACACACACACACACACACAGGAGGGAGATAACAGTAAAAATACGAATTAAATAGAACACACACACACACTCAAACATATACACACAAACAGACACCCCTCCCTTTAGCCTAGCCCCTGTCAGGGCTCAGAGTGTCAGCTGGAGGGTGAATTCTCTGGGTTTAACCCGGAATCTTTCACCTCCTCCAGCTCTCCATTGGAGGCCCCTCTAGACAAGGGCCCGAACCCCGCTCATTTGTTTGGATCTTCGGGTCCTGCTCCAATAGGCGAAGGGGAATTAAGCGTTTGTCGCAATTTGTTCATTGAGGTGAGAATCCCAAATCAGAGAAGGTGTGGGAGCCGTACCGGCAGAGACCTTCCTTTGGCTACCACTTGCGCGCAGATCCAAGGTGTTCACTGGTTGACAATACAGAGAAATCTCTAGAGGCACAGACTGGCCTGGGTGTGCTATCCATGCACAGACATGGGGGGACAAAAATGGTTTTAATATGTGTTACAACACGTAACACATAACATACCCATATTTAATAACTTTGTCGGACCCCACAGAGGCCGGCGTATAAACAAAACCATTGAAAGAGAAAGGGAAAGATTCGTGCTGACTCAGCTCAGTGTCCATCTTCCACACCGAAGATGAGGCGTCCCATCGCTCTTATGATCAGACACAGCGCCGGTGTTGGCCCCACACTGGGGCCCCGACCAGCAGGAGCCGCTGAGAGCACAGAAGACTTAAAAAAAAAAAAAAGCAAAAAAGCAAAATAAAATGCAATCCATTTACAAACAACAAAGCTTTGTATGCATGAGTCGGATGGATTAGTAAATTATAATTAGTGCCACAAAGAACACAAATCTTCAGATTGGAAGATTTAATTTGGATCCAGTGTGATTCTCGAAGAAGTACCCAAGGTGACCAGGGCCTGCATTAGCGGAGCCGTGTGTGGTAAAGTGGGCCCTTCATGCAGCGAGCGGGCCCTTTACCTTGGTGTCTGACAGGGAGAAGGAGACACTTGAAATCTGATGCCCATCTTATGGCCCCTTGGAGCCATCATTAGTATGTCTGGTCCCACACACACACACCTCTGAAGATTGACGGTCATAGTGTTTGTGTGTGTGTGTGTGTGTGTGTGTGTGCGTGTGTGTGTGTGTGTGTGTGTGTGTGTGTGTGTGTGTGTGTGTGTGTGTGTGTGTGTGTGTGTGTGTGTGTTTGTGTGTGTGCGGCACTAGAGGAGTCATTTCCAGTAAGGTGTAGTCATACTGCTTGGGCTACAGTGTGTGTCGTTCCTAAGGGGAACACAGGTGGAGCATATAGAATATATATTCAACATTAGAGGGTTCAAGTTTTAGTCGTGTTTCATTCTGGTGTGAAAAAGTTAATTTTAAAACAAAATAAATGAATAATAATAATATTAATGAGGAGAACTTTGGGCTGCCATTCAAGCCTGCGAGTCTCAAAATATTTTAGGATTTACAGCAGAAAAAAATAAAGAAGTTGGGGCCCACTAGCTGACTTCTTATTACCAGCCATACAGAACATTTGGGATCTGTGTTTGTTTCTGTGTTTGCATATTTGGAATCCTGATAACTTGTTACCTGTATTTCAAAAGCATAAATATGCATCCTTCATCACTCATGTGATCATGACTGTGACAACGGACCACTACGCCCATGTAGGGATATGAATCACCAAACCAACGCACACAAAGACAAACACACAAGCGCACGCAAACATGCAAACACACGTAGGGATTAGGCCAAAGTAAGAAGGGTCGTACAGAAGTGTAAAGTTAAAGCCACATTACTTTGTATATTGACAGCAACAAGTCCCACAGTGAGTTCAAACCACTTCATTCAATAAACACAGAACCTTTAAAAACATACAGAGACAGACACACACACACACACACACACACACACACCCACTCACACGCACACACACACACACACACACACACGCTTATGTTCCTAGCGGTGGCATAATAATGAAGCTTGAGGCCACAGGCGGGGGAGAGAACAACTGAGGGCGGATTAGTTTGATGTTATTAAAGCAAAATAAAAAAGGGATTACAATGGTAGCCGAGAGGTTGTAAAAATAAATTAACTTTTTAAGGGCCCCTGTTTTATCTCCAGGTGTGAGAGTGATTAGCCATTACAAGCCCTTTCAAAAGTTGCCCTGCCCTGTGACTTAGTTACATCACAAGTGGGCATGTCAGAGGGCAGATGTTGGACCGCCTTGTAACTGGGGCTCGTTAAAAGGAGGTACCACACAGTGGCTGATTCCCAAAGTGAAGGAAGCATGCTCAACGGCTGCCCTTTTAAGGATGCGACGTCATAGAGAACACGGAAATTCGCCCCCTTTTTCGCGTCTTTTATTTTTGAGAATTCCGAGATTTTTCAAGGATAAATCGATGGATCCTCAACGAGCCAAAATACCCACAATCCTTTGCGCTCACACGCTGCACGGGGTATTTACAAATTGCGTCTGGAAAGCAATACACATTGCTTTACACAAGTGAAGGTTTTGAACGTTTTCAGAAATATTTTGTGCCGTATTGCTCTTTATAGATTCATCATGTAAATACAAAAAAATATGTTTTTTCAAACGTTTTTACAACGTAATGATAGGCTATATTTTGCATGGATTGATTTGTTTTAATATGTCGGTAGCTGGTGTTTAAACAAACTACTGTTGCCAATAACAATTTCAACAATTATAATATTTAAATATTTACCACCGGAGCATTATTAAAAAGCTGAAGCGGAAGCGCTTCCACACTAGCAAGTCGTTCCAAACTCTGAACGCTACAAACACTAGGCAGCACTCTAGCCAGCACTCTAGCCTAATCTCCATAGGACGCGACTGGCAAGGAAGTGTTCTAGCAAGGTTGC
Organism: Pollachius pollachius; assembly: GCF_949987615.1. Lineage (NCBI taxonomy): Eukaryota > Metazoa > Chordata > Actinopteri > Gadiformes > Gadidae > Pollachius > Pollachius pollachius. The sequence goes on along the minus strand of NC_136937.1, from coordinate 16,697,921 downwards.
AGCCTTCACTTTGGGAAACAGTCGGTGATCAATTTGCTTGTGTAATCAGGAAGAGAGCCAGGCTCATCAGCTCCTGGTAGCTCACATTAAAGCTACGGTACGTAAGATCGGAAGTTGTAAATAGTTTGTAAAAGAGCAGATGGGAACAAGTTTCTTAAACTACAACAACATTCCCATCCTCTCGGCTCCCTCCCTCCCTACGTTTCTCCATCATTGAGAAGTGTTGCATGTCATGCACCTGTTTTTCACAGGTAAGATAGATGCCACAAACCAATCACAGGAACAGCGATGGCGGTCAAGGGACAAGCCGACCATGTCTGAAGTAAGACTTCAGCCAAAACAGACATGGACATTTTATGGATTTAAAAAATTAGTTTCAGCCCGAATAAAATAACTACCCTGATCGGGAGGCAATAATCCTAACCCTTTTGCCACACATTACCATCTCGGCGACTGACGGCCATTTCCTTCCAATTAACCGTTTTTGGCACTTAGTCATGGTCCATGTCGAGAGGCCTACAGCCCTCGCCTCTGAGTCTATGCACGGCTTCGTGGTGTATTTTATTAATTATTAAAATTTGCATTGCTTCTAATGGTAATACTTAACAGTTAGGGTACATTATTTAACACTAGTTAATGCAGTTATAAGCATTAAATGGTCAGTGTGTCAAATGTAAGTGATCAAATGATTAAATTAGTAATACGTGTAGCTAACCAGTATCATGGTTTTACCATTTCATCTCCTCCATCCATATGTCTGACCTCCGCGCTCCGCATGGTGGGTGTATGTGTGTCTCATGACATGGGAGGGTTCACCACACAGCCCTTACCCTGATGGACCTGATGTCAGGGCTCATACTGCTAATAAGACCCCAGGGGCGGTCGCTCACACTCTCTCTCTCTCCCTCTCCCATTCCCTCTCTCTCTCTCTTTCGTCAAAGTCTAAACTCATCACACTTTTCTCAAAAGGTCCGATTTTAGACGGTTTAGAACCCCAAAAAACTAGGTTTGTATTTTTGTTACCATATTTTATATTTTTACGGCTTTAGAATATTATATTATGTGCTCATAATAAATGTAAATAATGTAATGAAAAAAAAAAAGACCAAGCAAATAGCACTATAATCTATAACAGTGTATGGCGAGCTCAATAAAATGTACTTTGGAATCCTCCGGGTGCTTTATATCCATTGCAGGGAAATTCTTTCCAACTATTCAGCACTGCCAACAAAATTCTAAAGATAAACAGACCAACCAACACACAAACACACACACACACACACACAAACACACACACACACACACGCACACGCACACACACACACACACACACACACATACACCACCGTCTTTCTAGAGATCATTTACCCTTTGAGGTCCTTTGTTGGAAATATGCTACATGAATGCGTCGCTATATGCTGTACGGATATTCAGAATGAGGTTTTTACACAACAGCAGTTCTTCAGACAATTGCTGTGGACGGCAATATTCTGCTCTGTGGACTGCAGACCAGAGATTCAAAACGCTGGTGTAAACAGGACCAATGGTGCAGATGGATGACACTCATTACACCCTTGGACAATTAAATCTTTCAGAAGCATGACTTCCAAACTGTACAATACCAATTACAGCAATGTAGGAAGAATGAAAATTGGCCACGACTCTGTTTGGCATTACAAGAATAAAATTAAAGAAGGCGAAAGATTTCAAATGATAAACATTCCTTCTTTCTACAGAACCGGATAGTAGAGCTGTGCCAATGCTATAAGGTCTGAAGTGTATGAAGTTTGCTATAAAGAAAGCAAAATAATAAAATAGAACTATGCCAATAATTAGGAGGATTTGTATTAAACAGAGTTGGAGACATGGGAGAAACCAGAGAACCCCAGAACCCTGTACGGACGAGAGGACGACGGGAGTTAACCGAGCCGTTCCCGGCACATCCTAAGGAGGGCACACAGCGGCCAAGGGCCGACCGCCGGGGATCGGAGGCCCTACGGGATCGACCCCCCTCTCCCGGAGAGAACAGAACATTGACCCCATTTTCCATGGCTCACGGAGTCACAGTATGATTTTCGTTTTCCCCGCCTTGGATCCTCATCCACGCGTTTTTCTGATTTACCTCGAATAAATGCCCTTCCGGGCGTTCAACCAGCCGTGACGTGTGGTAATTCCTGCATGACCGAGACATTCCTGGGGCCGGGTTGCCACATATGGTGGAGAATGCAGGCGATTTGACCCCACTACGGACTACGGATAATTACCCGCCCCCCCCCCCCCCCCCCGATGCAGAACCCGGAAGGAGCCGCAGCCGTGGCCGCCGCCCAGCGTCAGCAACGGGACCAAGCCCTGGCCGCCGCCACCCAGAGACACCGCCAAGAGCCTCGTCCTTCTCCGGGAGGCGGTACTAAGACTCACCCAGCAAGCAGTATGCGAGACCCCGACTTCCGCGCTGACCAGCCACCTCACCAAACTCGGGCCGGATGACGACGTGGAGGCCTACTTAGAGGTGCTCGAGAGGACGGCCCGACGGGAGAGTTGGCCGGAGGACCAGTGGGCTCACATCCTGTCCCCCTTCCTAACCGGACCCGCACAGCAGGCCAGCCAGGACTTGACGCTGGAGCGCGCCAGTCAATACCCGACCCTGAAACAGGCAATACTGGCCTGCTATGGCCATAGCCTCGCCGCCAGAGCCCAGCGCTTCCACGACTGGCGATTCGACATTCGAGGCGCTCTACGGACTCAGGTTTCCCAGCACGGAAGGCTGATCCGGAGATGGCTCACGACAGGTGAAGGACCAAGCATCCTGGATCGGGTGCTGATAGATAACACCAACCGTCAGCTCCCGCCAGATGCCCGGAGAACTCTCCCCCACAACTACCCCAACACGGTGGACGAGCTGGTCCAGCAGCTCGAGAACTGGCAGGTGGCTCAACAGCTGAGTGTCAGCACCCGGAACCCGTCACGGCCCGCCGAGCCGCATAAGGACCGGCAAGACCCGAAAGCCGGGCAATAGTTGACCCCACCGAGGCCGCCGACCTTCTCCCCGGAACCCCGGGAAGATCGACGGTGCTACAGCTGTGGACGAACCGGGCACCTAGCCCAACAGTGCACCGGAAGCAGGGATGTGTCCATGCCGTCGGCCTTTGCCAACGGGGGACGGTCCGGACCGTGTCTCCTGGCCACCTGTTGGGCACGAGAGAAACCCGGAGCCCCAACTCTCCCGGTACGGGTAGGGAATAAGGACACTGAGGCCCTCCTGGATACCGGCAGTGTAGTGACCCTCCTACGCCCAGACCTAGAGGGTGGACGGCGGGGCGAGCCGATAGAGGTCGCTGGTGTACATGGGGACACCCGCACGTATGATACTTGTCACGTGGTCGTGCGGACCCCCTGAGGGGTGTATGTGACACAGGCCGGGATCCAGCCCAACCTTCCCATATCCCTACTCATAGGTAGGGACTGCCCCATATTCCACCGACTGTGGAACTCCGTCCCGGGTTCCCGACCCCTGCGAGACCAACCACGACAGCCCGGGCGAAGTGGCCGACCCGCTTATGTGGCTCGACTGGCCCGCTCAACGCCAGCGCCAGGGACCGAGGGGGACGGACCCACCCCGCCAGGCATCCCAGCCCACTGGACGGGAGGACCCCAACGAGCGGAGTCGGCGGGACCACCTCTGGACACGCCGGATGCCCTGACGGCGACTGAACAGACCGGCCCACAGGGAGGATCCAAGGGGTTCCCTCTCACTGAGTTTTCAGATTTTTTCCCGACCGGGGGGGGGGAGAACGGATTGACCCGGACAGTTCGCCAGCGCCCAACTACAGGACGACACCCTGAAGAACGCTTGGAGCCACGTCCTCGCCCATGAATTGCGAAGCGAGGGAATCGGTGAGTTGCCTACCACACCCTCACTTCAGCACCAAAGGGGGCCTGCTGTATCGGGTAGTAGAGAAGGGGGGGAAGGTGACAGAACAACTGGTAGTACCCCGGCATTATGTTAGTAAGGTGCTGTTCATGGCCCACTCCCACCTGATAGGGGCCCATTTAGGCATGGATAAGACCAGGAAAAGGATTCTACTTCGGTTTTATTGGCCCGGGGTGAAAGGAGACGTGGTACGCAATTGTCAGACCTGCCCCGAATGCCAGCGTACAGCCCCGAGATCCTCGGTCCGAAACCCTCTGATCCCCATGCAGATCATTGAAATCTTGTTCGACCGGATAGCTCTGGACATTGTAGGCCCTCTCCTGAAGACCAACAGGGGACATAGATACATCCTATTCGTGGTTGATTGCGCCACCAGGTACCCCGAAGCCCTTCCCCACCGCGCCGCCACCACCAAGGCGGTAGCTAAGGAGCTAATGCTGCTGTTCAGTAGGGTAGGGATAGCCAACGCTCTGCCCCGCCGAGATGCGTGCCTATGGGTGGTCAGAGACAACAAGGGGGGCTAGGAAGACAACATCAACTACGAGCGTGTAGTAGACTAGGCAGAGTGCGGCTACTTTAAATGGAAAAGCAAGATCGCATGAGCGATATGAGCTGTAAATATTTTTGACAGCGTTGCGTTTTGAACTATTCTGCGATTTTGCATCTTTTACAGCTTTTGGTGTGACCGTACAGTTAAGCACGAGGTGTATGTAACCTGTGCGCATTAATACGGGGCTCCTCTTTTATAGTTTGAGCGGGAACAGACAGGTAACACTGAGAACAGTTAAACAAACAACAAATCCTTGTCATCTTGACAATTTTCTATCCGTTTTCAATCCTTTTTTCTCCCTGGTTGTGCCTGCATATCTGCTGTGAAATGTGTCTATTGAGGACTCCAATTTAACTTTCTAAAATCAGAAAATAATATAATCTATTACTAATAACACTACTACTACTACTACTAATAAAGGAACTATATGATGACATCACAATACACAAGTACATGTTATGACTTTTAACAATTCAATAATAAGATGATTATTGATTATTGTAGATGCACACATCTGCCCAAAGCGACGATCACAAAGGAAAATTGTCAAGGGTTGAAAACAGTATTTATTGCATGATAAACAGGAAAGGGTCACTGCTCAGAAATCAAGTGGTGTTCTTTTCGGGACATCCAAGTGCCTTTTTGGGAGGACTATGATGTCACTATGAAGACCTGTGGCTGTGTGTGTGTACGTGTGGAGCTTCATCTGTGCCCTGTACTACGAACCTCAATTAGTGGGTTAGCGAGGTATGTTGCGCTCAAAGCCTGGTTTAGCTGGTACACGAAAGTCTCTTCTAGCGTCGCTGTATCACCATGGTGACTTATGCTTTCAACTAAACCACGCGGGATCAGGTTTTCAGCATTTTATTGCTTTTTTTGCTATCCACCACTTTATTTCCCCATGATCGATTGTGTCACACCACGACAGAAGTCGGTTTTAGTAGCATTCTAGCGAGCGGCTAAGTGGTAGTGTTAGCGGCTTAGTCGTAGTGTGAGCGGCTAAGTGGTAGTGTGAGCGGCTAACTGGTAGCGTTAGCCACCGGTGTAGGCCCCAAATGTGGGCTGCCAAAACCGTTGTGACTAAATCTGATGTTTGTTAAGTCTATTAAAAAAATGTAGCAATCTTAAACTGGTGGTAGCCTGTGGTAGTTTCTCTCCAGGTTTTCCCAGGTTTTAATAGGCTTTTGTATACACACACGCACACACACTAGGGATGACCCAAAAAAAATCGAAGCTTTGTTCGTTGTCATGGTAATTGATCATGAAGTTCGTGATCGATTTATTTTCATTTATTTATTTATTTTTTTCCTTTTTGACACCTGTTCTTATCAGCAACTACATTGAAATAAGGCCCCGTTCACACGAAGCCGATTTCATGGCGAAACCGCAAAGGTCTTGTACGGTTCGGCCTGCCATCCACACAAAGCCGGCGAATCCGCTGACCGAAACCCCAAACTTCTGAAACCACCCTCGGAGGTGGTTTCAAATCTACCCGGTTTCGCTTGGCTTCGTCTTTACGGAGATACTTTGAAACCGGATAGATCGAAACCGTAACGGTTTCGCCCGTTTCGGCTTCGTGTGAACGGGGCCTAAGTAGGCTACTTGGCATCCTGGAAACCTGCCTGAATTTGGGGACATGCACAGTTTGTCTGCCACACACACACATATCTAAAGAGATCCCACGTAGTCATGCTTTTAATTTGATCACGTTTCCCACACAGCCAACTACAGTGATCTGTGTAAGAAGAGACAGGGATTCATAAAGGGTGAAGACATCTGGCAAGAATCACCCAAGAGGAAGAGTAAGCCGAACAACAAGTGGAAAGCTGTGGAAGAGGAGGATCAAGAAGTTCCACCAAAAAAGGTAGTTGCCTGGATACAGTGGGAGCCACATAGAAATTCCCCTGCCATGCTGCTGCCATGCTGTTCCCATGCTGTTCCAATGAGAGCTCCAGCAAAGTCCCAGCAGCTTGAGTGACTCCCTCCTTTTCCTGGGTGTGACTAGTTTTTAATAATATAATTATTATTTTGACAGAAGAAAAAAAGAGAAACATGTTCAGCAGAAAAAGAGTCTGCAAACCTCATGATCGAAGAGCTGAAGAAGCAACTTGCAGACAAAGCATCTTCAGAGGTAAGATATTTGACTATATTTTAATTGTGATAATTTGAGTTGATGCAGTAATTATAGGCTGATTTTTTTTTTATTTCCTGTGTTTTGGTGTTGTTAACTAACTCAAATGAGGAGTCATCAGATGAGGAGGAGATGCCCAGAAACTGGAGTGTGGCGGTGCAGAAAATGAAATGGCTTCAGAGAGAAATCAAGAGCCTGAAAGAAGGCCATGTGGAAGAAATACTAGATGCGATGAGAGGTATTTTCTGCACACCACCTTTTAAAGACTTTGGTGGTGTGCCTATACTGATTCCTGAAGTCAGACAAACTGACAACAATCAAAGCTGGTTTTATCTAAATAGAAACAGATAGATATAATTACTGAAAAATCTTCCCAAATACAAAGAAATGACCATTTAACTGATAATTCAATAAATATACTGTGCAGCCTTGAACCAACGTAATTTAACACGGATACTCCAATATTGAAGCACTGACATCTGAATAATGAAAACAAAGAGACTCACAAATCACACAGACAAACAACGGCTGCCAGGGAGAGTTGGGATCTGCTGCCAAGTGTGGAAAAAGGCCCATACCTGGCGACAATCTTCTTTTTATAGGTTATGGCTGATTCAGCTCCTCATACCTCCTGCTCCTCCTTAATCAGCTCTACCTCCAGCCATGCTTTTCATAACACAAATTACTATGTAATGTTTTAAAATTGTCTCAAAACACAGTAATGACACAAAAACTTTTGTTCCCTTGTTCCCCCTCTTGTTTTCATTCCCTCTAAAGAGCTCCCAGCAGTGGTGACACAGCTAAAAGAAGTTATTGAAAAAATCACAGTACAGAGCTCAACTCCTGCATCCACCTGGTCAACATCCCCATCTGGAGACCCACCATTTTCTCCACCCGGCTCTCCTCAAGTGTCTGACCCTAATGAAATGGTAAATACCTCTACATCTTTTGATTGTACACATAAGCTAGAAAGAAACCATATTCATCAACTTTGTGGTGGATTTATGCCATTAATGATGGATTAGTTAGTTTATAGACTATGACTATGCATATTCACTGCAAAGATGAATAGATACAGTAGATTTCCAAAGAACACCGTATTTGTTTAATAATTATTTGGTAAGTAACATTCAAATGTTTTGCAGGTGCTTCTTGTGCCAGGCCATGACGTCAAAGTACCAAGACGAAAGCTGAAGTCTCTGCGGACTACAAATTCAGCATTGTACATTGGGGATCTTGCGGTGCTCATCTATGGTAGAGAAACGCTGTCCAATTCAAGTTTGACCGGGAGGCAGTCAGGGGCTCACAAAGAAGTGGAATCAAAGCCACAACTGGATAACACAAAGCTCGATGCTATACTTGGTGAGTGCATTATTGGGGATTCCAATAACATGCGTGTTAATGTGGATAGTGCATAAAAAATAACACTGAAGTAATGTTGTTTTCTATGTCTGTTTTTTCAATCACAGTCCATGTCCAGGCGAAGTTCCCTGACACCACCATTCAAGATGTGAGACGCATCATAAGAAAGAAATGCAACAATATAAACTATGCCAAGCAAGTGACTGAAAAGAAGTCATAAAAACGTTTTTGGTTTTTATCAAGCTATTTTGTTTGTTCCAAAGATGTGTACCTTTCTTACACCTTTTTTATTTTTTATTATTTTTTTTACAAAGAAAGACTTTAGTTCTCAGTTGGAGACACTATTTTGTTTACATTTTTACAAGGAAATGTTCACTTTTTCCTTTACCATTTTTGATAAAGAAGGACTTGATCTTGGAGAGACTATCTGATCACCTGATCTCCACACCCACGCAACAGGAAGTGAAGCATCACGTCTTCGTTTTGAAGGAAATGATGATCTGTGGTCTCTGGAAATGTTACATTAATATATCAAACTTGCTCTCAACATTCTGTCTTGTGATTTTGTAAATACATTAAAGTCTAGAGTACATACAGTATGAGTTAACTTTAATAATACTTAACGTTTTTTTCAAGTATATAAATAGTATGCTACAAGTAATATACTAAGCAAATTTAGAAGTATACTTAAAGTATAACAATAAGTAAACTAGCAAGATATTCTAAGTTCATAAAATAAACTAGTAAACTAAAAATGTGGAGTAGAGGTATATACCTAGTACACTAGTAGTATATAGATGAGTATACTTGTATACTTAAAAGTGTACTTTTGTAAACTTAAAATTACCTCAAAGTATACTTTAATAAACTAAAATGTGGACTAGAAGTATATACCTAGTGCATTAGTAGTATATTGATGAGTATACTTTAAGTATACTTTTATAAACTTAGAAATGTTCCAATTTAGCCAATTTAGTATTAAATTAGTATACTTTCTAGTATACTTAAAGTACATGGTCCATAGTATACTTGCTATACTTATACTTATACTCAAGTATACTTAATAAAATAAACTTCAAGTATACTACTTTTTGCTAAGGGAGTCTATCGGGTTAGATCGGCGTGTGCAGCTTCCTAGCCCCTCCTTTGACAATGGCGTCACCCAGAGCCATAGAGAGAGAAGAGTTGCGACACTCTCTGATCTCGCCGGCAGGGTGGTCACGTGGTTCATGTAAGCCTGAATAGTTCCAAAACACGCCGCGCTGCCATGTTCTTCTATGGGACTGACAGCAGCGATTGCAATATTGAATGGTAAATATAAATTTAAAAAACACATACCCAAGTACATTTCTGACTATTGTTGCATATTTGTAAGTGTCAGTTTTACATTTGGAGTGGTAGGGTGACAACTGAAAGCTACTTAGATACGTTTTTAAGTTTGAGGGAAAGCTTCACGTTCGTGTTAGCATGAGTAGCACTAGGCTTCTAACTTTAGTGGCTTAACCTTAACTTTTACCTTACATCTGTTCTGAAATTAAAGACGATTCAAGATGTTCAATGGACTATTGGATTTCCTTGAGTTTTGCTTGTAGCCTAATTCTGATTCACTTACCCGTGGTCAGAGAGCGATTGAGAAAGCAGAGTAGCAACAGTCCATTCAGCATTTAGTTTCCAGACAACTTCTTCTGATGAGGCAGGAGCTGACCACACAACCATGATACTTTTAAGACTAAGCCATACACAAAGTACCAAATATATTAAAGAATAACAAATCATTACGCTTGGATGAATGAAATAGTATTTTTTTTATTAAATGGGTGTGACAGCAAGAATGTGTGTGTGTGTGTGTGTGTGTCCAACTTGAAAAACAAGAACAATGTGAAGGAACAGGGATGAATATATATATATGTGTGTTAACAAGAGAGGAATGTCGTGAGGAAAGGAGACAATTAAAAAAGCAATACAAATAAAATGGACCACTGGTTATCAAACCCTCCAGCAAATGCAGATTCCACTGCCTATTATCTGCCCGCTGCAAAGGAGGATGCACGCTGGACCCAGTGTTTGAGATGCTGAGTGTTTAGAAAAAAATCCTCTCCACATATATCAAGCTGAGGTTTGTGGAACCAAAAACAAGTGGGAACAAGTGTGACTAAGAACAACAAAGCAAACATTCAGTAAGTGTGAACAAGAACACCAAAGTAGAGCCAGGGGGTATCAATAAATAAAACAAAGTTAGTCATGTGTGGAACAAGAACAACAAATGCGTAAACAGGTGTGCGTGTATATGTGACTTGTAAAACAAGAACAAGGTGAAGGAACAGGGAGGAATATTATAAGTTACTAATAAACAAAGAAAATACTCCACATACATCAGGTTGAGGTTAAGGATAGCAAAGTGCATCAGGTCGAAAGGAAGGACAACAATCGCAGTCGTTGCCGCCGCCACCACCAACACCACCACCAAGTGCATAAATAAAACGGCTACAACAGTGAAATACAGTAGTCAAACATAACTATCAGCATAATCAACAAATAATAAATCTTTGTCAAGAACGCACACGCACACATACTCCATATTAACGACAGCTGGTGGAATGAACTAGAATATTAAGCAATCTTTTGTCTGACAGAATTACCAAATCAAACATATGCATAGGGGCATTTGTAACACGAATAGTGTATTATACAATATCTGTTTGATTGACAGCTGAGATAATCAGGGGGGTAGAGTTTCTGCAACCAAAGAACATTGCACATAGGCCGAGGAGTGGATAAAGAGGCTCACTAAAGGTGCAGCCAATAGCAGAGTAGATATGAATCTTGGCTTCCACCTCATAGAAGGAGACCAGACCCGCATCATAATCAACAAACACTCCCACCTTCTGGAGCTTAGCTCTCAGAGGGAGAGGGACAGCACTGTTATCATGAAATACAAACTCATTCTTGTTGAAAAATATAATCCAGCAGCCATTCTTAGGGGTCAAGGGGATGAGGGCTTTTTTGTTGATGGACTCTCTGGCCACTCCTAAATACCATACAGTATTGTCTTTAACCTGTACCTCAAAGTAAAATTTCCCTGAGGAGAAGCTCTTCCCCGAGAGAACAAATGGAAACAATGTAAATCTCTTAGGGTTGTCTGGGAGTGTCTTCATTACACCTCCATAATGTACTTGTTTCCTATCCTCAGACAGGATGAGATAGGGGTGAGCTGTATCGGAATCCAAAGTCACATCTACTTCATATTGCTGGATCCTCCTCAGTTCAGCATCACACAGTTTCTTCATCTCCTTGTTCAGTGTCTCCACCAGCTGATTCAGGTATCTCCTCAAGGTCCATATGTTTGACAGAGGACGGACCTCCACCGTCGTCCAGTCTCTGGTGGGTGGAGGACCCTTCAGGGATCTGAAGGCCTGGAGGAAGTGGAGATGGTCTTCAGTCTGTGAAAGCGGCTTCAGCTCTGAGCTTCTATTGGTCAGTTCCTCGATTTCCTGCTCCAGCTCTTTGATAAGGTCTTCGGCTTGTTTCTCTGTGCATTTCAGATTCGCTTTAACTGTTTGGTTGAAGTCATCCTGCCATTTTTCAATGCAGCGCGTCAGAGCGGTGAGGGCATGCAAACCATCGGCTATCACTCTGTCTGCATCTTTCTTGCTCAAATCAAAGGTGTCTTTAATATCCTTAATCTTTAGTTTTCTCTCCTGGATCATCTGCAGAACTTCAGACTCTATGTTACCCAGCTGGGCCATCTTCACTTTATATTCCTCCTTTAGAGGTACAACAGGATGGTACCTGTGGTAACCCTCTGTGCAGAACTTACACACACACACCTGTTCAGTCCTACAGAAGAGCTCTAGAAGTCGTTCATGTTTCTTACACATCCTATCTTCCAGACATTCCATAGGCTCAACCAGCTGATGATTCTTCAGGCGTGCGACTCTCTGATGTCGCTCCAGGTGGGTGCGGCAGTAAGAGGTAAAACATTCTAGGCAGGACTTCACAGCTTTCAGCTGTGTCCCAGTACAGACGTCACAGGGAACTTCTCTTGGTTCAACACAAGGCTGCTCTTTTACTCGTACCGACGTTTTAAACTGAGCTGCCAGCTCTGATAAGAGGATATTTACCCGTAAATCGGGTCTAGTGTGGAAGAGCTCATTGCAAACAGGACATTGGTACTGGACTTGTTTATCCCAGAACTTTGTAATGCAGGTTCTGCAGAAGTTGTGTCCACATGGTGTGGTTACTGGACTGCTGAACACATCCAGACAGATGGAACATGAAAAGTTCTCTTCAGACCAGGAAGTAGCAGAGGCCATTCCTAGACACAGACGACAAGGTTTATGTATTGAGCAATTCCATTATTTGTCTTAATACGTAAAGGGCAGAGAGGTTTTAACTTATGTCAAAGTTGTGCTTTCTTACTCACCTTGTTGTTGTTTCTGTCTGTAAGACTATTTGTTCCAAAATGTGTTTTATTTCCTCCTAAAAGCAAGAACTGCTTGCACGTCGAGTACCTTTGGTTTCTCTGAACTTTAGGTTTTGTTTCCTCAACCTGACGTCCTCTCCTCTCCTCCCCTAACACCTGGCTCCACCCCCATGCACACGCAGTTCCCTGACGTTTCAACTTTCACACTCTCTGACTTTGGGCACACTCATGCACTGTGTAGGCTACTTCAAATATGTCAATGTGTGTGCTCCTCTTCTTTGTGAAATTCAATTAGGTTAAATCTTTAAAAGACAAAACACAGAGAGCTGGAGAAAACAGGAGACATTTAATCACGTCGTGATTTAATGTTGATGTGCCACTTTAACTGTGATTTAGAGCATACAAAAACAATTGACTTGACTTTGTCTGGGACTGGTATTTTCTCTTCAGTCTTTATAGAAACAAGCGTCTCCCTGTGTACCCAGGTTATGTGTGCTATTATGGTTGGTACTTAATATTGAGTTGACAATGGGAGTTATATAATCTCCCAGACTTTAACCTCATAAAACAGCAGAGTAGGGAAGGGGTAGGGACGACGAACCAGACCAATGTGATGGAAAATCTACATGTTCTATTTGTCTTTATGAACTTAGGTTTTATATACTATTCCGTGTATGGTCTTGCCACCCTGTTATTCTGCAGGGTCATCTAAAATGTAAATCTTAGTGTTTTGTGTGATGTAATCTGGTTTCACATTCCGTTCCGTGTATTGTCTTGCCATCTTGCTATTCTGCAGGGTTGTCTAAAATGTAAATCTTAGTGTTTCGTTTGATGCAATCTGGAGTGTCGGAACAAAGGTCCACTATCAGGACCCCCCCAGGGTCAAGATTTGATTGAGTGTGTGTGTGTGTCTTTGTCTGTTTGTGTGTGTGTGTGTGTGTGTGTATTTATGTGTGTGGTTGTGTGTTTGTGTACAGTTAGGATTTTGACATTTCACATCCAATCCAATGTTGTTGGAAGGCATATTTGAAAACATGGGCGGTTGATTAAAACAGGAACACATCTCATATCTCCCGTTAATGAGCGGTGCTTATGGAAGCACAATGCTCAACACATGTGATCACAACTGATCAGCAGATCAATCACATTTCAATAGCCAGGCCGGGGGCCGCTGCTGTTTCCTACCAGTCTGTAGACGATAGAAATGTATAAACGTTTTTAATGAGAGTCTTTTATTTTCTAATGGTATTAGTGTGTTTAACACGCCAAATAATAAATGTATGAATACAGAGTATATATTTGAAGCCTTCCACTGAATCCAGTGAAAGGATTCAGTGGGCCGCAGTGTAAAAAGTAGAGAAGTCTACTGCACGCTTTAACACGATGCTGGAGGGAGTGGATGTATTTAGAGCTCCTCGAATCCCCCAAAGAAGAAAAAAAGGCTCTTAATTTGACAGTTCTAAAAACACAGATATGATGATCAAGGGGATTTGCGGTGTGTGCGGCTGTGAGGCCGCTCTTCTTAAATAGAAGGAATAAGTACATAACCAACACCAACCCAAGCACACACAAGACGGCTTTGTTTTTCTCTGCGCCCAGGTAGCAGTCAGACAGGAGGAAACAAGCCCACTATTCATAGCAGAAGTTTTTTTTCTCATTCCACAGACTGGGATTGAAGCTTTAGAGTGCCTTGGAAACAAATATATTTTGCCCCTTTTTATCCCTCATGCCGACACGTCATGGCAGCGTTACCCAAGCAAATCCTGTATTTTTACAATCTAAAAATAGCCAACACATTTCTTTTCCACTTTTAGCATATCTAGTTTTTGGATAGCTATGGAAAGCTGGGGACAAGGACCTTTGACAGTGGAAGAGATCTCCAAAGATTGTCCTTTAAGATTAGATGAGTCAGCATCACCGAATCAGGTAGCCTGATGCTGATTGAGACGATGGCCCATGGACAGAGTGGAAAGCTGCATTTGCACTATTGTGATCAAAGAAATGGTACGCCTGGTCTTCAACGGAGCTTTGAGAAGCAAACAACACAAAAGTTACAAAAACCTCCAGGACACTCCAGTGTTCAATGTTTTTGAGAATCATAAAAGATCATCATAATAATCAGAATCATAATCAGAATGTTTAGGGAAATGTCCATTAAAATTGCCAATCATACTGAAAATATTGAAATATTATATGCAATGAGCAATCATTTGAAAGTTGAGTAACAGTAAATGGAGTTCTCATGATGACGTTTTGAGCATTGGTAGAATAGAAAATCCCTCGCAAGGGAAGAGAAACAAGGAGCAGTCTTTGTGCAAGAAGAACAGAAGACGTTTAGAAGCATTTAGGAACCCCCCTGCTGGTACTATCACACAGCATAACCCCCTAGGCAAACACACGGGGTGTCATCCCAGACGCAGATTTAAACTTTGCGGCCCTTATTAAAAAGCATTATACCTTCGGATATTCGAGAAATAGCGAAACTCCTATGCAGAAAAACTTGGAGAAATAGGTATGTGAGAGTTATGGAATACATTCATGTTGTTAAGGAGCTGCTAAACTCAAATCTTACTTTCAGTTTCGCTTTTACTTAGCCATGGTATTCCATTGTTGTTATGGTGCTTATTTATGTCTAATTTCTCCATAATTAGTTATTAGTTATAAGTTATCTTCTGTTATACAACCGATTTCTCTCTTCCTCCGTATTCTTTCA
This sequence comes from Pollachius pollachius, assembly GCF_949987615.1. Lineage (NCBI taxonomy): Eukaryota > Metazoa > Chordata > Actinopteri > Gadiformes > Gadidae > Pollachius > Pollachius pollachius. Next base: position 16,682,811 of record NC_136937.1, on the reverse strand, counting down.
GTCTTTTGTAGCCCAGGCTTCATAAGCTGTGAAAAAGTTAAAAGAAGAAAGAGTAAAAGTCCGCTATTATTTTGTATGAATGTGTGAGAGAGCGATAGCTGGCATTTATGGGGTTAACTGCGTCGGACAGAGCAGAGAGACGTGCGTCATGACGTCACGGTGAAGCGGCGTTGCAAGTGCGCATAACTGCTTGATAAGTAGTGGGAAAGGAGGGAACGCACCGTTCGGTTGCACAATTGAAAAATATCTAGAAGTAGTTGGAAAACACCGTGAGCTGACTCAACAGTCCACAGTTGATGTTGCCCGCTCGGCGGTCAGGTTTTTGTGAACGATTTGAATTGGTGGTAGTCAACGATAGATAGAAGACCAGCACTGGATAGCCACCAGGCGGCTTCCAGACATCCGCTGGAGATAACCAGATGGCGAGCCGGAACCAAGGAACAGAGTCAACTGACCTACCTCCCAAACCTGCGGTGTGGTAGGAAACACAAAGATCAAAGGGCCCCAACGATATAAACTGAGCTCATATCAAGGAAGAGAAGACCATAAAGACATTTCTTTATATTTCTATTGTATTTTGCGCGCATTTTATTATTTTCCATGTTGTTCCATGTGTTATTATTTTCCATGTTGTTCCATGTTTTATTATCTTCCATGTTGAAAATTGTTGTTAACAATACAGTTCTGAAACTACGTTTTGTGTGAGTGTGGTCAGTGTTGATGTTCCATCCTGGGCTCCATGAGCGTTAACCTAGAATCCTGGTAACTGGTCCAACTTCGAATTGAAACCGAAACCCAAAATTACCTGTAACCTCATAAGGCAAAGAGGGGTTACAGAAAGTGGCGAGCTAGCCAGGAGCCCAGTTAGGTGACATCAATATTGCTTCATTCAAACATGGATTTTATCCAGAGGTCAAGTGTTAAAATTCCTAACGCAGTCATCATTGATGGAATAACTGAGTCAGTTCAGGTTGAAGAAGTGATTGATTTCCTTAAGAAGTATGGTGCCATTCAGCGCACTCTTTTGGTTGAGGATGAGTCTTCTGATTTACACAAAAACCTGATTGTCGAGTACGCTAGTGGCTCAGCTGTACAAGCTATGCAGTCACTTTTACCATACAGACACACACTAAAAAGTGATTCAAATGTTGTGTACAATGTTGAGGCTTTAAGTAGTGTTTACACTTCTAAGCTAGGTAGCAGTGCTACAAAAACTTACCTGACAGAGTTAAAAGAGCTAGCAAAGCTAAGCGGCAAAGACTACGAAGCAGTCTTAAGAGAGATGATGATGCATATCGGTAGTGATGTTGAAAGCATGCAATCTGCAAACGAGCCGTCGCCTCTAGTACTCAGTGAGTTTCCTGTAGAGTCCCTACAGCCCACCAGTCCTTTCTCAGGTCCCCCTCAGGGTGACAGTGGTGAAAACAGTGCTATGTCAGCACCAGTTGTTGATCAAAGAAGAGTCCTATCCCTTTCTGTGAGTGACATCAATCCACCAGAGGTTCAGAAAGTTGTGGTTGAACACATTGTGAGGAGGGGGGATGCAGGTTCTTCCTTTTCATTCCCAGTCCGACTTCGCTCATTTTCAGGGAAAATTCCCAGACCGAATAGTGAAGTGGACTATGATACTTGGCGTTCGCACATTGACCTTCTCTTGAATGATCCCAGTATGTCTCCTCTTCAAGTGTCTCGAAGGATCTTGGAGAGTTTGCTTTCACCTGCAGCAGATGTGGTAAGAGGCTTGTGCTCAAATTCATTGCCTTCAGCCTATTTGCAACTTCTAGATTCTGCTTTTGGTGCAGTTGAAGATGGAGAAGAGCTGTTTGCTCAATTCATGAGTACTCTCCAGGATCCAGGCGAGAAGCCATCAGCTTACCTACAGCGGTTGCAGCTCACGCTCAACCTGGCTGTTAAGAGAGGGGGGGTCGTACCAGGGGAAGTAGGTAAACACCTCCTCAAACAGTTTTGTAGAGGATGCTGGGACACTGCTCTGCTCTCTAGTTTACAACTTGAGCAGAAGAAAAATCTTCCACCTCCGTTCTCAGAGCTTTTGCTAATGCTACGTACTGAGGAGGACAGACAGGCAGTAAAAGCTAGTCGCATGACAAAGTAGCTGTATTGTTGAGCCAACAGAGAACCCAGACACCCAGCCCAGTGCTATTGACGATCTTAGGAAGCAGGTAGCTAGCATTCAGAGTCAGCTAACCACCTTAATGGCTCAGAGGACGCCTGGGGGGTTTAGTGATAGAGGAGCTGCGGGAAAAACACAAAGCAGATTGTCAACATCACACAGTACAAAACCAGACATGACGAAACAACCAAGAAAGAACTACACAAACAAACCCAGACCTTGGTATTGTTTTAGTTGTGGGGAGGATGGACACGTATCAACATTTTGCACCAATGACTCAAACCCGACTTTAGTGACTGAAAAGAGAAAAAAATTAGAGGAAAGACAGCACAAGTGGGAACAACAGAACTACCCTGACTTACCTTTAAACTAGATTCAGTCTCTGTCGTGGGGCAGACAGGGGCTGAAGAGAAGCAACCACGCTCCTCAAAGAAATACAAGGTTCAAAAGTGTACAATTTCAGAACACTCTAAAAGAAACCACTCCTTTAAGCTTCCTTCTGGGTTGGTAGGTACCAGAAGTACAGCTCAAGTGACCATCAACGGTAAACAAGTTAACTGTCTACTTGATACAGGTTCACAGGTCACCACCGTTCCTCATTCATTTTATGAACAGCACCTAGCCGAACAAGAAATCAAACCCTTGCACGATCTCCTAGAGGTAGAGGGAGCAAACGGACAATCCGTGCCCTACCAAGGTTACATTGAAATGACAGTTGTCTTTCCACAGGCGTTGCTTGGTGTTTCGATCGAGGTACCTACCCTTGCTTTGGTTGTGCCTGATGTCAGGGCCACCTCACAGTCTCTTGTGCTTATAGGTACCAACACCATGGATGTCTTGTATGACACATTTTCGGAAGGTGATTCAACCAATTATCAGCCAGCCCATTATGGCTACCAAGCTGTGATCAAGGTCCTTGAACTCAGACGCAGACAGGCTAGCAATAGCCATGGCATGGTGAAGCTACAAGAAAAGAAACCAGAGGTCGTTCCGGCTGGAAAGACCGTTGTCATCGAAGGTTTCACTGTAGCTAACGACTTCCAGAATGAAAAGACTGTTGTTGTTGAGCATTCATCTTCATCTACTTTGCCTGGCGGGTTAATAGTGAAGTCTTGCTTGGTTGACTTTCCCAACCAGCGACCCTTCAAGCTTCCAGTCATCGTTAGTAATGTATCTGAACATGATGTTATCATCCCTGCAGGGTGTAAACTTGCAGACATCGGTACTTACCAGAGCGTCTTGTCCCAACAGCAAGTGAATCAACCAGCCGATGCTGAGTCATCTCAGAAGTCGAACTTGCACTTCAACTTTGGGGATTCGCCTATCCCAACCGATTGGAAAGAGCGCATTGTCGAGAAACTTCATAACATGCCAGAAGTGTTTGCGCAACACGACTTGGATTTTGGGCGAACAGATAAAGTGGCACATCACATTAAGCTTTCGGATGAGACTCCTTTCAAGCAGCGGCCTCGGCCAATACATCCAGCTGATGTTGAAGCTGTTCGCAAGCATATCCAAGAGCTCTTACAAACTGGGGTAATTAGGGAATCTGAGTCACCTTTTTCGTCCCCAATTGTGGTTGTCAAGAAAAAGAACGGTACTGTCAGACTCTGCATTGACTACCGCAAGCTGAACCTGCAGACAATAAAGGATGCATGCGCACTTCCCAAGCTTGAAGACACCTTCTCTGCACTTTCAGGTTCTCAGTGGTTTTCGGTCCTCGATTTGAAGTCTGGTTATTACCAGATTGAAGTTGAAGAGAAAGACAAATCCAAGACAGCATTTGTATGCCCGCTTGGGTTTTGGGAATTCAACAGGATGCCTCAGGGTGTGACAAACGCACCAAGTACCTTTCAAAGGTTAATGGAGAAATGCATGGGCGATATGCATTTGCAGGAAGTCTTGGTTTTCCTAGACGATCTGATCATTTTCTCAAAAACCTTGGAGGAGCATGAAGCCCGACTTATGAAAGTTCTTGGTCGTTTGAAGGAGTTTGGTCTAAAACTCTCACCTGAGAAGTGTTCTTTCTTTCAGACATCTGTCCGATATCTCGGACATGTCGTCTCCAGGAACGGGGTTGAAACTGACCCAGAGAAGATTGCTTCTCTCAAAACTTGGCCAGTCCCCCGAAACCTGCGAGAATTGAGGTCATTCTTGGGTTTTGCAGGGTACTACAGGAGGTTTGTGAAGGGTTACTCTGACATCGTGAAGTCCTTGCACGGCCTGACCTCCGGGTACCCACCTCCACGTAAGAAATCCAACTTGAAACCATCAACTGATCAGACTTACCATGACCCAAAGGCACCCTTTGGTGGTCGTTGGACACCTGCTTGTCAGCAGGCATTTAAGCAGGTCATTGAAGCGCTAACCACCGCTCCGGTATTGGGCTTCGCCGATCCTCAAAAGCCGTATGTACTACATACCGATGCCAGCACCAGCGGCCTTGGTGCTGTTCTTTATCAAGAACAAGAAGGTCAGCTCCGGGTCATAGCTTATGCGAGCAGGGGGCTATCGCGGAGTGAGAGCCGGTACCCAGCCCATAAGCTGGAATTCTTGGCACTTAAGTGGTCAGTCGCTGAAAAATTCTGTGACTATCTTTATGGAAATCACTTCACTGTAGTTACTGACAATAACCCATTAACGTATATCTTGACCACTGCAAAACTCGACGCAACGAGTTATAGATGGCTTGCAACCTTGTCTACCTTTTCATTCAAGCTTGTGTACAGACCGGGAAAACAAAACTCAGATGCCGACGGACTGTCGCGCAGACCTCATGGCGAACTGTCAGACGATCCCAAGTCGCAGAAGGAGAGGGAGCGGATCTGTCAGTTCACACGCGACCATCTCTCTGACCCGGACAGTATCGATGCTGTCGACCAAGCTGTTGTTCAAGCCATTTGTGAGAGGCAATTTGTCTACAGTGACAATCTTTATGTTCATGGTGGTGCTACTTTGGTCGAAACTCTTACCACCTCCACAAGAGCTGTACCTGACAGCTATGGGAAAGAGGACCAGCTTGGAGGATTGCCTTTCATCCCTCACTTAACTGAAGTTGAGTTAGCGAGTAAGCAAAGGGCTGATCAGTGTTTGAAGCATGTTATTTACCAACTTGAGTGCGGGGAGAAGCCTCCTCCCACTCTACGGAACGAACTCCCAGAACTTCCACTCTTATTGAGAGAGCTACAGCGTCTTGAGCTCCTCAATAATGTTCTTTACCGAAGACGACAAGTCGGCGCCCAAACTTCTTATCAGCTGGTCTTGCCAGCTGAGCTCCGTGACATGGTCTTGGTGAGCTTACATGATCACATGGGACACATGGGTGCTGATCGTACCTTAGATCTTGCCAGAACAAGGTTCTTTTGGCCAAAGATGGCTTTAGATGTTGAAAAGAAGGTGAAAACATGTGGCAGATGTGTGCGCCGAAAGGCATTGCCAGAGAGAGCGGCACCGTTGGTCAATATCAACACCACGAGACCTCTTGAGTTACTTTGCATGGATTTCCTTTCTTTGGAACCCGACATTGGTGGAACAAAAGACATCCTTGTCATCACAGATCACTTTACGATGTTTGCGGTTGCCATACCAACGCCCAACCAAAAGGCCCGAACTGTGGCGAAGTGTCTGTGGGACAATTTCATTGTACATTACGGGTTCCCGGAAAGACTCCACAGTGATCAGGGACCTGATTTCGAGTCCCACATGATCAAGGAACTTTGCCGAGTAGCTGGCATACATAAGGTGAGGACAACTCCGTACCACCCCCGGGGGAACCCTGTTGAGCGGTTTAATCGCACCTTATTGAACATGCTAGGTACCCTGGGGAATCAAGAGAAGTTTCGGTGGCGTGAGTTTGTAAAACCGCTAGTTCACGTGTACAATTGTACGAGGAACGAGGTGACGGGGTTCACGCCATACGAACTCATGTTCGGCCGCCAGCCTCGCTTACCAGTCGATCTCGCTTTTGGTTTGCCTGTGCAGGGTGGTCAGCACACGTCACACTCTCAGTATGTTCAGACTCTCAAGTCTCGTCTTCAGGAAAGCTACAAAATGGCAACAACAAATGCTGCAAAAACAGCAAGTCGAAACAAAACAAGATATGACAAGCGTGTAACGGCTTCGGATTTGGATGTTGGAGACCGAGTTCTCATCAGAAATGTCCGCTTACGGGGAAAGCACAAAATTTCTGATAAATGGGAAGCAACTGTCCATGTTGTGGTAAGCAGAGCTGGAACACTCCCAGTGTACACAGTGAAGCCTGAGAACCGTGAAGGTCCTTTAAGGACATTACATAGGGACTTACTACTTCCGTGTGGCTACTTACCAACGGAGGACAGCCATCCTGTCCCACAGTCCGGGAAGCGTAGGCCGTCGACTCGTGCAAATCCTTCCCCAGATGAAACAATCCCCTCGGACGAGGAGGAAGATGAGATCATTCCTATCTACTGGTTCAGGGATCCTTCAAGTGTTCAGGTCCCAACTTTTCAGAACACAGCTCAGTTGAATCCAGGAATATCCCCTGAGCAAGATGCACAATGTCAGATACTTCCACTTGATCATCTTGTTGAGAGTACTCCAAGTGTTCAGCGTGTTGATTATTTACCTGAGATTGACAAACAACCTTTTAGGCTTGACTGTACTACAGACGCCTCTCTGGTACTTGACCAGGCTGATAGTCAGCCAAGTGACATTGCACATTCGACTACTGACATAGCCGCAACGGCTGAACCAATGGGTTTTACTGAAAATGACTGTACTAACACGCAATGCGACAAATCTCCAGACGTTCCGTGTGACACTGGTGACAATCAGACAGTAGGTACATGTACATCTGATACACAAGAGCAAGAACAGGTTAGTTCTGGTCGACATTCAACTCGGACTAAGAGCCAACCTAACCGACTTACATACACAGAACTAGGTAGCCCGTTGTTAGCTATGGTTCAGTCATTTCTTCGTGGCTTATCAACAGTTGTTGACACTACTTTGAATGAGAACTTTGTAGGCTCCTCTTCCTCAACTTCCCAGGTAGTAACTACGCAACCCTTGCCATGTCCCGGGACGGGCATGAGCTCAGGGGGGGAGAGTGTAGCCCAGGCTTCATAAGCTGTGAAAAAGTTAAAAGAAGAAAGAGTAAAAGTCTGCTATTATTTTGTATGAATGTGTGAGAGAGCGATAGCTGGCATTTATGGGGTTAACTGCGTCGGACAGAGCAGAGAGACGTGCGTCATGACGTCACGGTGAAGCGGCGTTGCAAGTGCGCATAACTGCTTGATAAGTAGTGGGAAAGGAGGGAACGCACCGTTCGGTTGCACAATTGAAAAATATCTAGAAGTAGTTGGAAAACACCGTGAGCTGACTCAACAGTCCACAGTTGATGTTGCCCGCTCGGCGGTCAGGTTTTTGTGAACGATTTGAATTGGTGGTAGTCAACGATAGATAGAAGACCAGCACTGGATAGCCACCAGGCGGCTTCCAGACATCCGCTGGAGATAACCAGATGGCGAGCCGGAACCAAGGAACAGAGTCAACTGACCTACCTCCCAAACCTGCGGTGTGGTAGGAAACACAAAGATCAAAGGGCCCCAACGATATAAACTGAGCTCATATCAAGGAAGAGAAGACCATAAAGACATTTCTTTATATTTCTATTGTATTTTGCGCGCATTTTATTATTTTCCATGTTGTTCCATGTGTTATTTTCCATGTTGTTCCATGTTTTATTATCTTCCATGTTGAAAATTGTTGTTAACAATACAGTTCTGAAACTACGTTTTGTGTGAGTGTGGTCAGTGTTGATGTTCCATCCTGGGCTCCATGAGCGTTAACCTAGAATCCTGGTAACTGGTCCAACTTCGAATTGAAACCGAAACCCAAAATTACCTGTAACCTCATAAGGCAAAGAGGGGTTACACTTTCATTATGTTATTTCACTTCTGTTTGAAAAATGGTATCTAACAAGGGAGTGTCACAACAGTTCAGTCATGTTATTACTCTCCCTTCCAAGTTTTAATTTTTCAGTGACAGTTGAACATCTTATGAATGTTGAACTTCGCTCTATCGTTGCAAAATAAAGGAAATATTAAAGATTATATAAACTCCATCCATCGTAACTCATCAACTATCGCAGCTACGCAACAAAGCAGTATAATGAATGTCTCTTTGTATAGCCTTAGGAATAATTGTACAATTTGGTTTGTCAAGTATTTTTTTCAGAAAGTTTGGTTTATAATTGTAAAGGTGAAGCCTAATCGGAGGCATGCTTTCCAGCAGGATTATGAAGTAACGACATTAACATAATCAAATATTAAGGAAAGAGAAAAACATGAAATGTTTCCCAAAAAATGCCTGCGCTGAAATGCACTGAGATTATTTTACTAATTATACTACTTACAATAAAGATCTCAGAATGATACACAAATAAATTAATATGATAATATGGTCATTATTATGGATGTCATCATCCAACGATAAAAATGGTGTTTACCGTGAATCAAAAACTAAGAAATTAGCGAAACCAAAGCATGGGTGTATTGCATGGGTCAGTCTGGAACTTCCTCTGATGGCTTTGGACAGAGCTGCTCTCCGTTGATCAACTCACGGTATTTATAGAACACAAAACAGGATCCATAGCGGGAGACCGTGGTGCTGGCTCCACAGTGCACTGCCAACACGTGTCTTGTTGTACCGTGAATCAATACATGCTTGTGCTAAACCCAAACGGACTGGAGGGCTGAGCTGGATCGACTTTGCATTGTGGAAACACTTTTTTTCAGGAGAAACGTTTTAATTTTCAAACCATTTCTTTTTAAGATCGCACACGTCAGGAAACCAGAGCTGGGATCCATTAGAGAGTAATGTGAAAACAATGTGTTCACAGATTTTAACATGGGTACAACCATTTTTAGGTGTGTCTGACTAGTTAATGAATGTCACCGGTGTCCTCTACCGCCAGCGGCCTATTTCTCTTTTTCAAATAAAATAATAATTGACACAGAATCTCTTTCTTACAAGAGTGTGTGTGCGTGTGTGTTGCATGTGGTTGTGTGTGTCCGTTATATATATATATATATACACACATACATACATACATACATACATACATACATATATACAAGGGCGTAGGAACCGGGACGGACGGAGGGGACGTGTCCCCTCCAATATCGGAGACAGGCGCATTTGTCCCACCTAAAAATTATACCGGATCTGTCAGGTTTCCGATATGCGTCCCCCCCAATGTTAAACTCATTCCTACGCCCCTGTATATATATATATATATATAGAGAGAGAGAGAGAGAGAGAGAGGGCTCAAATACAGACATGTTTGGCCATTGTAATTCTTTATTGTTATACCCAGCCACTCATTTTGCATTTAATTTGTCAGCGACAGATTTAGCGACAGAACAGCGTCTCCTGGTTCTGGTACTGAGGAGTATTGTACGGTTTAAAAATGACATGTTTCAGGGAGGCGTGTGTGTATGTGAGGGTATATGGATGTACCCATGATGGCTCAGCAAGGGCCATGGGAACATCTCCAGAAATATCTGAGATACAGTCGGGGAATACCAGACACGCATCCATGCACACACATAAACCCCCACACACACAACCAACTCCCAAACTGCACACACTCATAACACAGAAACACACACAGGGACAACCCACTTCCCAACTTCCCAGACGCATGACCCTCCACACACGCGCACACACGCACACAAACACACACACACACACACACACATCCAAGCTCAGCCCAGCCAAATGGGTTTTTATCAGTGCAGCAGCATAGGTTGCACGCAACTCAGAACCACCTCCATTTTGGCTCTTTCAGCCCTGGCACGGCATAAGCCAATCCTCCTCGCTCCCTTCGCCTGAATTGTTTAAATTCAATCTACGGGCCCTCAACCTGTCATGAATTCAATGAGTATGGTGCGGGCGGAGGCGGGTTGGGGTGGGGGGGCTTCTACCTGCACCAGCTCGGTCTGGAGACGGCCACCCTTCCTGCCAACCCGCCGTGCGTTTGATCTCCATTAGTTGGTATTCCTGCAGCAGGTATTCAACAGGCTGCTGCCTAAAAGTGGATTCCTCACTATCTAAGTCTGCTGCGTTCACTGTCAGCCACATTCAAACCGCTCAGTCTCCTCTCGCCGGTACACTGAGGTGTCTGAGAGGACGCAGTGCGAGCGCCTAAATGAATTCACCACGAATAAAAGGAGGGAGAAGCCTCGGTGCGTCAGCGTGAAAGGCGTACCCAGATTCATTTATGATTTTTTCTTAATCGCCACGAGGCTGGCTGAGAATTAGATTTTAATAATGGAACAGTTCATAAGGGCTAAGAGAGCGATAAAGAATGATCGCGGGGGGATAACTCAGTCTTTAAGGCCGCTCTATAAAGCACAGGGGAGGGGGGGGGGGGGGAATTTATGCACCACTGTAGCCAGAGATCCAGGGATAGGTTAATGCCAGGTATTAGGGAGCCAGTATATTTAACGGATTAACCTTTGGGTTCATATCCCGGAACTGCAGGAAATTGCATGGTGCCGTTTTGGGGGAAGGATGAGGGGAGAGAAAAGGAGTGAATTACCGCTCAGCTTATGCTTATTGAGGCCAAACACTTATTACATTTGTGCTGCTGTTTTGATGGAGTTTACACAAGGTCCTGTAGCTACGGAGTGCAACGAGGTCTGGCTCCTCTTTCCATTAGATCTAGATGAAGGCATCTGATCGAACCAGCCTCTGTGTGTTTAAGGAGCACTGTGCCGGTTATGAAATACAATGACAATGTGTTTGTTTGTTCCCTGATATGAATTCATTTTAACCTTCCTGTCGTGTTCGGGTCAAATTTGACCGATTTCCATTTCGATCAATCATAAATATTGTGTTTTACATTTATTTGTCTCGAGGGCTTATGATATCCTCCACACTAGGCATTTGAACATATGCAATTGCTGATCACTACTTTCATTGAATTTTGCGTTGTTTAGTCAACTTTGTAACACCTGTGGTGTTCCTGGTCAAAAATCACCGCCATCGGAAATGAATGGGTGACCCTAGATTGTGTTCATCCATCAGATAGTACACAACCACAAATCCACCACCACCACCACCACACGCACACAAACACACAGCTACACGCGCACACACACATGTACACGCACACTTTCATGCACAGACACACACCTACATGCACACGCACACACATACACGCACACGCACGCACACACACACTCCACCCCACGTGAACCCCTTTCAGACTGAACAATTAGGTGTCCTCTCTTTCCCGTGCTTATGTGCCTATCCCCCTACGTGAACCACACCTTCCAGACTAAACGTATAACACCTGTTCCACATTTCAAAGTTACCAATTAGGTGTTTGTTATGGGAACCCGGCTCTTACCCGGGCTTATGTGCCCATCCCCCCACGTGAACCACACTTTCGATACAAAATGTATGATATCTTCTCACAGATCCACTATATATAGCTTGCTTGTGCATTGCTCTTGTTTCAGGCTGAACACAATGAGTCGGCGCCCGACCAGACGATTTTCTGTCAGAGAGGCTCTTGACCTTTTTTTTCAAACTGATGAAGAGGGGATTGAAGTTGAACCAGAAATAGAGGACGATGTCTCAGAAATAGACAACAATCCTGATTTTGATCCAGACCATCATGAGACCGAACAGTCAACAGATGGCGAGGAAGAGGTCCCTGAGGAAGAGGCACCTGAGGAAGAGGCACCTGGGGAGGGGGCACCTGGGGAAGAGGCACCTGGGGAAGACACCTGAGGTGACATTCCAGTCCAAGGATGGCACCATGCTCTGGTATTCATCCCCCCAGGACAGAGGAGGCAGAGCAAGAGGGGAAAATATCATTAGGATGACGCCAGGGCCAACACGGTATGCAACATCTCGTGTGGATGACATCAAGTCCAGCTTCCAACTCTTTTTACCAGAGTCCATTGTGGAACTTATACTGGCGATGACAAACCTGGAAGGGGGTCGTGTGTTTGCGGACACATGGAAGGCATTGGACCAGGTAGACTTCCAAGCCTACATGGGTCTGTTGATTCTAGCAGGAGTACATCGATCCAACAATGAGGCTGCAAAAAGTATGTGGGATGCAGTCAGGGAGGCCTATATTCTGGTCAACTATGTCCCTGCAGCAGTTTCATGTCCTCTCAAGAGTCATCACATTTGATGACAGAGCTACACAACCTTTCCACTGGCAAGACGACAAACTGGCTGCCGTAACATTTGGGACAGGTGGTTGGAGCGCCTACCACTGATGTACAATCCAGACCCTGAGGTGACAGTGGACGAGCGCCTGGTCCCTTCCAGAGGTTGCTGTCCATTCAAACAGTACATCCCAAGCAAACCAGGCAAGTATGGGATCACGATCTGGGCAGCATGTAATGCCAGCAGCAGCTATGCCTGGAATATGCAGGCTTACACAGGGAAACCTGTTACTGGAAGGCCAGAAAAAACCAAGGCATTTCATTTCGTGTAAGACAGGTTCAATGTTGTTTCCAATAAAATTGAACCTGTCTTACACGTAATGCAATGTTTTACATGAATATCTGTTAATTATTGTTTATTTCATTGCAGCCACTGCCCTGGCCGCAGTCCCCCCAAAACAGGGGCAGAAACGGAAGAGATGTGAGCTCTGTGCCCCTAGAGACAATAAGACAAGTCTTACATGTTTCAAATGTGATGCCTACGTTTGCAAGGCACACTGCGAGTCGACCTGATTGCCACTCCTGTGTGTGAACACACACACACACACACACACACACACACACACACACACACACACGATGTGTTCATGTTGATGTTCTGATGTTCTGTGAATTTGGTCATTTTTTTTGATTTTTGATTTTTCTGTCTTTTCTTTTTACAATAAATGTTAATTTTGGAATAGAACTTTCAATTTCTGTGTCTATTCACTGCCGTTATTCATGTAAACCAGTAGTATGAGACATTGTTTAGAGGTTAAAAGGGAGTTAAATAAAATTTGGTGATGATAAATGTTTTTTGTGTTAATGTAAGGGCAGTTAAAACAGGTCAAATTTGACCGGGAGTACCAAAGTAAGGGGGGAGAAACGAACACGACACGTTGAACGTAATAGAGAAATAGTGAAATGATAGGATAGGCAAAAAATTATTGAGAATGTGATGGATGGGGTTTAATGGAGGGAGGAACACGTATACTTTTTGGCATAAGATTAAAGAAGAGTATTTCAAACTGGAAACAATAAAAATGAGCTATAGCGGACAAGGTTAGCATGGAGAGCTAACGTGTGTGTGTGTGTGTGTGTGGGGGGGGGGGTCAGGCTACTAAAGCACAAGTGTTTTGATGGTGTACCTCCATGTTTTATTAACCTCCAGAACAAACATACAGCTTTCCTTTTTTTTGAATTCCACAAGCCAATGTCCACTTTACATGTATGCATGTATGCATGGTGTTCGCATACGGTAGTCCTATGGGCTTCTCTGCTAGTCCAATGATAATGATGAGGATAACGATGACGGACAGACGTCGCTATTTTGGCTGTAATGTACACCTTATGTTTACTTTTCTTTGTGTTTTTTTTTCCTTCCCTTCCCTCTTCACCATTGGCGGGTGTGGGACTCCATGTTCATTGTCTTTCTATATCTTAGCATCTAAGAAATGGCTACTGATACTAGGAATTTCACACTTTGGATCCTCAGTGAGGTTTGTGAGATGGAATATGAGAGGTATTTTTTCCTATTAAGACGCCGAAGAATTTTCTCATTTGAGACGACTTAAACCTGATTTAGTGTTTCTACAGGAGACTCACATGCGCACAAGGACCAGATCAGACTAAAATGCCCCAGGGTTTCTCAGGTATATCATTCAAATTGTAACTCCAGGGGGCGCTGTTGTGCAGCTATGGGGTGAGACATGTATTGTCTAACTCCTCAGAACAATTTGGAAATAATGAATTTAAAAAGGCAATTTATTTGCAGTTAATCGTTAAAACACAGCATGACAAGATTCCGAATCAATATCCATCGTGATTCTGAGTCATGGGGAGATCTAGGAGACGTACAGCGGGTGCATCGGAGCCGGGACCTAGCTCGCCCTCGCTGGGCCCTAGCTCTCCCGCTTCATCCTTGGCCTCGAGTAATAAAGGAGACAGTGCTGCTGACAGCCCCGCTGGGGCTAGCGGGGCTAACGCGGAAGACTTCAAGCGCGAGTTGCTTTCTCCCTTGCGTGCAGACTTTGTTGACATGATGAAAACGGAGGTGAGGGAAGTGTTGAAGATTGAAATGGCGGCAATAAGAACGGATGTCCGTGCTATCAAGACGGGCTTTGATGACTTTAAGACAGCTGTCACTGCTGAACTAGCAACACTGAGCAGTAGCATGAACGACACTGAACGTAGCCTGACTGTATGCTCTGATGACGTTGACGTCTTGAAACGGGAGGTGAAGCGGCTTGGGACCCTGACTGATTCATTGCAAAACAAATGTGAAGATCTGGAATCTAGATCCAGAGGGAATAACATCAGGATTGTTGGGGTGCCCGAGGGCCCAAACAGCTGCTCTTCAACTTCAGTTGCTGACTTGCTGCAGAAAGCATTTAACCTAACCGATGCCCGAGTGATAGACAGGTCCCACAGATCGCTACAGCCAGTGCCAAAACCAGGTCAGCGTCTGAGGACCATTGTAGCCCGCCTTCATTACTACAGTGACTGTGCCTCTATATTGCGTCATGGCAGGGAGAGCACACAGGTAAAAGGTAAAGGACATTGCTATCTCCGTCTACCCTGACTACATCGCTCATGTGGCCAAAGCCCGCACAGCCTTCAATGACGTCCGGCAACAGCTCAGAGGCCTAGAGGGAGTCCGTTTTGGAATCGCCCAACCCGCCCGTCTTCGCATCATCTACGGTGACACTGAGAAGAGCTTCCTGACCCCAGAAGATGCCCAGTCCTATGTCACACAGAACATCATTCCTCATGCCACTCGAGTGGATAATTAGACTTCATCCGAACTGCTCACCTGGAGAGGCCGAATCTACACTGAACTTTACTCAGATATTGAAATGACACTTTGAGCAGTTATTTTCCACCTTGTGATACTCAAATATACAACTGCTCCGTGATGCCAATGGTGGAACGACAGTGTGTGAGTAGCCTACCCACTTGATCTGTTGAATTTATTTTTTTATTTTTTCATGATGCATGTTACTTTCATTTCACTGACTATTTTTGTGGACTATATTTGGATACATAGGTTCTACCTCAGATTTGGCTATTTTATCCTGATGCTAATATTATTACTGATATTGTGTGCTATTTTAAGCGTACATTTTTGCTGTTTTTTGTTTGTTCTTGTTTACACTGTAGTAAGGCTTATCGTATTTTGACTGTTATTACCTCTTTTGCCTTCATAATTTGACAAGACATGTTCTGCAGGTTTTGGTTAGTTAGTGTTTTCCTGTAAATGTAGCACCTTAAATATGCTTTCTCTATCTTAACTTAGAAGAGTTTAGTGCAATATTCTGTTGGGGGAGGGGGGCGGGAAATCTGCATAGGGAATTCGGACTCCCATTTTTTGTTCTGTTTTTCTATTAATATTTTTTTATTTATGTGTTACCATATGGAAAAGATTGACAATGGGGCCTTTAAATGATCTAGAGTCAAGCCACTTAATTCCACATATTTTTGATAAATACGATGTCACCTAGTTCCAACATTCCAGGCTCTATTAGGCTCATCAGGTGGAATATTAAAGGGATCCATCATTCAATTAAGCGCAGCCGTGTGTTTACTCATCGAAAATCACTAGGTGCAGAAATAATTTTTCTGCAAGAGACCCGCCTCCGTACTAATGAGCACACCAAGCTTGAGAGAAGATGGGTTGGGGAGATATTTTGTTCCAAATACGGGGACAGGTTCAGAGGTTCTGCAATACTAATTAGAAAAGGAATTCCTTTTGTACCGACTTCTGTAATTGCTGATGATAATGGGAGATATGTTATTGTTGCTGGCAAACTTTTTGGGTCCCAAATTGTGTTAGCTAGCGTATATGGTCCGAATTGGGACAAGACACAGTTTTTCACCCGTTTCATAGCCAAGCTTCCAGATCTCCATACGCACTATCTGGTTTTGGGCAGTGACTTCAATTGCATACTGCACCCAGGCCTAGACAAGTCCAGGCCCAGGCCTAATAGTGCAACATCCAAATTCGGTTAGGTTCTTCTGTCATTTATTGATCGATATAAACTTACAGATCCATGGAGGCATGTAAATCCTACAACTAAACTCATTTATTTATATACTCATTTTTTTCACCAGTCCACCGTTTCTACTGGTTGTTACCGGCTCCCTCTCATTGGTCTCAAACTGCAAATTCCACAGTATTGTTATCTTTGACCACTGCCCAGTTCAATTAGATATGCATTTCCCAAATAGTGTAACGCCTCAATGTACTTGGCAGCTAGATCCTTTGTTGCTGTCAAGTAATACATTTACCAAGTTCATAAATGCCCAAATTGATAATTTTTTAGAAATTAATTTGACCCCAGGTATGTCAGCAACTATAATTTGGGAATCCCTCAAAGTCTATCTTAGAGGCCAAATAATTTATAACCAACTTAAACAAACAGCTGCTAACAGAGCAATCCCTGAATTCTCTATCATATCGAGACCATCTCTCCACTCCCCGGAGAGATGGTCTCGATACGATAGAGAATTCCGTATGTATGGGATATAACCCCCATCTCTGCTAAGGACTGTGGATAGGCTTTAAGACACACCGGCCCGCCCGGTCACGCCTACACCCAAACTTATGAAACACCTATGTAGACGGGCAATCAGTGATTGTTTGATCTCCACTGTGAAAGGTACTGTGTGGGGTTGTGAATTAGATGAACGTGTATGGGTTACAGCATTGGTATCTGCTTACCTGTGTAAGTTTTGGGAGTCTGTCTGCGGGCAGCCTCCTTGAATCGCCTAACCCGGATAAGATGAGAAGAAAGATAATTTTTGGCTTGGTAGTGACACCGACGTATTGTAGGTGCAACCCACGACTCACGCGTGGGCTTCAGGTCCCTCGCCTGGGAGTGGCTTTGGCCCACTAGAGGCGAGGCGACAAACATTTCTGTGGAGTCACAGAAGTCCTACCAAGGCCGGTGTCCCACTCCATATTGGTGCGTCGCTGCGTTCCAGAGGGCTGCTGTTGACATCCGTAGGAGCTCTCGCCTAAGTAGCTGGCGATTGTGATTGTCCGACACCTTTTCCATAGCCATACCTTGTTTAATCCGCTCCCTGGCTGAGAGCAAAGCTGTGAGAGTCTTGACAGTGTATTGTACGTGAAACCCACGACTCACGCACTGTGCGACGCCCTGCCGAACAGTAAGCTGTGCTTCGGCGAGCTGAAGGCAGGTGAACATTTTTCCAGCTTGCCACCAATCCCGGATAGCCCAGCGCTTTGCTCGGAACTGTGTTGGCAGCAATTCCTTGACACGTAAACTGCGTAAGTAAAATAAATTAATAAAAAAATAAAATTAATAAATAAATAAAAAGCTGGTTTTCTGTGAAACGCTGTTTTTTACACCGCGTGAGTGAGCTATAGCAGAGCTGCGTGGCCAAGTTAACTCCTCCCAGTAGTATGGAGGGCACTTCAGGCCATCACTGTGTTGGTTGCAACGTTGCCATGCCCCTAGTGGATGGCCACGATAAATGTGTGTTATGTTTAGGCCACCAGCATGCAACGTTGGTCAGGGATATGCCCAAGTCGTGCATGATCTGTTTCATCATGACGACGCATACAAGGGAAGCCCGCTGCTGTTTTTTCACATCATAATGGGAAGTGTTACCTATCTTGGAAGGATCAGCAAGAAAGGTGGGGAGAGTTTCCAAGGGGCCAGGGGAGTGCTCAAGGGCTATGAGAGTATGATGGTTCTGAGGAGGAGGGCTTGGATGTGGGGACAGTATTCTCTTCGGAGAGTGGGGAGTTTCCCAGTGAACAGCCTCCCTCAGCTAACCCTTCCGGGCGAGAGCTGGCTCACCTGTTTGGGGAGATTGTTGGCAGGGCAACCAGGGCCCTAAACATCGATCTACCCAAAAAGCCGACAGCTGCTGCCTCCAGGTTCGAGGCTGAAGCAGAGGAAAGTCTCAGGTCAGAGATCGCTCTCCTACCAGACTTCAAGGACCAATTGGTCAGCCTTGCATCCTGCGGGCTGACCTGGGCTGCTTATCTGCACAGAGTTGGCCCTTGCGCCTGGCGGGGCTTTACCTGTGTTCCGGTGTTGGGTCTTGCATCTGGCAGACCCGCCGTAACAGCCTTCTGCCTTTCGGGCTTGGCCTTTGCGCCTTGCGGGGCATTGTCCTGATTGGCATGTAAATAGTGTACATTTGTAAATAGTTCTTTGGGTTTACATGGTGTTGGGTATACTTCACATCCCTTGGGATGAATAAAGTATCTATCCATCTACTTGGTGGCACCGTCTCCTGGCAGGGTGTCTTAAAGAGTTACCCCGAGTGGAGAGATGGTCTCGATATGATAGAGAACGTTCGGGTTACGTGGTAACCCTGGTTCTCTGAGTGAAGAGACCATCTCTCCAATCCAGAGGCCGCCCGGAGACAAGTTCCGCTCAAACCATCACTGATTGCACGTCTACACAGGTGTTTCATAAGTTTGGGTGTAGGGGTGACCGGGCGTGCCAGTGCATCTTAACGCCTATCCACGGCCCTTAGCAGAGATGGGGGTTATATCCCGTACATATGGAATATGTAACGGAGTGGAGAGATGGTCTCTTCACTCAGAGAACCAGGGTTACCACGTAACCAGAACGATCTGTGTGGCACCTAACACAACTTCTACAGTTTCAAAGAATTGTATAATAGTCTGTATGCGGCAAAGGCTGATGTTGATATTTCAGAGATCAGGGCTTTCCTTGACTAAATATTCCCAAAATTTACCCAGAGACCCAGGAGGGCCTTGAAGCTACTGTAACATGCAAAGAGGTATCTCTTCGCTTGTTAAGCCATTAATTTGATGCGTAGCGGCAGGGCAGCAGGGCCAGACTGGTTCCCCTAAGAATTGTATAAATCTTTCTCTTCAAAACTATCTCCCATCCTGTGCTCTGTGTACAATGAGACGTTAACAGAACAAAAACTTGCTGAAACGATGACGCATGCAGTCATATCGGTTTTGTTGATGAAAGACAGAGATTCTTTAGACCGTGGTGCTTATCGGCCTATTAGCATTCTTGGTTCAGATTATAAAATTCTCACTAAGATTCTCGCCCAACGCATTGAAACAGTGATTGCTAACACAATTGCACTTGACCAGACGGGCTTTATACCTGGAAGGCAATCTTTTCACAACATGCGTAGACTGTTTAATGTACTTTATTCTTCCCATTCTGTACAGCAAGCAGAAGTTGTGCTTTCCCAAGATGCCAAGAAGGTTTTTGATCGGATTGAATGGGAGTACCTTTTCACTGTTCTAGATAGATTTGGATTTGGCCCAGCATTTATTAAATGGAACAGACTATTTAATGCAACCCCAAAAGCTTCAGTTCGAACCAACTCCATGAATTCAGACTACCTTCTTCTCCATCGTGGCATTAGGCAACGCTTTTGCCTATCTCCATATCTATTTGATATTGCTATTGAGCCTTTCGCTATAGCCCTTAGAGCAGATGATAATATCACTGGCATTGAGGGAGGGGCTCTTCTCACAAGGTCTCTCTTTATACCGACAACCTTCTTCTCTATATAACTGACCCTGTTGAATCACTTTCTCGGCTTACAGATTTATTTCATCAGTTCGGAAGACTCTCAGGCTATAAATTGAATTTTTCCAAAAGTCAGCTTTTTCCGATTAACCAAATTGCATTAGATATCGACTACAGCGACTTTCCATTTAAACTGGAACGCCAATCGCACATATCTTGGAATAAATGTCACACCCTCCTACAAAGATTTATACGGTCATAACTTTAAACTTTGACTGGAACATACAAAACTGGATCTAGTGAAATAGGGGTCTCTGCCAGTTTCCTTGGCAGGTAGGGTTAATGCCGTTAAGATGTCTGTGCTACCTTGATTCCTATACCTCTTTCAAAAGATTCCTTTCTTTTTACCTAAATCCATGTTTCGAGAACTTGACAGGCACATATCCGCATTTGTGTGGAATAAATCCAGGCCACGATCAAAAAAAGCCCTTCTGGAAATGGGGGGACTGGGACTGCTTAATTTTATGTTTTATTACTGGGTATCAGCATTTGAATATAAGACAGGGCCCCTCATGGGCCCTTATGAAGATCCGCCCTAATTCCGAGGTCTCCACGTCATCTATACTGAGCTCTCCTCTACCCGTTGAAACTATTAAACGTTTCAATAATCCTGTGATAAAAAACTCAATCAGGATCTTGCTTCAATTCAGAAAACATAATTTAAATAGCGCATGTGGCCTTATGCCCTTGACTCACAACCATCTATTTCCTCCCTCCCAGAATGATGTAGCATTTCACATGCAGCACACTAATGGTTTGATCTTTTTTAGTGACCTTTTCAAAGATGGCACTTTTGTTTCATTTGAAATTCTTCAAAAGGACCATAATTTGTCAAAAACACACTTCTTTAGATATCTCCAGACACGCAGCTTTGCCAAAAAAGATTGCTCATTCCCTGCCCTGCTGGAAAATAACATGTTGGACAGTCCAACATGTTCCAGTCTAATATAATGTCCAACTTGGACATCATATTAGACAGGAACCCAGATACCAGAGGAAATGTTTCTAGAATATATTAGACTATCCAAACAAATAGTTTACCTTTCCTAGAGAAGACCAAATTGGTTTGGGAACAAGATCTGAATTTGGAGTTCACTGGAGAGGTAAAGAGGAAGAGGAAAATTCTTCAGAAGGGCATTGACTGAGTTCAACTGACATGACCATCGGGATGTTGATATTTGCACAAGCTCTTCCTGCACGATGTGGAGCTCTCTCTGACCAGCAGCAAACTGGTCATGGTTGTTTATAGACACACTAAAAAATGCGTAGAGGTTCCCGAGCAGATCAAAAAAATCTCTTCCTTCAGGAATTGCCTTGCCGTTGTGGCAAAGGACAAGGTTTAGTTGACGTGCATAACAATGCACATAGACAGCCTCTGGATGTTTTTCCCCGAAACAGGCTTGAACCTCTCGAATTGATCCACTCATAACCGCCGCCCCATGCACAAGCTCACACGCCACACTTCGTATTTCTCATGCAGAGGAATTACCAGTATAGCGCCCACCAATTTGCGCAGCTATTTAACGGTGGAACAGGTAGGAATCAAATGGGTTACCCGTACGTAGGGTAACCAGACTTCCTCTTTTGCCCGGACATGCCCTCTTTTTGAGACACTTTTAAAAAAATGTGTCTGGGCGCGTAATAAAATCGTCCTGGATTTTATTACAAAGCCTCATACATGTTCACATTGAATTTGCGTTGCTTTTCTCTGGGTCGTTCACAAACTAGTTAGGCTACACCCTCCCCTACTCAGTTCTGTTCGCTTTGCATTTGTGGAAGTGAGTAGGGGAGAGGTTAAGTAGAGCCTTCGGATTGGACGGTTTGACTTTAGAGCTACCATCATGTTTAGTATTTATTTTTTTACCATTATCGTTTTATAGGGACAAACATTAACAAATTTCTCCTACAGGGGATTGATGAAGTTCTATCTATTGAACAGAAAGAAACACTTGGTCATACTTTACACACTGTACCACAGCATTGGCCTACTGAATGCGACAGATATATTTTAAGCATTGGACTGAATGCCACATAAATATAATATATGTTTTTGCATGTTTGCAACATTTAAAATTTCAGGGGAAAGTATATGCCTCTACTGGTGTTGCTTAGGTCAATAGCCTTTTGAGGCAGTGTTGTTTCTGAATATAAGTGTTAAGGGCCAATAATGCTTACTATCATACATTAGTCGCCGTGTCTCTAGACAGATGTCCCCCCGCCGACAAAATCTCACTCTGAACTCAGTTCAAAACTTGAGATCCCTGCATCACTATGATAGAGCTAAGAAGGTTCTACGAGCACTTCAGACCAATCTTACCAACGAACGACGTACGTAAGAGATTCATAGCACAGAACGTTTCGGGAAACACGCAAGATGTAAAGGAAGAACTTAAAGTAGAGGTTACGAATGACGTAGAGTTAAGAAGGCTCTAAGAAGGTTTCGGGAAACTGGACCCTGTTCTACATGTTCTACCTATATTTAAGAACCCTGAATGTATCGTTTTTGTACTGTTATTTAAGTTAAGTGCCTTTTACAGTGTTGCACTTTGGTGCTAAAAATAAATAAATTAGCACTCTAATAACATTTGTTTGTTGTTATGTATGTATGGTTATGCCAGTAGATTGTATATACAATATATGGTTTAAAGAACACATTTTATTAAAACAAAAGACTATAGACTGTCCCTAACTGACAGTAACACATACATTATATTAAACATGTTCATTGTACAGCGTGCCACGTCTGACATGCCTGTCCTGCAGGTCAATCCTGCCTTGATCTGTCTGGAAGTACTCTTTGAAGAGTTCCCTGACAGCCATGCCATCCTGGGTGGCTCTTGCGGCTATGATGCGTCGGGTGCGAATAAGGTTGGTGTCTCCCTGGACCATCTGTCGCTATTCTCCCGGTGCACCATCCCTGTCGACCATTCCTGGGGGTATGTATCAGTTTTGTTCAAGCAGGGATTGGTCTCCTTTTGATAAGAAATTGTGGAGAGCCACACAAGCCTTCATGACATCCTCAGCTGTGTCAATGGAACACTCCATAGCCCTTCCCAGTGTTCGCCACCTGGCAGCAAGAATGCCAAAGGCATTTTCAATGACCAGCCTTGCTCTTGAGTGCCAGTAATTGTAAACCTTCTGGCTCTGAGACAGTTTTTGAGATCCCTTTAATAGAATATTCTTATTCTGGTCCTTCTTTAACCAATAATACAAATGCAGCAAAAGCTAAACAGCATGCTATAGAGCCATATTAAGTCAGGCACTGTAAGTGTATGCTTAGAAGAGAAGTAGAGCTGTTGCAACAATGGACAGAACGTATTGCTGTCAGAGCCCTGAGGCTGTAGATTAATAAAATGGTAGTTTGGGTAATAGACATTGCACTAGTTAGCATGGAAACAAATTTTATTGTTGTAGTGGTATATATATATTCCACTCACTTACCTGGGTATGGGCGCATGAGGTTGACCTTCTGGGGGATGGCCTCATCAGCCACAAAAAAAGCCACAAAAACAGGTGGTGTCAGCACATCTGTCCCAGGCAGAGTTGCGCGTGGTAGCAGAGGGAGTTGACCCTGAATAAGCTGCGCTCCAAACTTGTTCAGACAAAAGACCCCAGCATCACTTTCCCTGCCGAAGGCTCCGATGTCAATGGGGGTGAGGCGGTAATTGGCATCACAGACAGCCATCATAATAAAACAAAAAAAACCTTTAGAATTTAAATACCTGCTGCCACCATTGGCTGGTGCTTTGACGCAGAGGTGCTTGCCATGAATTGCTCCAATAAAATTGGGGAAATCCCACTTCATCCAGAAGTCATCGCTGATAGTCCCCCATTGCGCGGCGTGCGGAAAGTTGACCTCTTCCTTCAGCCCAGCCCACAGAGCCTGACACACCTCCTTAATTATATTGCAGAACGTTGCATTGCCCAACTTGTAGCTGGCTGCCAGGGCTTGCTGGCTGATCCCTGCTGCCAGAAAACGGAGTGTGACTGCCAGACGCTCAGCATCGCTCACAGGCGCTCTGTGGGACGCAGCATGTTGTATCTTCGGGGCTACCAGGCCTTGTAATTGGTCAAAAGTAGCGGCGGACATCCTGAAGTATTGGAATTGCCTTTTGTCATCTAGCCCTCTCATCTGCAAAACTAAAGAAACAAACTTGCCATTGATGTGACGGTTCTCATTGAGTGGTCTCACATGCCACCGCCGCGTACACTTTTTGCGCCTTTTTCTTCGATTTCGGATGAAACAAAGTAAAATCAACTCCTCTACAGATGCCATGTTTGAGATTGATCGAGTTGGAGATTGTTGATGCAGATTTGCACTTTACAACATCCGCAGGATCCGGCCCTTCCTCACAAGGGAAGCAGCTCAGCTTCTAGTCCAATCACTGGTCATCTCCCGCCTCGACTACTGCAACTCGCTCCTGGCTGGACTCCCTGCCTCTGCGATTAAACCCTTGCAGCGCATCCAGAATGCGGCAGCGCGCCTCGTGTTCAACCTACCAAAGTTCTCACATGTAACCCCCCTCTTCCGAGACCTCCACTGGCTCCCTGAAATAGCTCGCATCAGATTCAAGATGATGGTACTGGCATACAAGGCAGTCGATGGAACTGCCCCTGCCTACCTCCAGGCATTAGTAAAGCCACACACCCCAGCTCGATCCCTCCGCTCAACTACCTCAGCTGGACGTCTGGTACCGCCATCGCTAAGAGCAAGCAAAGGTCGATCAGCGAAGTCACAACTTTTCTCTGTTTTGGGACCTCAGTGGTGGAACGAGCTCCCTACCGATGTCAGGACCGCAGAGTCGCTCACCAGCTTCCGCAAAAGACTCAAAACTCACCTGTTCAGAGTTCATCTCGAATCTGCATAGAAACCAATGCACAGCCACCATTGAATGTTGTACGTCCTGGCACTTGTACATTGCACTTATTCAAGGTACTTAATTGTGTAGCATCTACAGTAGCTGCTATCGCTGCTTTACACGGGGAATGGGTTAGCCTAGCGATTGTAATACTTGCACTTGGTGCTATGAACATCTTTACTGTACCGACAGCGATATATTGTTTCACTTCTTATGACAAATGTACTTATTGTAACAAATGCACTTATTGTAAGTCACTTTGGATAAAAGCGTCTGCTAAATGCCCTAAATGTAAATGTAAATGTTGATGCCAGTATTTGAAGACATGACAGTGCCCTCTAGAGGATGTATTGCGTAACATCCATAACAACGCTGAAACCGGACAGAGGTATGAATCGGCCTTTGAAGCTAAACATCGACAGGTAGTCAATAAAACAACAAGACTTTTTTGTGTGGGGTGGTCCATTTAGACTTTCAATGAATGGTACATAACAGACATTTGAGTGATTTCTTGTCTGAAATGTGAAGGGAGAAAAGGAATATTGATTTGTTCAAATGTTAACAAGGTTACGGTGTCAATAATGAATCAAGAGTGGGTGTCTTGAATAGCATGGTCAATGAATAGGGAGAAATTTAAAAAGATTTAAATGAAGCAGCCCAACATAGAGAGATGCCGAGATCGTTTATTGGCCTGTGGCATGTGCCACCGCGACCACTGACATACCATGGCATATGCCGTTTAGGATCGGTAACTGCCGTTCAGGTGGAACGGCATGCCGTTTAGGAACGGTAACTGCCGTTCAGGTGGAATGGTAAATGCCTTTCGGATGGAACGGCATATGCCGTTCAGGAACGGTAAGTGCCGTTCCCAACAATGGTATATGACACCAGCACGCCTCGCCTCCTCCGTATAATTTCAAGACAAGTATTGCCATAAATGTAAAGCTATATATATTTGGTCTTTATCGACACTATATCACAACATGACGCCGTAAATAAAGGGATTTATACATTTCTCGTGTCCGTTCTGTTAGTATATGTGCGATCTGTTTGTTGTTGCTTTTGAAATGACAGATGCTTTTGAAAACAGCCGGACTTGCTCCGGTGACGGTAGTTAGCCTAGCCACCTAAACAGGTCTGACTAATCGATAACAGAGATTTAGAGCTATAGTCTATGACTACAGAGCCAGGTCCCTATATCTACCATGGGGTGGAACTGTAGCTGCAACTGTATGTCTAGACAGTCATCCATTTTTCCACTCGTGTTTTATCAAGGTGTCCTAGTAGCGTAGCCTATATAGCCTGCTTCAACTCATAACTATTCAATCGGCCAAATATTAAGTTTTGCATTTGTTCTTATTGGTGTTTAACCCAAAAATTGAAGTAGGCCTACAGGTTCCTATCATTTAACACTGATCCAGTGTCATAAACCTTTCTATACCTACATGATCCAGTGCCACCTGAACGGCAGTTACCGTTCCTAAACGGCACGTGCCGTTCCTGAACGGCATATGCCGTTCCACCTGAACGGCATATGCCGTTCCACCTGAACGGCAGTTACCGTTCCTAAACGGCATGCCGTTCCACCTGAACGGCAGTTACCAATCCTAAACGGCATATGCCATGGTATGTCAGTGGTCGTGGTGGCACATGCCACAGGCCAATAAACGATCTCGGCCCTACTGCCAACATAATCAAAAAATACATTCAGATTTAACTCTAAACTTTGTACATCTTTTTTTTACCTTCTATATTTGCTCTGAATGTTGGAAAGGAACCATAGAATAAGGAACATTTTGTAGTGGGTATATGCTCCTTCAAACAGTAAACCATCCCTCCAAACACAATGGGCAGGTATGAAAGGTGATCACTCATCCTTGTATTCTTTGGGAAACCAGACGTGACTGTGGTCAGCCATAATGGTCCAACTGTATTGATTGCAGTGACTGAGAGCGATACAAAACAGAAAATACAGAGAATGACCTTCAACTAACCCTTCTCATCCACGCTCACTCCTGAGTTCAATTATAGCCCCTGATTACGGCTAAACAGAGGCCAATGTTACATTGTTGGAGGCATTGTTTGCTGATAATGAAGTTTTTCCTGGTTACATCTTGTTGTTATACAGCCGTCTCAAGCTATAGGCTATTGCCTTGCTTGTCTCTATCCCATGATAAATTATTAATACAGCAATTTTGACATTGCAGAATTTGTGCTTGGTATTGGTTCTGGGTTCTTATTTAGGAGAACGAAACAGCCTCCCTGAATATGGAAACTAAGCTAAGCTAAAAGTTTTCAGGTTGTACGATATTTACCTAGTTTCTTCTGTTTGGTAAATGTTAAGTGGGTGCCCGCGGTGTGCTGGATGATCACACAACCTGTTTATCAATGTTTCCACTCCAAATGCCAATTCCAATTTATCATCTGTCCTTGTGGTAAAAAAATGATGATGACTGTGTTCCATCAACATCCGTGATCTGAAGGCTAAACTCGTTTTTACAAGGAGCGGCGAAGTTGAGCCGAAATCTCCCCACAAACGAAAGTGGGTGTGGAGAGGTTCCCACCAGTGTATGATACATAGAGATACTTTATATGGAGGGGACATGGAAGATCTAGAGGACACAGTTAGACACTCTGACATCAACCCTCTCCCTCCCTCAGGTTTCTGGTCATAGTGAGGTGGAGGTTAAGGTTGGGTTTGGAGTGGAGGTGAGGTCTGGAGCAGGCAGAAGGGTAGGAAGGGGTGTGCAGAGAAAATAATGCTATGGATAAGGATTAGCCTACCTTGGGGCAGGGGTGGGGGGTGGGGTCAAGGTCATAGAGAGATAAAGCGAGCAGCAATGATGGAAAAATTGCCACAAGACAAGAAAAAAACATATTTGCGAAACAGCGTTTGAATTTTTGACCTGATCTGATATCACACTTCCCTCAAGAATTATGACCATTGACGTATGATACTGAATCATCTTACTTCTTGGTTCAACCTATATCCATACGAGATAGCGTATAAGATCCAGCATGGCCCCATACATTTGACATGTGACCTTACCCCGTACCCTACAGTCTCACAAGCTGCTCCTCATTACCCTGATGGCAAGTGAAGCAGCTGCCCTATTGACGCGGACCGGAGAGAGAGCGGAGTCCATCCCTGTTCAAACTGGCTG
The DNA here is from genome assembly GCF_949987615.1 of Pollachius pollachius. Lineage (NCBI taxonomy): Eukaryota > Metazoa > Chordata > Actinopteri > Gadiformes > Gadidae > Pollachius > Pollachius pollachius. The sequence goes on along the minus strand of NC_136937.1, from coordinate 16,654,887 downwards.
ACCGCAAACAAAAGGCAGTGGCCTGGATGAGGTCCAGAGCCATGGAGCGGTTTGTAAACAGTGCTCTGAGCCACTTGCGGGATATGAGCCAGGGCATGGGGTCGGTTTGGGAGTCCAGCAACCCCCAGCACCCTATCAGGTTCTAATGAGACGAGATGTTTTAATAAAACATCTGCAGGTGATGTATAAATTATTACATTTGTTCAAGGTTTTCAATTAGGGCCGCTGCATGTAAAATGTTAGTGGTCATTTGTATATTATTGAGGTGGTTGAATCAGAGTGGACCAATGTGTGTTAGGCCACAAGCCACTGGTTCCTAGTCAATAATGATAATGTTGGGCTGGCAGGCGTATAGTGGATGTGACATTTATGGATTGTAACCGACATTGACTCAACAGGACACATGACATTGAAATTAAAAAATGAATGAAAAGGGAGTCGTATTAAGGCTTGACATGGGAAAGTGTTATCCCATTTGACTTGGATATCAAACCCGCTTTCCGATACATTTCTGAATACTTCCTTTAGCCACGTAAAAAGCTGTGAATGGCTGAAAAAAAGAAATAACCTACAGAAACACATTGTTGTTAGTTAGTTATACAGCGGCACACAGCGGCGTCGTGTAACGTCCAAATATTAAATCTGCCTGGCCGTGGGAGGCGGTCCTCTTTCACATTCCCACAACCCTCTGTTCCTCCACCAGACAGCACAGACAGCATGTCCACCCAATTAAAAAACGGACAAAACAATATCCCTACAAAGCCCTACATGCACTGCGGGCATACATTCAAATGTCATCCATGTCCCTGTGTAGACAAACAAATGGGGAGAGCATTGTGTATTTTCTCTTCATTCCATCCTCTCCCACAGTCTTTATTTTAGGCTAATGGGAGATGGAGTGGAGGCACCATTAGACTGCCTTGTGGACTATGGCAACACCTATTACCTATCGCTGTTGCTATCTCTCTCCGCCACGGGCCCTCCACCACACTCTGTCACCGCCTACCCCGGAACCTCTGCTGAAGGTCAGCCTTCTCCGATGGCTCGTGACGTCCATCAGCAGAGAAGGACAAGTGAGGGATCAGAATAGCCTCCAGGGGGAAAGAGATGGAGATGAAGGAGGAGGAGGAAGAAAAGAAGAAGAAGGAAGAAGAAGATGAAGAAGAGAGGAGGAGGTGGATGAGACGAAAAAGAAGATGAAGAAGAAGAAGGAGAATAACAGAACCAACTAGAAAATGATAGGTTCTAATGAAGAGGGTGAGTGAAGGGTGTCAATGGAGGAGCAGGGGCTGCCCTTAAAGAGATCATAGTGGCCAAAGTATGGAAGGGGTGATTGTGGGTTCCAAAGGGCGTTTTAGAGTTCACGCTTCATCTAAAAGACACTTAGGGACGCGTCTGAATAATCAGACCAGTACTTTAAATTGCCACACAATTGCAAGCACTCAAAACATACTGAAACATCATGCCCTGACATTGTCACACCGCGTCCTGTTACGCGGTCCAACACCGCCACCTAGCGATTACTTGACTTTAGTGGCCCTCCTCCCGGCACACCAGGCGGCAATCGGTAATCACCATTCCCTACTTCAGCCGGGGATTTCCCCTCAGCCGGCGCCAGTTCGTCGTTACGTCTACACAGTCAGTATCGGTCCTACCAGCATTATTGAATCCCTGCTTCATAGCCTGCCTCTGTGGTAACCACCTCTCCTCTCTCGTAGCTCCCCACCTGACACCGGACCCCTGCCTGCCCGACTACCCGCTCACCGTTTCGTCCTCGCCTGCCTGACTGCCTACCCGCTATCGGACCCCTGCCTGCCTGACTACCCGCCTGTCGTCTAACCCCTCTCTGACTGACTGCCTGCCCGTTACCGGACCCCTGCCTGCCTGACTACCCGCCTGTCATCAAACCCCCTTCTGCCTGACTGTCTGCCCGTTACCGGACACCTGCCTGCTTGACTACTCGCCTGCCTGTCAATAAATCCCGTTCCACGTAAACCCGTCTCTGCCTCCCTGTGTCCAGCATTTTGGTCCCCACGTCCTGTTCCCCTTAACAGTACGAACTGGCCATCATGGATCCAGCGGACACAGAGGCATTCCGCCAGGTGCTCTCCCGTCAGGGGACACTCCTGGGGCAGCATGAGCAGATCCTGCAGGAGATCACCTCCAACCTCCGTGAGTTGACCATCTCGGTACACTCCCAGCGCCCCTTCTCTCCGGAACCCCCATTCCAGGCCCCTGGTCCATCGGCTTCCTCCCGGGAGCCGTTTATCCCAGCCCCCGAATGCTACGAAGGGGACCTGGGTTCCTGTCGGTCCTTCCTTCTTCAGTGCTCTCTGGTCTTCGAGCTACAGCCCCAGACCTACCCCACCGAGAAGTCACCTGATCGCCTACCTGATCGGCTCCTTGCGAGGTGAGGCCCTCACCTGGGCGACCGCCGTGTGGGAACGTGGTTCCGCGGTGTGCTCAGACTATTTCGCCTTCACCGAGGAGATGCGCAAGGTGTTCGATCACCCGGTCCGGGGCAAAGAGGCCTCTCAGCGTCTTCTGCGTCTTCGCCAGGGATCCTGCGGCGTCGCCTCCTTCGCGGTTGAGTTCCGCACCCTTGCGGCCGAGAGCGGCTGGAACGAGGAAGCTCTGCAGGGGGTTTTCCTAAATGCCCTTGCCGATGACGTCAAGGAACAGCTGACTTCTCAGGAGGAATCCACAAGCCTAGATCAGTTGATCGCTCTCTCCATTTGCTTGGACAATCGCTTAAGCGAACGCCGCAGAGAGAGAGGTCTACGCTCGTCCTCCGCGCACCCGTTCGGACCACCTGCAATACCTCAACCCTCCCCTGTGTTTTCCGCTCCACCCCGTCCCGAGCGGGGACTCTCTCCTGAGCCCATGCAGATCGGTCGCATGCATCTCTCCCCCGAGGAGAGGGAACGCCGTATGCGCTCCGGTTCCTGCCTCTACTGCGGTCTTCCGGGCCATCTCCGGGCAACCTGTCCCTCGCTTTCGGGAAAAGAACGGGCTTGCCAGTAACCCGAGGGATCCTGGCGAGCCGCTCCCGTAACCCCTCGGTCTCCCGTCCCCTCCTGGAAGCTGTCCTCCTGTGGCAGGATCAGACCCTCCCGATCTCGATCCTCCTGGACTCCGGAGCTGATGAGAGTTTTATTGATCAGGAGTTGGTTCTTCGTTTGAACATCGACACTGCTCCGCTTGACCCCCCAATCGAGACCCTGGCGCTAGACGGGAGGACACTCACGCGGGTGGAGCACCGTACCGTTCCGGTCAACCTACTCGTCTCAGGTAATCACCACGAGTCCATCTCGCTTCTGGTGATTTCCAGCCCCTTCTCCCCGGTCGTTCTGGGTTACCCCTGGCTTGAAACACACAACCCCCAGATCGATTGGGGTACAGGCTGTGTAACGACCTGGAGTACGCACTGCCTCTCCCAGTGTTTGCGGTCCGCTCAGTCGCCTCGGGTGCCAGAGCTTGAGTCTGCCGCCGCACCTCCGAACCTGTCCTCCGTCCCGGAGGAGTACCACGACCTTGAGGAGGTGTTCAGCAAGGCCCACGCCTTTTCCTTGCCCCCCCACCGTCCCTATGACTGCGCAATCGACCTCCTTTCCGGGGCACCTCTCCCGGGGAGTCGCCTGTTCAATCTTTCCCGGCCCGAGCGTGAGTCTATGGAGGAGTACATCGGGGAATCCCTCACCGCTGGGATCATCCGGCCATCCTCTTCACCGGTAGGAGCGGGGTTCTTCTTTGTGGGGAAGAAGGATGGCTCGCTCCGTCCCTGCATCGACTACCGTGGTTTGAACAACATCACGGTGAAGAACAAGTACCCCTTGCCCCTCATTAGTTCCGCCTTCGTCCCCCTCCACGGAGCCACGGTCTTCACCAAGCTTGACCTGCGTAACGCATACCACTTGGTCCGTATCCGGGAGGGAGACGAGTGGAAGACTGCGTTGAACACCCCTTTGGGCCACTTTGAGTACCTGGTCATGCCCTTTGGTCTCACCAACGCCCCCGCTGTCTTCCAGTCCCTGGTCAACGATGTCCTCCGGGACATGTTGAATCGCTCCGTGTTCGTATACATTGACGACATCCTGATCTTCTCGAGATCTATGGAGGAGCACCGGGTTCATGTTTGGCAGGTTCTTCAGCGGTTACTGGAGAACCGACTTTATGCTAAGGCGGAGAAGTGCAAGTTCCACGTGCCATCCGTCGCCTTCCTGGGCTACATAATCGGTCAGGGCCAGATAAGGATGGATCCCTCCAAGGTCTCTGCGGTGGCCGAGTGGCCCTCCCCCTCAATCCGCAAGAGATTGCAGCAGTTCTTGGGATTCGCCAATTTTTACAGACGGTTTATTCGAGGCTACAGCCAAGTCGCAGCACCCCTCACAGCCCTGACCTCTACCAAGAGCCCTTTCTCGTGGCTCCGGAGGCCGAGACCGCATTTCGGGATCTTAAGAAGCGCTTCGTATCTGCGCCCATCCTCGTACAACCAGATCCCGCTTTCCAGTTCGTGGTGGAGGCTGACGCTTCTGACACCGGAGTGGGCGCGGTCCTCTCTCAGCGTTCTCCCTCCGACCACAAGCTCCACCCCTGTGCCTTCTTCTCCCACCGGCTGTCCCCGCCGGAGAGGAACTACGACGTCGGCAACCGCAAGCTCTTGGCCGTCAAGCTCGCCTTGGAGGAGTGGCGGCATTAGCTGGAGGGCGCGGACAATCCTTTTATAGTCTGGACCAACCACCGTAACCTGGCTTACATTCAGTCGGCTAAGAGATTGAATTCTCGACAGGCCAGGTGGGCCTTATTCTTTGGTAGATTTATTTTCTCCCTCACCTACCGTCCCGGTTCCCAGAACGGTAAGCCGGATGCCCTGTCCCGTCTGCACTCCCCTGAGGACCCTTGTACTGGGCCCGATAACATCCTGCCTCCCGCTTGTCTGATCACCACACTCACCTGGGAGATTGAGGTATGCCTGGCACAGAAGCAGCAGCCAGACCCCGGTTCCGGTCCTCCGAATCGCCTGTTCGTCCCAGACGCGGTACGGTCCAGGGTACTGGTTTGGGCCCACTCCTCGAAACTTGTCACCCAGGAGTCACCCGCACCTTGGACTTCATCCGCCGGCGATTCTGGTGGTCATCCATGGATACGGATGTCCGTGCGTTCATTGCAGCGTGCGCAACCTGCGCCCGGAATAAGACCTCGACTTGCCCCCGTTCCGGTCTGCTTCGGCCCCTCCCCATTCCTAGCCAACCTTGGTCTCACATCACCCTGGACTTCGTCACCGGTCTGCCCACGTCCGAGGGTAACACCACCATCCTCACCGTGATCAACCGTTTCTCCAAGGCCGCACACTTCATCGCGCTTCCCAAGCTCCCGTCCTCAGGGGAGACCGCGGACCTCCTGGTCAGGCACGTGTTCCGCCTTCATGGCATCCCTGCGGACATCGTCTCTGACAGGGGCCCTCAGTTCACCTTGCAGGTGTGGCGCGCATTCTGCGCGGTCCTAGGGGCCACATCCAGCCTCTCCTCCGGGTTCCACCCCCAGTCCAATGGACAATCGGAGCGGGCCAACCAGGAGATGGAGGCAGCACTCCGCTGTGTCTCCCACACAAGTCCCTCCTCCTGGAGCTCTCAGCTTCCCTGGGTCGAGTATGCCCACAACACGCTGGTCAACGCCTCCTCCGGTTTATCTCCCTTCATGGCCTCACTGGGCTACCAACCACCCCTGTTCCCCGAGTTGGAGGAGGAGATCTCAGTCCCGTCAGTTCAGGCCCACATGCGCAGGTGCCGGCGCACTTGGAAGCGCACACGCGCTGCGTTGCTCCGTGCGTCCTCCCGCTCCCAACTGCAGGCCAATAGGCGCCGGCTACCCGCCCCCCAGTACGCTCCCGGACAGAGGGTGTGGCTTCGGGCTAAGGACCTTCCCTTGAAGGGTACTTCGCCCAAGATCTCCCCCCATTTCATTGGACCTTTTGAGATTGAGACGGTTATTAACCCCTGTGCCCTTCGTCTCCGACTTCCCCCATCCCTCCGTGTCCATCCAACCTTCCACGTCTCCCAGGTCAAGCCCGTCTCCACCAGCCCGTTGTCTCCCCCCGCTCTGCCCCCACCTCCACCCAGGGTCATCGACAACCACCCGGCGTGGACAGTCCGTCGCCTCCTTGAGGTAAGACGCCGCGGCCGGGGCCACCAGTACCTCGTTGACTGGGAAGGGTACGGTCCTGAGGAGCGCTCCTGGGTTCCCCGGAGTAGTATCCTGGATGCCTCGCTCGTCCGGGACTTCCATTGAGCCCATCCATCTGGTGTTGGGCGTCCGCCGAGAGGCGTCCGTAGAGGGGGGGGTACTGTCACGCCGCGTCCTGCTACGCGGTCCAACACCGCCACCTAGCGATTACTTGACACTAGTGGCCCTCCTCCTGGCACACCAGGCGTCAATCGGTAATCACCATTCCCTACTTCAGCCGGGGATTTCCCCTCAGCCGGCGCCAGTTCGTCGTTATGTCTACACAGTCAGTATCGGTCCTACCAGCATTATTGAATCCCTGCTTCGTAGCCTGCCCCTGTGGTAACCACCTCTCCTCTCTCGTAGCTCCCCACCTGACACCGGACCCCTGCCTGCCCGACTACCCGCTCACCGTCTCGTCCTCTCTGCCTGACTGCCTGCCCGTTACCGTACCCCTGCCTGCCTGACTACTGTGGAGGAAATTAACCTTACATTTTATGGTAAGCTATGATTATTATTAGGCCTACATATCATATAGATACTTTAATAGTGGAGAGCAGCTGATCACCTTTGGCCTAGATTTTATGTGCTATGTGGCACCAGTGAGTGAGTCCAGTCCATTCCCATCTGATGGGCCATGTGACACATCAGTGAGAGGGTCCAGTCTACTCCCATTTTGATGTACTCACTGAGGACAATGCCTACATTCACACGTGTGCATCATCTCTGTTTGAATAAGGATAATATATGTTCTAAGGTCACATTGGGATTCAGAAGACAGGAGAGTATACTGACATCCACACAGTGTGACCCAGAAAAACATTCTATGCGCATCAATATCTGATGAAAGTCCAACTTTGTATTGAGTAAAGGATGGGGGATATAAGGAGCTGTACGGGATTCATTCGGGAGTGCTTTGCAAACCACTCGGCTTTGTTGTTGCCTTTTTAACGATAAAGTCTTGTTGTCATATTCTCTCCGGACCCCTCTCGATTTTTTCAATCTCTGTTAGTTAAAGAATTAGATAAGTTGTTATTATTAATGCCACCACACTACCCGCCTGTCGTCAAACACCCTTCTGCCTGACTGTCTGCCCGTTACCGGACCCCTGCCTGCTTGACTACTCGCCTGCCTGTCAATAAATCCCGTTCCACGTACGCCGTCTCTGCCTCCCTGTGTCCAGCATTTGGGTCCCCACGTCCTGTTCACCTTAACAGACATGGCGGTGTACAGCTGTGGGTGACATGTATGTAGTCACTGCCCCTTACAAGTCGTCGACCTAAACCTGACATGAAGATACAACTTTCGGCATGCATTGCTGTTAATTACTCACTTGTCTTAGCAACATGAGCCTCATATCAAACACCACTGCCTTCAGATTAGATTATGCATCTCTCTCTCCTCTTCTCTCCTCTCTCTCTCCTTCATTCTTCCCCCCCCCCCCCCCCACAGTAATGACACTGCATGATTAAAGGTACTACATTTCATGACAAGGGCAAAGTAGCGGACTGAAGACTGGATTGGGCTCTATGGGACTGTACTGAAGTGGTTCACATCACACCTTTGTGGTCGAAGGCACTTTGTCTCCATGGGGGACTGTGTCTCAGCGACTGGCCATGACCTGGGGGTCCATGTTTTAGGTGGGACCCCACCCCTTATTCAATCTCTGAATGCTCCCTTTAGGGCAAATCCTACTAGATAATAAAGTATTCTACCATAATAATGCAGATTACACAAATGCTTACCCAGGTGACTTGTAGAAACTCTGTCACTGCATCGGGCAAATCAACGTTTTCTTCAGCTAAACAAAGAAAGAGGGAATGTCGGTTATTACTTAAGAGTCAAGCCAGAGATCTCTTCATCACCCTTGTCCCGGTGACTTCATTAGCCAGCGACTGTTTGAAACAAATTGCAAGAGTCAGGGGAATAATTTCCAAGAAAGACCCGGAAAAGCTGAGCCTCACCTTCATTTCCACATGCCTAGATTACTCTAATGGTATGTTCACAAACCTCAAAAAAAAAAAAAGCTGTTCAGAAACCCCAATTTATTCACAAGGCTGCTGCCTGCCTCTTTCCAAAAACAAAGAAAAAGGACTTCATAATACCGGGTCTAAATCCCTTACACCGGCCACCAGTGCCTCAGAGAACTGTTTACAAACCGCTCCGTGGCTCCGGCCCTGGTACATCTCCGACATGCTCCTCCATATAAACCTCCAAGGCCGTCAGGCCATCATCAAATTTACCACAAACATTTACTTATTTTACTATACTTAGTATCAACTCTATCTTTAGTCAACCCAGTGCCCACTTCTTCAGTGCACTACCTAACAAATAGGACAGGTCACTCTTCAAGCCAAGAGATATGTTCTCGGAGAAAATAGGTTTTAGGTTCAGAACAACATTGTGGACTAAGCACTACGAGGTAACAAATAGATGGGATGGGAGTCTTTCAACCACTTTATTGCTTTGGTTTGATAACACAAATAATATGAGGCAAGGTTTAAGAGGTGTGATTATAAGTAGAAGGATCAGTAACAGGATTAGTGTAAGCATTTGGTGTTGGCATTTGTGTCCGTATTAGTATCAGTATATCGATATTACTAATATTCATATCAACTTATAATACTATTATATTAATAGTATTATAAGTTGGTATATTAAGATTAGATAAATTGTAATATTATTAATATCAGTAATAGTAATGTTAATATTGTCAGTATAAGTATTCATACTAGTATTAGTAGGATAAAAATGTGCTGTAGTTAAGATTCAGGAGCTATCATTTGAGTGTAATTTGTTAGAAATGCCCTAACCACCTGTCAGTGAGTGAAATGCGCTGTGAGAATATCTTCTGCTTTGTCTTCACTTCCTCTGTGCGAGCCAATTCGATTTCAGATTGCTCACAGCTCATTTCATGACAAATCAGGAGCTCTCTTCCCTGTCTCTGCTCTCTCTTTATTCCCTGTCTCTCTGCTCTCTCTCTCTCCAAGTCTTGAGTTGACCCACAGCAGCTTTAATGTCAGTATCAGTACTATTTTCATCAGCCTTAGCGTGGTCCATGATGAAACAGTTCCATGTTTCATCATTTTGTACTGATGCGGAGAGCAGACCTCAACAGGGTGACTGCTGGCCGTCTCCAGATGATAGTCTCTCTCTCTCTCTCTCTCTCTCTCTCTCTCTCTCTCTCTCTCTCTCTCTCTCTCTCTCTCTCTCTCTCCCTCCAAGGAGCTCAGCCAGTGCCGCGGCCTTTCGGTGGCACTGCAGTAACAGCTCCAGAGGCTGTTAGCCCTGTCCCAGCCAATAGTGGGCTCGGACAGAGAGCGGGAGTGTGTGGTGAAGAGACTCCCTCCTCACGTCTTATGAGGGCACACATAAGACGTGAGGAGGCATGCACAGGTGTCACTCAGCTCTGAGTGACACCTGTGCATGCCTCCCTAAAGGCACGACTTATACAGCGTCTGGCCTGATAGCACGCAGTCACCACCAGCCGTCTTATGTCAGTTTTCATTAGATATATCATAAAGAACGATTATATTTTGGGAGGAAAGTGACTGCAGACTGGCTGTGAAATTGGGGGCCGCTGATAAGGGGGCTGGCCACGCAGAGCGGGGATTTAGGACGGAGCCAGATACAGCCTCCTTTCAACAGTTACCTGCCAATAGTTTTGCAGGGCGAAATAAATAACAAAATAGTTCACAGGTGTTTTTCTGCTTCCATGTGTGTCTGTGTACCTCTGCGCGTGTGCATGAGTGCATTTTTGTGTGTTTTTGCTTGTGGGCATGCTAACGTGAAGCATACACACGTGTGTATGTGAGGGTGTAGGAGGAGGTGGGCGGAGGTCATGGTGAGGTTGTGTAGGCAAGAGCGTTCCTCTTAATCTGATCTGACCTCCACTCAGGTCTCTGTTCGGGTTGGAGGCCTGGTCTGTGAGGATGGAGGCCTGCTCTGTGAGGGGTGGAGGTCTGGTCGCTGTGAGGAACAACACAACAGGTGTGTGTTGGTAATGAAGAACTACTGCTGCAATCCTCATAATGTTGGCATTGCATTTAAATAATATGAATAAAATGAAGAATATAAATTACACTTTAAATTGCATTGCTTTTCTTACAAGCATCAGTTGGAACTCACTTCTATCCAAAGTAATAATATTTAATTGCTTTTATTATTGTGTGTGTGTGTTGTGATGGCCCAGCCGGTGGGCAGTGCCCCACATGGGGTTAGGGCTTCTTCAGCAAGTCCCTAACTACCTGTTGGGCCCACCAGGGGGCACCAGCCCCAAAGTGTCCTCTGAAGATAGGTGGGAGAGTCACAGAAGCACTCCTAGACTCCAGAAGCATGGTCTCTCTTGTCAGACCGAAATTTGCTCGTGCCACCTGGGGAGAAGAATTCTCCATCTCCATGGAGACACCCGGAAGTATCCCACCTCGGAGGTCCAGGTTATCATTCCCCGAGGACAGTTCACTCTGCGTGTAGGGGTTGCAGAGCAACTGCCGGTGCTTTTCGGATGGGACAGCCCACTCTTCTACTATTGCCCGGAGAAATTGAGGAACCCAAAACGGCGAATCCGAAGACTCCTTGTTGAGGCGAAGGCCTCCGAAACCCAGCAGGCTTGCGCCGCCGTATTTGTCACGACTCAGAACGGGAATCAATTGCAGATCGAAAGGATTTATTCACAAACAGTCCGGCAGGCAAATCAGATTCCAGGTACAGGCAGGGTTCGTAAACAGGCAGGCAGGCAGACAGATACAGACGGACAGGTACAGGCAAGAGATCCAAAACCGATAGGCAGAAGACTTTGTCCAAAACAGGCAGGGTTCAAAACCGGGAAGAACAGTAAACTATAACTTCTCTTTAAAGAGCTTCACGCTAGTCAGGTAGCAAACAGTACATACCGTGACGATCTGACAAAGTCAACAGAAAGGGCAGTGTTTAAATACTCCACTAATCAATACCAAATGAGAGACAGGTGAACAGAGAAAATGGAGGGAAACAAACAAAGGCAGGAAGTTAAATAAGGACATGGGTGTTACTCCGGGCACATGACCAACACATGGCTACAAACATAAACAAAGTCCAGAATTATCACACTCCAACAGGTAGGGGGAGACAAAAACAACAGTCCATACGAGAATCCTGACAGTATCACCCGATAGCCCTGATGAAACCAGCGATGAAGATGTGGATAGGCAAAGTACAGCAACAGATCCTGGACGTGCAGCTAAGGAGCAGGAGCCCCTGGAAGAGATACAGTCAGATTAGGTATTCTCAGAGTTTCTCTGGACGATTCAGCTCAGCTGAGCTGCAGGATCCCAACCTGACCCAAGCCTGGAGGGATGTTAATGTGATTGAGGGCCAAAACCAGGATGGGGTGAGTAAAGTTTTCCCCATTTCATGGTTAAGAATAAGCTGCTCTACCGAGTAACACAAAAATAATCTGAAATCTATGAACAGTTGCTTGTCCCCAGGGAAGATGTCTCAAGATTTCTCGCACACTCCCACTTACTAGGGCCGCATATAGGGAGAGAAGACCTATGGCCGTGTTCTCAGCCGCTTCTACTGGCCGGGGGTCAAAAGAGCCATGGAGGAATACTGTGGCGAGTGTCAAATCAACTCTCCTAAGGTAGCATACCGAAATCCACTAATGCCCCTTCCTATCATTGAAACCCCCATTAGTAGGATTGGCATGGACATTGTCTGACCCCTCCTGATGTCTAGCAGGGGCCACCGCTATAACCTTGTCATACTGTGTATGCTACCCGCTATCCAGAGGCAATTCTCCTACGTTCAGCAACAGGAAGGGCGGTTTTGGGAGATGTTCCTGCTCTTCAGTAGAGTGGGCTTGCCTGAGGAAATCCTCACAGACCAGGGCTCTTGCTTTATGTCTGGGGTGATGAAAGGTCTTCTACCAAAGTCTGGAGGTGAGGCAAAATAAACCTCCGTCTATCACCCTCAGACAGAAGGACTCGTAGAAAGGTTCAATCTAACCCTAAAGCACATGCTGCACAAAGTTGTAGATGTGGATGGTAAGAATTGGGTTCAGCTGCTACCTCATGTCCTTTTCTCCATGCGTGAAGTCCCACAGGGTTCCACCAGATTTTCACCATTCAAACTGTTGTACAGACGGAGACCCCGGGGCATGCTGGATGTGGCCAAGGAAGCCTGGGAGCAGCAGCAGTCCCCCCAGCGCAATGTCGTGGAGCACATGCAGCAAGCCCAGACACAACAGGCACAGGTGTACAATTGGGGAGCCCAGGTGAGAGAGTTTGAACCAGGGCACAAGTCATGGTCTTGGTCCCCACAAATGCCTGCAGTTTTAAGCCAAATGGCAAGGGCATTATGAGGTAATGGAATGAGTGGGACCAGTGAATTACCGGATAGGACAGATTTGCAGAAGGAAAGGCAAGCAAATTTATCACATAAACTTACTGAAGCCATGGCATGAACCTCCCCCTGTCCCCCCCAATATCTTTGTTGGCAACCTGCTTCCCCAGAGTCTACCGCCAGTGAAAATGGGGGACCAGCTGTCATCCAAAGAGGTACAGGTCCTCTGAGAACTGCTTGCCAGGAGCAAAGATGTCTTCTCTGAGACCCCATGAAGGACAACAGTCATCGCCCATGACATTAAAACCGAGCCAGGAAAGACAGTAAGACTCCGGTCCCACAGTGCCTGGTCCTGTCCTATAGTCCTTGTTGGGAAGCCTGATGGTAGCATTAGGTTCTGCAATGACTGTGGATGAGCTGGTCGAAAGGTAAGGACCTGCCCGGTTCATCTCCACACTAGACTTATCCAAGGGGTATTGCCAGGTGTCACAAGCAAGGCCGAAGACGGCATTCTCGAAACCAGACGGGGCCTTCCAGTACCGGGTCCACCCACTTGGATTTCATGGGGCCCCTGCAACTTTCCAGAGACTCATGGACAGGGTGCTACGGCCACATCGGGACTATGCAGTAGCTTACCTCGATGACATCATTATACATAGCACGTCATGGGATATCCACTTCCGGCACCTAGAAGCTATCCTCCAGGCCTTGCAGGAAGCAGGGTTGACAGCCAACCCTGCAAAGTGTTCCCTGGCCCTGGAGGAGGCAAACTATCTTGGGTACACTGTGGGATGAGGAAATGTGAAACCCCAAGAGAAGAAAGGACGCTATAGCAACCTGTCTCCAACCCCAGATGAAACATCAGGTGAGGACCTTCCTCGGGTTAATGGGGTATTATCGACAGATCATTCCAAACTTTGCTTCCATAGCTAGCCCCCTGCATGAGCTGACAAGCAAAAGTGCAAAAGTGGATGGACAAGACCGAGTTGGCCTTTAATCATCAGAAGACAGCCCTTTGCAGCGAGACTGTGTTGCACACACCTGACTTCAGCAGGAGGTTTGTGCTACGGACAGACGCATCAGAGGTAGGTCTCGGGGCAGTCCTGTCCCAAATACACGATGGCATGGAATACCCAGTAACCTTTTTCAGCCGTAAAGTACTGCCACACAAGAAAAACTATGCAACAATAGAAAAGGAATGCTTGGCAGTTAAATGGGCCATGGAATAATTACGCTATTACTTGCTAGGCCGTGAGTTTGCATTAGTAACTGACCATGCTCCATTGAAAACTCCACTCTGCTTTCACTTCTGCTGACCTTAATAGCGTCCCACCACTCACTTTCCCCTCCCCCTCCATCACCACTAGCTTTTCCTTTAAACCATTCTCATTGTCTGAGGTTCGGGATGAACTTTCCTGATTGGACCCAAATAAGTCTGCTGGCTTTGATGGGTTGGACCCAAAGTTTCTCAAAGCAGCCGCTCATCTTATTGCTGACCCAATCTCAAGGTTATTCAACCTGTCCATTCATCTCCACATTCCCTTCTGATTGGAAATCAGCTATGATATTTTCACTCTTTAAGGGTGGCTCAAGATACCACCCCAACTGCTACCGGCCTATTTCCATCTTGCCATGCTTGGCTAAAGTGCTAGAGAAGCTGGTCCTCAAACAACTGGATTTTTTTCTTACCACAAATCACATTCTGTCTGATCTTCAATCTGGGTTTCGTTCTGCCCATGAATGCATCACAGCCACGCTTAAGGTCCTTGACAACATCATTATTGACTTGGACAAAAAGCAGGTCTGGATTGCCAGCTTTATAGACCTAGCGAAGGCATTTGATTCAGTTGATCACATCACCCTTTTGGGTAGGCTCTCCAACATTGGTTTATACCCCACCTGTTGCAACTGGTTTGCCAGCTACCTGACTAACCAAATCCAACAGGTCAAGGCAGATGACATCCTGTCGGAGCTACTAGCCATTACTAAAGGGGCGCCTCAGGGCTCAATTTTGGGTCCTACCCTCTTTTCCATTTACATTAATGATGTGGCCAAGGCTGCAGGCAGCTCCCGGATCCTTCTTTATGCTGATGACACTATCCTGTACGCCTCCACTCTACTATTGAGCATTCTTTCCACAAACTCCACCAACGCCTCAACTCTAAAAAGACAAAATGCATACTTTTTGATTGCAAAAACAACACCTCCAGCCCCCCCAAAATCCTTTGCGCTGACAATATTCAGATTAAAGTGAAAGCCAGATTGGCCTTTCTCTTCCGTAACAAAGCATCCTTCACACGCTCTGCTGAACTTACACTTGTAAAAATGACCATGATACCCATCTTTGACTATGGTAATACAATCTGTAAAATGGCTTCAAAAACAGCGCTACACAAACTGGACGTTATTCACCATTGAGCCATCCGCTTTGACACCAATGCTCCCTTTAATACACACCACTGTGATCTTTTCAAACTTCCTCCAAACCCGCCGACTCCGACATTGGCTCCAGTTTATTTATAAGACACTTCTGGGCAAGACCCCGTCTTACCTTTCCTCCCTGTAGGAGCCAGAATGAAGAAGGAGAAAAGTTTCTTTCATTTTGTATTTTTGTGTTTCTCTGAGTTATTTCCCTCTAGTGGCTGGACCATACGGGTGACCTTGACATCTATATAAGGGCGACCCTACCTGGGGGAAGGGGCTTGAGCAGGAAGACACAGTCTTTGACCTTGTGCCAGAGAACCAAACTGAACCCTTGATTATCCTTGCAATCCTTATGTTGACTTAACTGCAAGAACTTTGGAGTTTTGTATTTTCATTTAGTCTAATTAAACCAAGTGAAATTTTCAACTTTAAACCGCACTGGGCCTGGATTTCTTTTGAATTAATACGTCTGGTATAAGCGCCAGACTTTTAAGCTCAGCCACACAGTGGTTAATTAAGGACAAGAGTTAACCACAACACTCCCTTCTCCATCTCTCTAGAAGCACTTACCGCACAAGATCATCTGAGCTTATCAAACTCATCAACCCAATCACCAGGACTACCTTTGGTCGAAACTCCTTTCATTTTGCAGCAGCTTTTGACTGGAACAACATTCAAGACAACCTCAAACTTACAGCTTTTACATCACAGCCTGCCTTCAAGCAGAAACTTAACTATGTTTCAGTAGATCCCACTGTTCCTGTTGATTCCACCGTTTCTCACTTGCATACACCCTTCACACACAATCTAACATTGACACATCTTAATTATTATTATTATTTTTTTCACCCAGTCACATGCATCTGCTAACATACACACACGCACTCATGCTCGCACGTGCACGCACATGCACACACATACATCCCTTTCATTTTTATGTTGTCTCTTATTTATTACACCCTGTCCAGCGGCCGTATTCACAAAGCATTTTATCTTACCGCTAGGAGTGCTCCTAACTCGCGCTAAATTTTTTTACGCAGGAGTTTTTTCTTAAAAGTTATTCACAAAGCCGCTGAGACCTACTCTTACTAAGGATGAATCACAAAAAGTGAACTAAGAGTGACTCGCCGTTGCTATGGATTACGTCGATTCTAGTGCACGAGTTTAGAAGCGGTCAGTGTGGTGATTGGTTGTTCAGACGAGCCCACTAAATCACCGGAAAACAAGGAAATAGCCTAGGCTAGAAATTAATTCCTATTAATTAGTTATGGACAGTGCAGTTAGCAGAATACACGCATGATGACAAGTTTTTGCAGACCACGATAATGACGTTGTAGCCTGCACGTTCAAGAGAGACAGAGAAAGCAAACAATAAAAATAAGAAAATTGCATTAAATCAAGGAGGCAAATAAAAGCACCCTGCAAACTATTATCCAATTAGCATATTTCAGCACTTAAACACTTTAAATAACAGCCCATACCGCCGTTCAAGTGCTCCTATCATGATGGATGATGAAAACGTGAAACGCAAGCGAAAGGCCAATTGGTCCCAGGACCAATTATTACTACTTGCCCAGTTTGTGCTGGAGCGGAGGGGGGTAATAAAGGGTAGATTCGGGGCTGGAGTGACCAGTAAGAAGAAGCGGGAGGCATGGGAAGAAATATGCGTGAACCTAAATGCTTCCTTCCCTGCTGTGTGTCGCTCTACCGACGATTGCGAAAAACGTTGGTATTCCCTGCAATCACAGTGTAGGTTGGAGATTGCCGACTATAAAAGAGCTGTGGTGGCTACAGGTAAGTCCATTATTAACATTGCTTGCATTCAATTGGGAAATGCATTTGCATGTCTTAAATTTACAATTAACAAAGGCTGGAGTGATATGAAATGTGAATGAAACTGAAATTTAATTTGTTGGAGGAGGATCTGCACCAAAGCCGTTGTCCCCGGTCGCATCGGTATTGTACGCCGACCTAGGCTCGGACACAAGCATAACTGGCCTTCAGGGTGCAGCTGATCCTGCAGTTGAGCTGCTAAAGGAGATTGAGGGGTATGCATGCAATGATTGCAATAGGCTACATGAAGAACCTTTCTGTTTAATATTTACAGAAGAATTACAATGTGCAACTGGTCAACCCACTTCCCAAAAATGTGTTACAAATTATATATATATATATTCCCCACAGGGGAAATGAAGATCAAAGTCCAGCTGCAACTGCAGCATCACATCACACAGCTCTTCCTCTTCTCCCCCTCCTAGCCCTTCCTCTGCCAGCTCTTCCTCTTTCAGCTGCACCTCCTCTCACAGCTCTTCCTCTTCCAGCTGCACCTCCTCTCACAGCTCTTCCTCTCCCTGCTCTTCCTCTTCCAACTCTCCCTCTTGGTGCACCCACTGCCTCTCCTCTCCCTCCTGCTGCTGGTGCCAGTTCACTGTTGGAGAAGAAATTGATGATGGAAATGAGGGTTTTAAAAAGGCAAAGAAAGGTCCTCAAAGCGAAAGAGTGGCTAATAAAAATGAAGACAGAATATTACAGTCTTAAGATAGAAAAATTGAAAGAAAATAAATGTTATGAACTACACAAATGTCTGTTGACTGATTTGTGCCAAGGTGTTTACCTATAATGTGTATTCACAAAGTGATCCCTAAATACCAGTCCACTCGGTTCCACACGGCCAAATTCATTGTCATGTTGATCGCCATCATCCTCTTCATCGTCATCATCATCATCATCGTCTGGCTGTGGAATGTTCCTCCGCTTGCAGAGGTTGTGTAGAATGGCACATACAGTGATGACTGTGCTTGCCCTCTGGGGTGAGGCGTATTTCGCCGTGGAGGACATGAAACCGACGTTTCATCTGCCCAATTCCTCTCTCCACAAAATTTTGTGCATGTTTGTGTGCTCTAACATATATGGAGGAAAACAGTAAACAATAATAAATATGGATTCAACAAATGAAAGGCTTCAAAGAGCCAATGCGATGTGTTTTACGAATAGGACTAAGCGTAATCTGCATAATCACTTACATGTTATACTTTAACTGTGCTCCCAGTTGTGGATTGAGGTAGGGTGTCAAGAGCCACGTCTTGCAGGGATAGCCACTGTCACCCAGCAAGTGACACCCAACTGGTACATGGTGCATCTCAAAAAGCTGCTTCAGACCGCTCTCCATTGTTACGTATTTTAAACACATAAAGCTACCCACACATAGCCACTAGGAAGTAGTGGCTATGTGTTCCTCACAAGGGAAGCAGCTCAGCTTCTAGTCCAATCACTGGTCATCTCCCGCCTCGACTACTGCAACTCGCTCCTGGCTGGACTCCCTGCCTCTGCGATTAAACCCTTGCAGCGCATCCAGAATGTGGCAGCGCGCCTCGTGTTCAACCTACCAAAGTTCTCACATGTAACCCCCCCTCTTCCGAGACCTCCAGTGGCTCCCTGTAATAGCTCGCATCAGATTCAAGATGATGGTACTGGCATACAAGGCAGTCGATGGAACTGCCCCTGCCTACCTCCAAGCATTAGTAAATCCACACACCCCAGCTCGATCCCTCCGCTCAACTACCTCAGCTGGACGTCTGGTACCCCCATCGCTAAGAGCAAGCAAAGGTCGATCAGCGAAGTCACAACTTTTCTCTGTATTGGGACCTCAGTGGTGGAACGAACTCCCTACCGATGTCAGGATCGCAGAGTCGCTCACCAGCTTCCGCAAAAGACTCAAAACTCACCTGTTCAGAGTTCACCTCGACTCTGCATAGAAACCAATGCACAGCCACCATTGAATGTTGTACATCCTGGCACTTGCACATTGCACTTATTGAAGGTACTTAATTGTGTAGCATCTACAGTAGCTGCTATTGTTGCTTTACAGGGGAATGGGTTAGCCTAGCGATTGTAATAATTGCACTTGTTTCTATGAACATCTTTACTGTACCGACAGCGATACATTGTTTCACTTCTTATGACAAATGCACTTATTGTAAGTCGCTTTGGATAAAAGCGTCTGCTAAATGCCCTAAATGTAAATGTAAATGTAAAGTAGGATTGAACACATAAGCCGTAATTACCATACATAGCCACTAGGAAGTACGATCGAACACATAAGCTGTACCGAGTAGGCCACGCCTACTCGGTATTAAAGCAGGGCCTGAAGCCAACGAGATCAGAAACATCCAGCAGTCAGGTACAGAGGCCTGCTGTTTGTCTCTCACACGTGTGTCCATACAATTCCCCTTCTTTTGCTTCAGAGGTCCCATACCGAAATACTTCAACAAATAAAGTGAGTTAAAACTGATCCAAATTAGACTACTTTCTTTAAGAACGCAACACCATTAAAATGCGCGAATCATGGGTAGCTCCAGGCAACTTTGCAACAACATCCATCTCTTGAGGACTTTTAAGCTCTCCTAGACTTAGGTACTACTTTTAGGCCTTAAATACTTTGTGAATTGCTCTTAGTGAAAAAAGTAAGGAGTCCTAAATTTAAGAGTGACACGCCCATTATTTTTAGGAGTTACTCCTAAATTCGCCAGTTAGGACCAACTTTTAGCCCTAAGATCCATTGTGAATACGGCCCCAGACCTTTACGCCCATCCCCTGGCTAGTTTTCGTGCATTTGTGTTTTCTATTTTCTTTCTGTACATAGGCTGTGTATTTGTATATCCGTTTTATATTTGTCTAAATGAGTCATGATTGTGTATTTGTTATTTGTACCTTTATTCCTAGTGGGGCCTCTGGACCAGGGGCCATATTCAGGGAAGGCTGTGTCATAGAGACGCCGCCCCACTCAGGTGTCTCAGCTTATCACTCACAGGTGTGCTGAGTTAGCCTGCAATCAGGAGGCCTTTTAAATCCACCAGAATAAGCTGAAGACAGACAGACTGGCTGGAGGAGTGTGTGGAGACCAGACAATTAGCAAAACATAGTCGAACATCAAATATGAGTATTGGTCATTGACCACCACACCCAATAGGACACAGATTAAATGAAACAGTATTCCAAAACCCTTTACCTCTAAATCCTATAGCCGGCAAATTAATCAAATAATACCTTGGGTACCCAATGAGTTACTGAGTCATATGGTGCAGACCTGACACGAAGCTCGGGATCGTAGAAGCAACAAACACAAAGGCTACTTCGCGCCAATGCGCCGAGAACAAATGAAACTGTCCGCCAGCAACACTGGCCGCCGTCCTTGCCGCGAGCGTGCCGAGCCAGCGGAAAGGTGGGACGTCCTCCAAACAGCCCACCGAGATGTCCAGCGACCTGAGTAGTCCCTTGTCCGCTGGACTCCTCTGTCCCCCGGTCCTCATGCGTCAAGCCGAGCAGTCCAAACGATGCGCATTAAAGACGTCCGAGCTGGACACCTTCAGCAAAGTCCACGACTAATACACTAACTTTAGCCGAGTTAGCTTCCTGATGCTCTTCAGTGTTTCAGTCCGAGTTCTCGAATTTAAGTACATAACACAACTACACTGCTGTACAATGCTTCCGTAAGAGTCACTAGCCGTTCGCTAACAACATTAACAACCGTAATGCTTTACTGAGTGTTTTACCCAAGTAAACTATAGCTGTGTCATGGAGCTCATCTCAACTTGTCTTATCCCGTTTATCCCCTTTCGTTCTTTCTCACATTCCCCACACTTCTTCATGACCCTTCACCTTACACTCGTCTCTCATTGGCTTAGAAAATAAACAAAATGCAAACTTTACATTTGAATTGCTTCTTATACGGTGTTTAAAATAAAAGATCCTTCAAACTTTCCCAGCATCATGAACATAGTGATAAAGAAAACAAAATACAATTTACATAATGTAAATAACAATGTATGAACCTCTGTTCAATATGTCATATCAGACATATGCATAGTTTTAAACCTTTTAATTCCTATTTATTCTATTAATGAACTTTTAATAGTTAGGCCTCAATTTCCAAAGGGCTACATGTGTAAATTGTGTCATGCCGATACAAGAGAGAAGGCCTGCAGCTGAGGTCTTCTCTCTCTCAGGAAGAGCCTGACATCAACCCGGTGAAGATTTGACTTGCCTTTTGCCCCCCACACCTTTATAAATAAATTACATAAGTTTAATTTCAACGCGAACCCTGTTTCTGTTACAATTGGTTATCCCACTGTTGTGCATCACAGACCAGGCGCAGTGTGTCCTTTCTTCTCCTCCAGGTCTAACAAGTCAAAGTAGCTGTAGGTGGTAACATGGCAGACCATTGAGATCAATAGTTTTACGTTTCCTTTTTTATTCTTGAGGGACAGATGAATCCAAATAGAATAACCTATTTTGAGAAGAATTATGAGGATCAGAAGAAAGCGATTCCTTTACTGTGAATTCAGTCATTGACAAATCGTATGATTCATAGAGAAAAAGGGTGATGGTGCTGCCTATTGATGATTCCAGGTTATAGCTTATGACAGACTTTCAAAATGACTTGTGATGACTAATCACACTCACACCTGGTGGCATGATATGGGACCTTTAAACCTGCACTATGCAACTTTTCTACAGCAGCTATTTACTCAGTTCAGATCGCTCCGATATTTTTTTAACAATGTGGAAAGGTCTTGATGAAAGCCTTGTTGCATCGGCTGTTTTGCCATATTTGACGCAGCATTCTCCGACTTCAAGAACAACATTGAAGAAAACTGTCTTTTGGGGTTTAATAAGGTCACGGAAAAAGTCTTCCGTTGTTACTTGGCTGTAAAACATGCTTGCAGAATTCCGTAGCCATGGTTTCTGTAGTAAATATCTTAAGTCTTGTCATTCAGAAGTGCAAAACATATTGACTGTCAGAAAATGATAGCTTTAACTGTAGCTACAACTCAAGCTACTAGGGGCTTCTAAAATAAAAAAGTGCAGAGTGCAGATTCAGCATACAAGGTATCGGAAAATATATAGGAATTCCTGAATGTACATATCCATCTCCTTCTGCTGTTGTATCAGAGTAAGTATCAGCCCATCCTGCTCTACTGTTCCACCTGTTTCTTTAACATGCTTACTGTCAAACTCACTGTCAGAGTTTAATCTCAAGGCCATCTCACGCATTGCATGTACAATAGCACAGGACAACACACACCCACTCAACTGCCACTTCCCCATTATGCACTCTGGATGCAGGTACAGGTCCCCGTTGTGAATGAGGGCTCACTATGGCAAAAGCCTGGTGCCTGCAGCCCTAAACAAAAGGCCAAGTTGAAATACCACTCCAGTCCCACTCTGTCTATATATCCTGTCTGCATTGTGGCAGCCCGTTTCCCCGAATGTCAATGCCCGGTAGGAACCACACAGGAATCGAGGTTTAAAGCCGCAGTCGGCGTTTATTTTGAGGCCGTGCGACACACTAAGTACAATTATTGCTGAGCTAGGGTCTCCGCGAGCCTCGTAGTCTCTGGCGCTTTCGTGTCGTCCTTGTCTCCGTTCTCCTCGTGTCAGTCCACCGCTCCCCTTTCAGAGGTCTGTGTCCACGTGTCCTCCCTCTGGCCAGGTGTCCCTCATCTGGCTGATTGGGTTGAGGGTTGTGCTGCTCTCTGTCGCCGGCTGGTGGATGGCGGTGGTATACGCCCTCCACCACAAACCCCCGGACCCTCCCGGTGGGGGTCGGGATGCCACACTCATTCACCGCTTGATGAAGCCCCCGGTTGGCTGGGTCCCAACCCAGGCAGGCATCCCGGCGTGACAGGGCATCAGCGTTGGTGTGCTCCTTGCCCGGTCGGTGGTCCACCTTGAAGTGGAAATCCTGGAGGGCCAAGAACCACCTCGTCACCCGGGCATTGGTGTCCTTGGCGCTGGCCATCCATTTCAGGGGGGCGTGGTCGGTGACCAGGGTAAACTCCAGACCTATCAGGTAGTACCGGAGCTTACCCACGGTCCACTTGATGGCCAGGGCCTCTTTCTCCACCGTGGAGTAGTTCCTCTCGTTGGGCAGGAGTTTCCGGCTGATGTAGGTGATTGGGTGCTCCTCTCCGGCCCGGACCTGGGACAGCACTCCCCCCAGCCCTACTTCCGAAGCATCTGTGTGCACAATGAGGGGGAGAGAAAAGTCAGGGGTTATGAGCACCGGCTCCGAGCATAGGGCTTCGCGGAGGGTCCCGAAGGCCTTCTCGGCCGCCTCGGACCACCGGACTCGGTCGGGCAAGGCCTTCCGGGTCAGGTCATTGAGGGGGCTGGCCAGCGTGGCGAAGCCGGGTATGAACCGCTGGTA
Organism: Pollachius pollachius; assembly: GCF_949987615.1. Taxonomy (NCBI): domain Eukaryota; kingdom Metazoa; phylum Chordata; class Actinopteri; order Gadiformes; family Gadidae; genus Pollachius; species Pollachius pollachius. The sequence goes on along the minus strand of NC_136937.1, from coordinate 16,631,711 downwards.
ATACCCTACCAGCCCTAGGAACGACTTCACCTGCTTTTTCGAGGTGGGGCGGGGCCAGTCCCGGATGGCAGCCACCTTGCTCTCCTGCGGCCGGACGTTCCCCCGCCCTACCCGGTACCCCAGGTAGGCCGTCTCCTCCAGCCCGAGGCGGCACTTGGCCGGGTTGGCGGTTAGACCGGCCCTCTGTAGCTCCCCCAACACGGCCCGCAGCTGCCGGAGGTGGACATCCCAGCTGTCGCTGTGGATGATTATGTCATCAATGTAGGCGGCGGCTTAGGCCCGGTGAGGCCGTAGGAGCTGGTCCATCATCCTCTGGAATGTGGCCGGGGCCCCGTGGACGCCGAAGGGGAGGACGGTGTACTGATATAGGCCCCCCGAGGTCGCGAACGCCGTCTTCTCCCGGGCGGTCCGGGTCAGCGGCACCTGCCAGTACCCCTTGGTTAGGTCCAGGGTCGTGAGGTATCTGGCTGGCCCGAGTTGCTCGATTAGCTCGTCCACCCTGGGCATGGGATAGGCGTCGAACTCTGAGACCTCATTCAGCCTCCGGAAGTCATTGCAGAACCTGACCGTCCCGTCAGGTTTGGGCACGAGGATGACTGGGCTGGACCAGGCGCTGCGTGACTCCTCGATGACTCGGAGCTTGAGCATTCGTCCCACCTCCTCCTGGATGGCCTCCCGCCGGGCTTCTGGGATCCTGTAGGGGGGGACTCTCACCGTTACCCCTGGTGCCGTCCGGATATCGTGGTGGGTGACCGTTGTTCTCCCTGGGACCTCCGAGAACACGTCCTGGTGTTGCAACACCATCTCCTCGAGGTCCTGCTTCTGGGCCGGGCTGAGGTCCTCTCCTACCGGAACCACCGGGAATTGGCCTCGGGCCGCCAGCGCCGGGGGTGCCGGGTCTGGCGGATCCACTCCCCCCCCTCCACTGCTTCAGAATATTGATGTGGTACAGCTGGGTGGGCTTGCGTCTCCCGGGCTGTCGTACCCGGTAGTTCACCTCCCCCACTCGTTCGACCACCTCGTATGGCCCCTGCCATTTGGCCAGGAATTTGCATTCCACCGTGGGGACCAGGACCAGCACCAGGTCTCCTGGGCGGAAGGTGCGCAGCTGGGCCCCCCTGTTGTAGACCCTCGCCTGGGCCTGCTGTGCTCGCCGTAGGTGGTCCCGCACGATGGGCCACACTCTGGCCATGCGGTCCCTCACCTGCTCTACGTGGTCCAGCGTGGTGCGGTGGGGGGACGGCTGGCTCTCCCAGGCCTCCTTGGCAAGGTCCAGGATTCCCCGGGGTCTCCTCCCGTACAGCAGCTCGAACGGGGAGAAGCCGGTGGAGGCCTGGGGTACCTCCCGTACGGCGAACAGGACATGGGGCAGCAGCTGGTCCCAGTTCTTCCTGTCAGCATCCATGGCCTTCCTCAGCATCTGTTTCAGCGTCTTATTGAAACGCTCCACGAGGCCGTCCGTCTGTGGGTGGTACACTGAGGTCCGGAGCTGCTTGACCTGGAGGAGGCTAAGCAGTTCCTTAAACACACGGGACATAAAGCACGATCCCTGGTCTGTCAGGACCTCCCTGGCTATCCCCACCCGGCTAAACAGAAGCATGAGCTCCTTGGCTACCGCCTTGGCTGTGGCAGGGCTTCGGGGTACCTGGTGGCGTAGTCCACCAGCACTAGGATGTACCGGTGTCCCCGGCTGGTTTTGGGGAGGGGCCCCACGATGTCGAGGGCTATCCGGTCGAACGGGGTTTCTATAATGGGCATGGGAATCAGGGGGTTTCTGGCCGTGGCTCGAGGGGCTGCCTGCTGACACTCGGGGCACGCCTGGCAGTGCTGTTCTACGTCCTTTTTTACCCCTGGCCAGTAGAACCTCGCTAAAACCCGGTCCCGGGTTTTGTCCATGCCCAAGTGGGCTCCCAGGAGGTGTGTGTGGGCCATAAAGAGCACCTTGCTGACATACGGACGCGGGACCACTAATTGTTCCCTCACCCCGCCCTCTCCCGCCACTACTCTGTATAGCAGTCCCCCCCTGGTGCTGAAGTGTGGGTGTGGTGGGCGACTCACCGAGTCCCGTGGCTGTCCGTCGTGGGCCAAGACGTGGCTCCACGCGTGTTTTAGCGCCTCGTCTCGGAGCTGAGCCATGGCGAACTGGCCGGGGCGGGTCGAGCCTTCCCCCCCTTCCGGCAGGAAGTCCAAGAACTCGGTGAGGGGGGAACTCTCCGGCGCCTCCGGGGGGTCCGTTCGGGAGGGGGCCGGGAGGGTTTCCGGGGGGCCGGCGGGGTCCGGCGTCCCGGCGCCGGTGGGTCCTCCCGCCGCTCGGATCGGGGACCCCGGTGGAGAGGGCCCGTTCCCCGCCGAGTCCTGGTCTTCCTCCGTTCGCCCTCCGTGGGAGGATGGGAGCCTGGTAGCCCCGTAGGCCTGTCGCGCTCCCTTCAGCCCTCTGCGGGGTGGTTCTCTCCGGCTCCGGCGTTCTCGCGCGGGGTCCCATAGCCGGTGGAAAATCGGGCAGTCCCTCCCGATCAGCAGCGGTACCGGGAGGTGGGGTACGATCCCGGCCCGCGTCGTGAACGTCCCGTGCGGGGTCCGTATGACGACGTGGCAGGTCTCGTACGTTCGGGTGTCCCCGTGCACGCAGGCCACCTCCATGGGGGCCCCTTCCTTCCCGCCCGCCAAGTCGGGGCGGAGGAGAGTGACCACGCTCCCGGTGTCCACGAGGGCCTGCGTGTCCCGGTTCATCACCCACGCCGGTATGTTCGGGCTCCCTGACGTCCCCTGCGCCCAGCAGGTCGCCAGCATGCAGGGCCGGTTCGCCCCCGGGTCCGCGTCGGCCGACGGCATCGACACATCTCGGTTCCCCGGGCAGTCGCGAGCGAGGTGGCCGGGTTGGCCGCACCCGTAGCAGCGCCTCCACTCGCTCCTCTCCTGTCTCCAGCTCGGCGGGTCGGGGATGTGTCTCGTGGCCCCGGACGCGGGTCCTCGTGGGTCCCGGCGGGTCTCGGTGCGTCGTGGGGTGGTCCAGGTTCGGGCGCTCTGTTGGGCCACCTGCCAGTTCTCCAGTCGCCGGACCAGGTCGTCGACGGTGTCGGGTTGGTGGTGGGCCATCATCTGTCGCGCGTCCGGCGGGAGTTGGCGGAGCGTGTGGTCGATGATCACCCGATCGATGGGGCTGGGCCCTTCCCCCGCCGTCAGCCACCGCTTCACCAGCCGAGTGAGCTGGGCGATCTGCGTTCGGACAGCGCCCCGGTCGTCGAGCCGCCAGTCGGCGACACGTTGGGCGCGGGCCGCGAGGTTGTGGCCGTAGTAGGCCAAGATCGCCTGCTTGAGGGTCGAATACTAGCGGGCGGCCTCCGCCGGCAGGTCCTGGCTCGCCTGCTGGGCGGGCCCGGTGAGGAACGGGGCCAAGATATGGGCCCACTGCTCCTCCGGCCAGCTTTCCCTCTGGGCGGTCCGCTCGAACATCTCGAGGTAGGCCTCCACGTCGTCGTCGGGACCTAGCCTGGAGAGCCGGCTGGTCGGGGTGGTGGTCGAGGTGGCGGTCGCGGCGGCGGCGGCGGCCGCGGCGGCGGTCACGGCCGTGGTTGCATCGGCGGTCGCGGCGGACTGCTGGGTGAGCCGTAGTACGGCCTCGCGGAGCAGGGCTAGACTCTCCGGGGTCTCCCGCTGCTGCTGCTGGGCGAACGTCGCCGCACTCTCCTCCGGGTGCTGCATGTCGGCTGAGGGGGGTTGTAGCGGGGGTCGTCAGACTGCCCGCATCCTCCACCATATGTGGCAGCCCGTTTCCCCGAATGTCAATGCCCGGTAGGAACCACACAGGAATCAAGGTTTAAAGCCGCAGTCGGCGTTTATTTTGAGGCCGTGCGACACACTAAGTACAATAATTGCTGAGCTAGGGTCTCCGCGAGCCTCGTAGTCTCTGGCGCTTTCGTGTCGTCCTTGTCTCCGTTCTCCTCGTGTCAGTCCACCGCTCCCCTTTTAGAGGTCTGTGTCCACGTGTCCTCCCTCTGGCCAGGTGTCCCTCATCTGGCTGATTGGGTTGAGGGTTGTGCTGCTCTCTGTCGCCGGCTGGTGGATGGCGGTGGTATACGCCCTCCACCACAAACCCCCGGACCCTCCCGGTGGGGGTCGGGATGCCACAGCATGTTATTGTTGTGTCTGTTGTCCATCTGTTTTTAACTGTCGGCTTGCGGTCCATGTACTAAGAATTTCCCATTGGGGACAAAGTCGAAAGTATGGATGCTTCTGAGTAAAAAACAGCTCACAAATAACGAAAAATGGACATTACCTCTAAAATGTTCTTAAAAAATAAAAATATTCCATCCCTGGCGCCGCCTGCTTGAAGAGAGAGTGGGCCACACTGACTGCATTTGCGGTCTAAATCAGAATACTTTGATTTTCCTCAGAGTGCCTATTCACAGCACATTGTGTGCCCATGAAGTATTGATTGAATTAGACAAAGAGCCTTCGCAAGGCTCAAAGAGTGAACACAATCATATTCCCATTAGCGGTGGGATGGTAGGGAGAGGGGCTCGCTGGCCTTTTGGTCCTCCCAAAACGTCCACATATTCAAACATTAACCACCGCTCATTTCACACATTCCCTTCAATACATCCACTTCTCTGACAGAGCACTCTCCCTGTCTACAAACCCCCTTTCATCATGCTACAAATCCACCCACGGAAAAAGGCTGGGGTTATATTTCATTCAGCTCGTGAATAGGTGGCCGAACAAGTCAAAGTAAATGAAAGGTCAGCCATTTGAAAGTTTATCTTTTTTTTAAAAAGGTACTCCGTCAGAATCCCTCCACTGGCCCCTGTGGCCGGGAAGTGAACTGCAGCCTGTTGGAGATGCTGGATTCAGAGCACTGGAGTTCTATCTCCATGCGTTGAGACAATAACAACCACAAGCCCATAGGCCTTCTTACGCAATGGAGAGAGTCGGGGTAGGGCTCATTCTTACATTAAGTTACAACCTGAACATCATCAAACTTATTGAGGGTTTATTGAATGACTCCTTAATTTTTAAGTATTTAAATATGCTTTATGAATAAATACTACTTGTTGGGACATCCATCATTGCAAGACGTCCGACATGGATCCTATGGTTCATTTGAGGCGTTATTAACGGGGACTCCAGCCGCAGCGAAGATGTGGTGTGGCTACAGAATGAGAAAGAGGCCCGCAGCAGGGGCTCCTCCACTTCCTCTTTATGTTATAAGCCACAGATAAAGCCCTCTCCACCACCTCTCAGCAGCTGTCAAAACGCCTCCTACCCACATCCACCACGACTTACATTCATGGGGTCTCACGCACACCGAGACATGTGTAAAGCTTTGGAACACACTGGCCTGGACGAAGCCATCCCTGTTGGATCGTTAGTTTCCCTGGCAAAGCGAGATAAATCTGTCAAGGACATGTGTGTTTTGGGCAGACTTGTGTGTGAGTGTGTGTGCGTCTGTGTTTGCATACATGTCTTTATGTGTGTGACTGTGTGTGTGTCTGTGGGTGTGTGCAGGTGACTACATGTTTGTGTTTGTGTGTATTGGATAGCTCTCACTTCTCAGTGAGGGTAGGCGAGTCTTCGTCTCAGTTTGAGAGAAAGTGGAAGAGTAAGTAGCAGAGAGACAGTGGGCAAAAGGTCAGACCCTATCTTTCTCTGGCAATTCCCTACAGGAAATGTCAACAGCACAGTGATAACTATGCACCCTCACACCCATAGGAAGCAATGGAAAGACTGAAAGTCAGTTTTGGCTGATCTTCATTACTGATTTTGGAAGGGACAAATGTTGGTCTATATAATCTGTACGTTACACCGACCCAAATTACCCTGATTGTCCCCCTAGCTATCACCAAAGCAGTGTTTTCCAAACCCTCCTCATGGAGTATAGGTGAAAACAGTAGCTAGATACATAATCACTTCCTTTTCAGAGACACCACTCTGTTACCAATGCTTGGTGACGACGCCTTTTCTGTTCCATCCTCCTTCACAAGAAGCAGTCAGAAAGAGCTCATGTCAAGGGTGTCGTGTTCTTGAAGAAAGTAGTTCAATCCGGGTCGCTTTTAACTCACTTTATTTGTTAAAGTATTTCGGTATGGTAACTATGAAGCAAAAGGAGGTAATTGTATTTAACACGCGTGGAGAGAGATACCGCAGAGCTATCTTCCAGCCCCGGGGGGCTTTCCCCGGGGCTCTCAACGGGTCTGCCACTTGTCTATGACCTCATCTGACTCCCACTCCCCGTTTGTATCAAGTAGGCGTGGCCTATGTGAAGTAGGCGAGGCCTATGTGACGTATTGGCTCCGGCTTCCTCACCTGTCTAAAGGTGCTGCCATCTGTGGCTGGAGTAGTTATTGCAGCTTATATGTTGGTCCTGCTCCCCTTGAGGCTATGAATAGTAATTACAGCTTATATGTTTGATCCTGCTTCCTTGTGGCTATGTGGGGGCAGCTTATGTGCTTAAAATACGTAACAAGGGCAACCTCTAGAGACGTTATGGCCCATCACAGGCTCCGTCTAAGGGGGATTTTTCACAATAGCTTGAAGTTATCATCTCAATCATCAAAGGTGTCAATCCTGTGTCCTTGTTCACAGCATAGACAAAAAAAGATAGCTTTCCATCCTGAAGTAAACTGCGGCTTTCTCAGTTTCGGAATGGTCGGCTATAAAAGATCCACAGTTTCTGAAGCCGCGAGCCACCATCATTAATACTTGACATTTCCTCATGATGGAAAAACAGAAGGCAGTCCTTGAGAAGCTGGCACATCTTCCACATCAGGCACCATGCTTCTGCAGCAGGGCCTGGCAGATTGCCTGGGGACCCTGTTCTGGTAGTGAGTATACAGGGCCGGTGTGGTTTTCAGAATAGATCAATATAGATTGAGCAGACATTTTTATCCAAAGCAATTTACAAGTGAGACTGGGGGGATTCAAAGAGTACAAACAAATAGGGGTAATCTGCTTTGTACTAAATCAATTAAATCATGGACGGTCACTGATTAATGAATACAAACGTTGACAAGGCACCACGACACATTGCTTGACGGTATCTTACGAACCACAGAACTTTTTCTATTTTTATTTAGTGTTTATTTGATATGGAAATAGCAATTACATTGGACAGACCAGATGCATTGTTTAAAGGGATACTTCACCGGTATGAAGGTTATATGAAGTAAATAATTTTATGTATTATAAATGTGCAAAAATAATTGAAATCGGTCCATCAGTCCATCCTAGCCTGAGAAAAGGCAGAAAGTGTTTCTGGCTCAAAAGTAAGAAATCCTCCCACTACCACAGTGCATTGTGCTCGCTGCACGGCAAACTAACTTTGTGTAAACATATCCCTGTGATACGTTGACTAGTATAGACTTCTGCCCTCATTTTTTCAAACGCATCTTTGTATATTACTGTACAGCATAAAAACATTTGCTATTTACAGTAGCTCAGCATATCAAGTGTTTGTTCTCAACCTTTTCTCCCCAGTAGAAATAAGTGTTTATCATATACAGTAGGCCTACTTTAGTATAACAGCACTTGGGTTAGTAAACAAATCACAACAACCAACATGAATTTGCGAAAATAACTATTTGCAAAAATAAAACATGTAGGGTACTTTTGCTAGAGTCAAAATAGTCACGGCTCATCTGGAGCATCTACTGTCTCCTGGTAGCCATGGTACTGCCCATCTTCTGCTGGGTAATTAGCTCTGATGGCCTGGACAGCACAGGAAGCCGATACTGTCTAAGAAAGAAAGAACAACATTAGAAAAGCAAGAGAAATTACGCCTTGAGTAGCCTATAAAGCATTACAAGAACTTCAAGCTAACGTCACGTAGCCTACATTCTGCCAACAAGATCGGCTACTTTCAGATAACAACATTGTCACGTTCCCCGGGATCCAAAACTATTGTAGCCAATGTGTTAGTAAAAAAAAACACTTACTCTATGCTCAGACGTCTGTTTCTCCCGGCGGGCTTTGGCTGCCGTTTTCACTTCACTTTCTGGGTCTGGAAATATGTATCCAATACCCAACTGTTCAGATGAGGAGATGCTTCACACATGGTCCCGTCTTCGCCAGATGAAGAAACTGGCATCGCTGAAATTCGCTGCAGCACAGGGACTCTGTGTTAGTGTCTATAGGCGAACAGAGCAAACCGGCGCGCTCCGGCTCCTCGTCCCTGGCAACAGGCAAGGCTTGTTCAGCTGCAGCAGCCTCCGCCTCTATTTGTGTCAATTCTTCCTGGCTGTATTCTGGCTCATACTAATAGCCCTGAATGTCCGAATCCAACAATAGATTTTCAAAATCCACTTTGGCTGTTTCACATTGCAAATTTGTTCTCTAGCTAAGCGGTTAAGAAACATGGCGGACATTGTGTTTACATCTCGTACGCGAGCGCTGCCCCCCCCTCATTCTTTATTGGTGGGCTCACAAATTTGCGGAACCAGTAATTTGTAGTACTCGGCCTTTCTAGAAGGCAAGCAAAGTTCTTCCGAGAGGACGTCAACGCGTCATTTGACGTCATCTCGGGAGAAAATTAGATCAGGAAAGCTGGGCCAAGGGAAGACTGGGTTAGACTGAGGAAAAAAAAACACTTTTATATATTACAATAGCGATTTTATAATGATAGAGCATCGGTTCTAAATGGGTGAAGTATCCCTTTAAGTGTTTTTGAACAAGTGCTAATTTGGAACACTTGTCCATAGGCAGCTTTTGAAAAGATAGGGCAATAAAATATAGGGCAATTTAATAACAAAGAAATACTAATATAAAGAAGTCAAAGAAATACAAGGAATTTTCAATAAGGAACATAAAAGGGCAATATGTCAACAGTGTGCACTGATGATTAAATTTTAGCCACTGTTTGAGTCCTTTAATAAAAGCTTTACTATTGGTCTTTAATTTGAACTCAGTGGGCAGAGAGCTCCAAAGTTTGGCCGCCTTTACAGAGAGAGCAGACCAGCAGAAAGAAGTCTTGCATTGTGGGATGAGACAATCACCACAAGTGGATGCTCGTGTGGTAACTCTGTGAGAGCTCTGACGCCTGATGGCCACTTCAGAAAACAGTGTTGACACATGATTATTTAAAATTTTAAAAAATAATTTTAGAATAGAGGTTAATACATTTTTCAAAAGTGAGAAGGTTATTTCCTTAAGATGCAGCAGTGATGCCATTTCATTGGTTTTTGGTCCATGATTTTTATTGCTTGCTTGTATATGGAGACTATAGGTTTCATAGTGGTTGTGAAAGCCTGTGACCATGATGTGATGCAGTATGATGAATGAGAAAGAATCATACCATGCATGTATAGTTTTGCAGCTTGGTGTGACAGGTTCCTTCTGATAAGACGAAAACAGTTTTTCTCAGTTGCTTTGCTACATTTCTCAGATCAGAATTGAATTTGCAAAACAGTAAGTGCATTTCTCAAAACAATTCATACAAAAAGCAAAATACAATGGATTTCCTGCAAAAGCCAGTCTCTTGCTCAAAAACCCTAACCCAGTCTCTTGCTCAAAATCCTTAGTTTGTTTCTAAAAAAGTAAATATCTGTGTCAATGAACATGTCAGTGCCATCAGAATGACAAGTCCTTTTGTCATTGTGTACGATAAGACAGTCAAATTGCTTAGTAATGTTGTCAATATAACAGTGTACTCTGGAGGGATGTTCTGATGTAAACTATGGCTAAAGTTTTGAAGACAAATATTGTAAATTGTAAGTTACACTTTAGTGTATGTGGGAGATCGATTGCAAGAGACTGGACAAGATTCACATTTACGCTTTGACTGTTTTTTCTGTAATTTGTTGACAGACCATGTCATTGCTAGAAATGTGAACATAGGACAGTCTCCTTAGGGTAAACTGTACATGCATTGCTGTAGGAATTACAGTGCAGTATTCCTACACCTCCTGACGTTCCTGTCTGTTGGGCCACAAATTCTTATTCTCACGCAGCCTCACTCCTCTTCCTCTTCTTCTTCTCTCTGGCTGTTGAGCCCGTCCAATTCCTTGTCCTTCCATTGCCAGACAATGTAACATTGTGTTGTACTCCAGCTATATATATATATATATATATATATATATATATATATATATATATATATATATATATATATATATATATATATATATATATATATACTTGCCAGTTTATGGTTAATGAGATGCACCTTTGAGCTATTTCAGTAAACTGGTTGATCGTTGGTTGATCTAACACTTCACACATTTCACTTCTTTAGAGAAAGTCAAAATTAACCTGGTAGCAATTTACCAATTCAGGACAGATTTAGAAAAAAAGTCCGATGGAAATGTGATCAACGATGGAAATGATGATCATAATCATTTGCATGAATGTACCAAAGCATTTGCAACTTGTTCAAAGAAATGCTTTATTGATGTGCACAAGTGACACAATGATGTGGAGATTGAACAGGTAGTTTTGAGAATTTCAATTCTCATCTGAGAAATGTACCAAAGCGACTGAGAAAAAACTGTAGGATTTTGTTTGACCTTGTTACAGATGTACTTAACCTGACAAATTTCAAATGACTGTCTTGCATGATACCCAAGTACTTCACCTCATTCACAACTTCAGTATCCTCCTTTATCCTGACATGAAATAATTCATGATCAGGCCTGTTACGCATGGAGAAGCAAATGGACAGGTTTTTTTTTTTAATTAAGAGTTAGGTGGGATAACTCAAGCCATGCCGAGGTGTTTGATAAAGCCTGCGTCAGGCGCTCACCTGCCAGGCCGGGTGTTTTAGTGGACACATGGATGATGGTATCATGAGCATACATCTGGCAGTTGACACTTGGGCAGCAGTTTGGCAGGTCAATAATGTACATACTGAACAGCAATGGACCAAGCACGGATCCTTGTGGTACACCCATTTTGTTTTCACCCCATTGACCCTAACACACTACTTTCTACCCTCCAGATATTATTCAAGCCATTTAAGAGCTTCACGCCACAATTTGAATTGCTTTATTTTTTTGAGTAGGACACTGGGGTTTACAGTGTCAAATGCCTTTTTTAAATCCAAGAACACTGCCCCTACAACATTTATTTTATCCAGGGAAGTTTTGATCTTCTCCAGCAAATAACAATTTGCTGATTCTGTGGAGTATTTTTGTCTAAAACCAAACTGCTGTGGATAAAGCAGTTGGTTAGACTCTAAGTGCTCCATTAATTTTTCAGCTACAATTTTCGATACTACTGGGAGGATGGCGATAGGCCTGTAGTTACCTGCTAAGACCCTTTCTCCTGATTTATAAACTGGAGTAATTATTGCAGTTTTCCAGCTTTCTGGGAACCTATCTATTTGGCTCCAACAGACAACTCTGTTTCTTGATAAATACAGTATTAAAGTTATGGTTATCCTTTGCCATTGAGTTGCTCATGTTTGGAATAACTTTTTTCACTTTATCCTGGGTTACTTATTTTACATAGAATGTGTTTGTGTGATCATGGTCAAATTTATCGCAAGGTGGCTCAGTAGATTTAAAATTATTTGCTAATTCTTTCGCTGACTCAAATAAATTATTAAAACCATTTGCAGTTGACTCATTACTATTAGAGTTCATCACATACATTAAGGCAGTTTATCTTTTGGTGCTTTTGTTTATTTGAGTTGGTTAGTCTGTTTGTGTTGCCAGAATGTAAAACTATTGCCCTTGGCCTCTTCAATGAGTTTGTAAAAATGCCTAGTCTTTGCTTTCCTCAGCTCAGACATTACTTTGTTCAAGATCTCTCTCTTTGATGAGCTGAAGGATGTCACTATTAATCCATGGAAGATACTTTTTCTTAGGTTTACTTTTCCAGGTTTTTGTGTGCTTGCTAGTTATGTCATGCAGGATAGAGGTACAATTGTTTGCACTATAATCTATATCTGGCTCTTTAGTTGCCCTTTCCCAGTTGACTTCCTTCAGATCATGTTCAAAGTCAGCCATTTTAGACTTAGGAATTGCAGTTGTTCCAAATGCGATTTTCCGTTTTGGTATGATAGACTAGGCACTTTTTAGTTAGCTTTCTTATAATCAGTGTCATGTTATATGAGAGGCCAGCAATAAGATTGTACATTTTTATTACTCTCTGGCCTATTTGTAAAATTCAGGTCTATAAGGGTTTCACTCTTTCTAGTAACTCGTGTAGGTCTATAAATCATCTCTTTGTATTTAAAGGTCCCATGACATGCCAACAGGTGTGGGTTGATTAGCCATTACAAGCCGCTTTGGAAATCTATCCTTATGACATCACAGGTGGGCGTGTCCTCCTAGATGTGAGAAAATACCAAGAGAAGAGAAAATAGTCCAACCAGGTGTTCTGAGTTCCCCCAGACAACACATCCAGAGAGGACACCAGCTGGGTGGGTCTCTGTGATGTCAGCCGCATGCGGCTGCTGTGAAAAACACAGAGAGGGAAACCCCTCCTTGACATCAGGAAGACCAAAGTATGTGTTTCGATGTTTAAAGTTGTGTTTTTCAGGTTAAAAGCCCAAACACCCACAAAAACATCGACATGACCGTCAAGGTTCAAAACAAAGAGACAAGCCCTTGCTTAGGAGACCAGGGCAGGGGCGCAGTGGGACCCCCCCACTGCGGTGGTCCGGTTGGGAATGGTTTCAGTGGGACCCCCTCTCCAGGGTGGTAGTTTTCCAGGTGAGAACGGATCCGACAGTCTCTCTCTCTTCCTGCAGACGTTTGGCTGTGGCTCGGTGGCCCAGATGCGTTCTCAGCAGAGGTTCCAATGGCGCGTTCCTCACCGTCAACCTGGCCTTTGTGGTCGTCACCACGCTGGGGATCCTCATCAGTGGATAGGTGTCCGGTAAGGGTGCGTTACAGTTGAATATAGGAACTTATGGAGGGGGAGTGGATGGTGCACTTTAGTTATAAGTTTCAGCGAATTTGATTAAAGGAGACATATTATGGTGTGTTCCTAACAAGTAAACATAGTATTTGAGTACAATCCCTTTCTCCTCCATGTCTCCTCCTCCGGACTGCCGCCGAAGCTTCGGCGGCAATCCGGCAGCTCCGGCGGGGGTAGCTTGGCGGCAGACCGGCAGCTCCGGTGGGGGGAGCTTTGCGGCAGTCCGGCAGAGAAAGGAATTGTACTCCCGGAGCTGAGCTGCCGGGCTGCCGCTGAGTTCCCCCCGCCGGAGCTGCTCGTCCACTGGTCCACAAAATCTTAGCAATGCTCTGATTGGAGGGGAGTGGGGAAATGAGAGGTAATATTCAACTGTGCCTCCTTCCTACGTAGGAGGGGGCGCCGAAACTAACTCGCTTGTTTGGTAACTGTAGGCAGGGTACTTTCAGAAATGCATATCTCACTCAAAAAATCATGAACAGACTTTTTTCAAAGTTTGTATGTGTGTGGGAGCACATGAGACCCAAAACAAACACCCCAAATCCCAGGAAAAGTGTTGTTTTCATAATATGTCCCCCTTAAATCACAAAGAATTAAATTGTTCGGTTGCTTGTATCGGTAAGATTTAGTAGGATTCATATTTCAGCTCTTCATTATTATTGAAATAAACGGTGGTGACTGCAGTATGTAGTTTTTACCCTACAGGAATAGATCACCACGCTGTTTAACAGTCAGAACGACAGCCACCAGTCATCAGCAATACGAACACTCTCCGTGTCAGAGGAGCGTTCCTCCTGGATCATTAAACAACGCAGCGCATGACAAAGTCGGAATTGAAGACATAAAAAACAAACACTTGAGTAATTTCATTGAGTACAAGTCTTCCCTGTCGAAAAAGACCCACCTCCCGTCTTCAGGCAGACACACGCACGCATGCACGCACACACCAAAGCGAAGCGTAATTATAAACCTCCCACCACTTGTTCAGCACTCTCGTGAACGAGCCATCGGAGCAGTTCACTTCCCCTACCAAAGTTTCATTTTCTTTTGGTTCAGAAAAACATTGACTTTTGTTAAGGCACTTTTCATTTTTTTCTCCTCGCCTTTTCATCCTTCCAATTCAGTGTGTGTCACAGAGACCTCCCTCCCGTTTCACCAGAGTCTCACACGCAGCCGACAATAACATGTAGATGGGCTCGGCGCTGCATTCGTTCTTTGACAATCAGGGGCAAGAGTATTCTCAAGAAGATAAGAAGGCCTCCATCTCTCTCTCTCTCATTGCTCATGAATCACTGATCATAGCTAAGAAGACATCTCCTTTAGGAGTCCTGTTTAGAAAGGCTCACATTTCTGCCCATCTCGCCCTCTGTAGGTGGTCATCTGAACCCGGCTGTGACCTTTGTCCTCTGCCTCCTGGGGAGGGAGCCATGGAGGAAGTTCCCAGTCTACTTCCTCTACCAGACGTTTGGGGCCTTCCTTGGGGCCGGGATCATATTTGGCATGTATTCTGGTAGGCATCCTAGAAATGTAAAATGTTAATGCTTCATCCATCCCTGATGTTGAGGGGGACCCTTCAGTATTCCTGCTGCCGGAGGCCCCAGCCCTACGTCACTGAGGGGCCAATTAAAGAGACGTGGTAGAATCTAAAAAGCCTTGAAAAAGAGTGCTTTGTTCCAATCGCCTGAGCCCATTCCTACCATTATAAACTACACATCTCTCTCTCTCTCTCTCTCCCTCCCTCTCTCCAACAGTGAAAATTGATTTGACAATACACTGTGCCTTTATATTTGATTTAGATTATCCATACACTGCCCAAATCAGCTACTCGACGTCATTAACAATTTGATCAAGCCCTTCACTACCTTTCTTTGTGAAGCGGCGCTGTCCACGCTCGGCCCTCAAAGTTAAACAAATGTCAGCTCTTAAGCGTTGAACTTTGAGGAGCATCACAAGAAGGGGAGCTCAGCACCGGCCACAGTCCCACAGACAATGGTCAGGCTGGTGTCTAGCGCTGTTCTGTGTGATCGCCCCCATATCAAACCCATTTGTCCCTCTTAATGTAATCTGATAATACCAGCACCGCCGCAGCACCAAAACACATAAGATCAATGCTTATTCAATATTTCCACACGGGGCCTGCTGACAGGCAGCGACGGCAGTCTTGGAGGCAGGTGCTTACAGTTAATGAAGCAGCAGGTCTCATCAACACTCAACACTGTAATAGGCATATCCCCGCCAGATGCACTGTGGGACTACGGCCAGGGGATGCTGTCTGTGGCAACACCACTGTGGGCATCTTCGCTACGATACCTCCACACATCTCAGCCTGCTCAACGGATTCTTCGACCAGGAAACGAAAGTGTTGTCACGTCCCTTAGTGCGCAACAAGGGTACGTTTAAATTGGTGTCACACCGATTGCTCCGGATCACATCGCAAGAACAACATACACGTTTAAGAATTGCTTACCGTGACCCCGGTGCTCGATAGCTACAGGGCACAGATGTAGCTCTAAACCACTCCATCAGTCCCAAGGCCCTCTCCCCCACTCCAGCCCCATTTAAATGATCATTGTTTTGTGATTCTCCCAGTGGAATTGCTATCAGGCTATTGAAGTGCCCCTAAAGTCGACACTTTGGGTGAAATTTTTATTGAATGAAGAGCATCTGAAACGGAACAACATTTGTACTCAAGCACGCTGACAGGCAATGAGCACCGCCTCCATTCAATCTGCTTTTTATTGAGTTACTTCTCTGACGGACACAGTTTTTGTTTTGGGAAATATAGATAGAGGCACTGAGGGGAGGGTTAGCTGTCAAGTTGCTTCACAAGATAATTTTTGCAATGTACTCCCTTTGCCAGGTTGCGCTTGGAAATGGATTTATGTGGCGTTAACTTTAGATATGGGATCAAAAGGAAGGTAATTAATCTTTACATAATTGCACGCCTTAATGTCGAGCAGAAATGGTGGGGACGCCAGAAATATATTGAAATATAAATGAAAATGGTGAAGTATCTGTGAATTAGGGTTTATCACTCTGCAGCGTTCAGGTATCAGGAGGTAAACACAAATCCAGTGCACGGGTCACCGTGTGATGTCTTAAGCACCGTTGGCCTCTTGTGATGCCCTGCACTTTTTGAAGGGAAAGAGGTTTGCTTCTTTTTATACAAGGTTGTACCTACATCGCCGTGAACCCCGCCCGGGATCTGGGGCTTGAGTAGCGGGGCGTAAACTTAAGTAGCCGGCACATTTTAGATACAGTAGGGAGAATGTCTAACCTGTATCCCAAAGGGAGGAGTTTGGCTGTGAATGTGTGGGGACCAATGTTTTTGTTAGGGACCCTATACCATCCCTAATGAAACATAATACCTCTTGACACCTTACAGATTGGCTCAGTTGAACTTTGAAATATTGCCTTACAGAGAACCCGAAAGAAGGATGTATACAAATTGTTAGAATTTAATACATTTCCTTTACAGTTTCTTTGCAGTTCAATATCTTGCAAACTCCGTTCAACCTACACTGTCACTTTTGCACTGGAACTTCTTTACATTTCTCGAGAAACGTTCTACTCAAGAAACAGGGAGAATTTCAGAAGACCTGTCACATGAAAATATATAGCTTTACTTTCAGCTACAACCCAAGCCATTAGAGGATGCTACTAGAAAACACACACATTGCGGTTTTAAATAAGTGAAAGTCATTCAATAGAAGTGTCTGCTGACTATTAAATGTTGATAGATAGCAATTATAATTGTGAAATGAATCCTAATGATTATGTGGTCTCCAATAGTTCCTCTAAACACTGCGGCCATTTTCCTCCACAGAGTGAAGAGCTACTGGTTCATGGTGCCCCTGCTCGCCCGGTTCCTGGGGGCAGTGGTGGTGGACCATTTGATGGCGGGCTACAACGTGGAAGGAGAGGCACGCATCCAGAGAAGACGAAGAGGAAGGCCTCAAATGTACAACTATAACCACCATCAATGAAGTGGCATAGGAAGCCTTTGTGTCGTGTGTTGCTACCATTTAAATATTTAATGTTTTATACTTTTCGGAAATATTTTACGTCTCCTACATATTATTCTCCAGATTGTCTTGAATGTATGTTTGATTTATTGATTGAAACAAAAAATGTAGAGATTGGCTGATTAATCCTTTTACTCACTCCATAGTCATATTTTCAATTATTGTATATCATTTACACTGCAAATTATATATTATTTGTATGCGAGGAACTTGCTGAGAATATTTTCATTTAAAAAATATATTGTTTTCAAAATGTAGCCGTGTCTCCAATTCCTGAAACTCAGGGCGTGCAGATAAATATAATTTATTAGAATTTAGATTAATAAAGTAAGAAATCAATGAATACCAAAGAAAGGTGTTGTGCGATTTAGAAAATGCACTTATAAATAGATAATAACTACTGTTGAAACCAACTACTTTTCAATTTAAACATGTGGATCTTCAGATCTTGTTTTATTTACATTGGTGGTAGGGTGGACACTGCATGGCGTCTCCTGTCCCCTCTCCTACTCTTGTCTCAGCCTCTCTCCTTTCCTTGTCTCCTCTCCGATTAAGCTATTGATATCCATATTAAATTGCCACAATAGCCTCTTAAGACCATCCAGCTGTTGATGTTTAACAATGAACCTCATAAGTAACATTGCTCAGAAACCTCCAGCAATCAAAAGGCCACCCTTGCCCTCTTCGCTCTTGGGGAATCCAGTTGAAAGTTTAATCCACTGCTCTGAGGGAAGCCTTCTGTGCAGCCTTTAAACACAACTAATTGGTTTTGAACACTATTAGCCTGCCCCTTTTCAACGCCAAGGGGTCGTGGTAATTACCATCTTCAAATTTCATTGTGCTGTTCAAAATACGTAAATGCAATCAAATAAAAAATATAAAGTCCTTAACTCCTTGGATTCCATGGGACTCCTTATAAGCGGCTTCTGGAACCTTCAACATCAGAGAGGTTTTCAAGAACAAGTAGATTTAAGAATCCAGCCGTCTCTCTTTTCCCTCCCCAGAGATAAAACCAGATAAAGGGCATAAAAATGTCCGTTGGGGCACTGGGATGTTTTACTCTTTTAATCTCTTACCTTATCTCGGACAGTGGTGATTTGTGAGGCCGCGGCCGTAGCCCCTCTGTTTTACACCTGGATATACGCGCTATAGTGTGCACCTCTGGGGCCAAGAGCCTTAATCCTACACAACGTGTAGACGCAAACAATGATTGATGTGATTAATAAGATGCAACAAGGCACGCCCACTCAGGCAACCTCACGCTTGAAGCAAATAAAGCCATGAAGAGTAGATGTGTGGATGAGTGTGCTTACTGGGTCTGATGACTCTTTTTGAGGCGACAGCCCTTTCAGCTTTTCTCTGTGCATAGTGTTACGATGCTGACCTTCCGCACTAGTCATTACCTGGGTAGACAGCCTGTAACCTGTCTGTTGCTATGTGGGGCGCTGAACTTGAGGCATGTTCCTAAACTTTCCCTGGGTGCGTGCTATCTTATCCATCTAGGGGTTTAGGTACTCACCACAGGTCCCCAGACACCGCAGGCGAACAGCCCTGTGTCACCCCGCACCGGCACCTCGTCTCCAGGTGACCAGCCTGTGCTTTGTATTCCGTCTTTCAATTTCCCAGTGTATTTACAAGACAAACAAAGTTCTCAAATGGAATTCCTGCCAGAAACGTGTGTCCTTCGAGTTAGGTCCTTTGACTCCGAGTCTCCGCTCCAGCACTCCAGAGACACTCCACTCAGTCTCAAACTCTGAGACTCACCTGCTGCCTCAGCTGTGCCATTTAACGCTAATGAGCACCTCAACACCGCCCCCTCTGTGTGATGGCAGTACTGACCCTAACCATACTCACCCTAAAGCTAAATCTAATCGTAACACTAGGTCAGCGTATGCACGCAGCATATTTCAATAAGCCATCTTTATAATCCTCCTCTTTAGTTCCTGTTCTATTCAACCACAAAACCCACCACCATATTATCCTGCAGCTGCTGCCAAACTTAACCCCGACTGCTGAACCCAACTGCATTTTCCAACCTTGTTTGTTTGGCTTTTTAGCCGGAGCCTTTTAACGGGGCCAGGCGGGAGCCAGCGTCTTGCCTCTGAAACGTGTACTGAAACGTACACAAGTGAGGTACTTAAGTTTGGTTTCTGCATACACATCGAGTTTGCTAAAAGCCTTCTTGAGATGGGGGTGTTGGGAGGGGTCGTACTGTGACACTGCTCCATACCAACTAGCAATGGCTTTAACCAGAAGGGCTGGCTGGCTGGTGGGCGGTGAAGTCAGTCCGTGCTCAGGTCAGTCCATGCTGAGGTCAGTCCGTGCTGTGGTTAGTCTGTGTTGAGTTCAGTCCGTGCTGACGTCAGTCTGTGCTGAGGTCAGACCATATTGAGACGCTGTGGCTCCACATTCAGGGCAGGGCCCTTCTTTTAGTTCATTCATCCAATCGATGGACAGAGAGATAAACAATTGATTGTACTTTGAGAATGTGTGCAGAATGCCGACGAGAGCCTAAGTAAGCCGGTCAGAAGCCCACCGCAGGGTTGAATTCCCCGGGGCTGTCGCTCATGTCAAGAGGTCCATGATCAGATGTCAAACTCGTCTCCCTCCCGTCTTCATCTTCCTACAGAGGTGGACCACATTTGCACGGTCGGCTAGAAAACCCCACAAGCATGCTGAAATATTTATATGGTATTGAATGTTGAGCATTCTAATATTTCCATCTGCTGGAATGTAAATCGACGTGCTTAATCCAAACAATTGTCAAGTCCTAGCTCTTGGTATTTTCTGCAGATTCAAGTGACATACGTACAACTACATAAAACATTTAAATATATAGATGAAGAAAAACACATTGATGCTCCCTGTATGTTTCCCCAAAACAAATCCCCTTTTTACAACTCTGATATGTTTTTCTTAATCATAAAGTGTATTTTTCATTTGGCTATGCCAGAGATTTCAGAATACCTTGAAGGCCCCGACAGTTTGCAACTGGAAAACAAAATCAATATCCTTACATCACAGGAGAAATGTGTAGTCTGTGCGGTCAGCCACTCTGTCTGAACGCTATAAAACTGACTCAGTGCAGGCTGAGGGTTTTGTGCACACATTAGGATGATATGGACATCCACTAGCAACATGTAAGAATGCATCAGAATGCATCATGGGATTTTCTGTTGGCAATACTGTACCATATTTTGAGGATTCAAGGGAGCTGTAGTACTACAACACTCCGAAATCAAAGTTGACATACCATAACCTAGGCTAATGGGCTTTTTTCTTCAGTCAAGTCAATGCTATGGCTGTTTCAAACACAATGGGCCCTATTTTAACGGTCTGAAATGCAAGTGAGAAGCGCCAAGCGCAAGTACCTTTGTGGGCGGTTCTATGGCGATGTCCCTAGTTTACCGGCGCAAAAAATGACTCTTGCGCCCGGCGCAAATCTAAAAAGGGTTGGTCTGAAGTAGCCTAATTACCCGTAGGTGTGGTTTGGGCGTAACATGCAATAAACCAATGAGAGTGCCAGCTCCCATCCCCTTTAAGAGCCATGGGCGCATTTGAATCTGACAAGTTGATATTTTGACAGCGCGTCTGCAGTCTCCGATGAGACAGATGCACATGAATTTCAAACTTCAAATGGCTCAGTTTATGGCCAAATAATACAGCCTAATTCACACATGGAATAAGGTTAAATAAGTAAATATGAATAAGTCCTCAAATAAATTTCGGCAAAGAATACTTTTATGATATAACATATGATATGCGGTAACTGTGGTTCTATTTAATGATATACGCAATACATTATAAACATTGTTTCTTATCAGTATTGTATGCATTATCGTTATCGACTTGTGTTCCTAATATGCATGTGTCCCCCCGTTAATATACATTGCCATGGACTGTATTATGTGTTACGTGTTTAGTTTGCGTGTGTTTAAACAAATGGACGCACACACGCGCGCCCGCATTCATTAATTATTTTACACATACACACACGCGCGCCCGCATTCATTCATTCTTTTTAACACTCACTTGCACTTGTACACGATGTCTGTGTCAAGAAAATATGTGTTTACAATATGGTGTTTGCAGATGCATTGATTTAAAAGTACAACTTATTACCGCTGTATCAGCTCTTCTTTCCCAAATAATTTACCAAGAATGTGTGGCTAGGTAGATGAGAGAAGCAAAGTGTATGCGCGAGGTGCACAAGCAACATTATGCATGCGCCCTTAAAATAGCATCTGAACAACTGGCCACTGACTTTAAACCAGGTATTTCCTGGTTTGTGGCGCAAGTGGTTTCTGAAACTGCAAAATAGAACCAGGGAACGTTTGCGCTAGAACACGCCTCCTCCTTTCGCCGAACCGCCCCTTGGGGCGCAAGATCATTCCCTAATTTACCGTCGCGTGGCGCAGGAGGGAAAAGAACAATCTGCGCCAGTTGCAAACTAGCAACGACACATGCGCCAGTGATTAAGTCAATTGCGCCGGATGCAAGATAGGGCCCAATGTCTCCCAACAATGACAAATTATTTCACAAAAAATTACGAAACCATGAGGGAAAATCTTACTGTTGCCTTGATTACTAGGATGCCTATGCTCTTTTGCTTCCAAAATGGTGGTACTCCTTGCAATATGACGTCCTGTTGAACAAGTCCTATAGCAGTAGGAAATGCACAAACAATAAGGATTCCATGATAATCAAAGGCAACCTACACTTGTTTGACATAGCGTTGTTGAAAAAGTCACCTATGTTCACTTTATGGGTTAGGATTCATGTAGGAAAGACAAGCAGTTGGTTCTTTTTAACAGAGCACGCCCTCACCTTGAGTTCAGAGCAGTCAAAGTGAAAGTTCAAGTCGGGCATTATGTCTAGGGAGGCTCAGATTGAACATTTCAGCGTTGCTTATTGCACCACTTAACCAGTAATGTGTCCATCCGGTGTGAACATTATGCTAATTGAGTTAATAGTTCTGCTGTGGTGCTAGGAGGTCAGGGGAAATGAAAGTGAAATTGAAGAATACCTGGGCAGCAGGGGAAATACATAATGTATGAGGGAAGACCTGCGATCAGGGGTCGATGCAGTCCATTATGGTTCACGTGTAGGAAGGGGCTTCATTTCAAGATGTGCTTATTACTTGGTTGACACTAAAGATTTTCCATCACTTGTCCAGATTCACTCCTAGTGGTGGAGTGTATTGAGGTGTTGACGGATGGGTTTTATTGATATTGGATGAATGTGTCTGGAGAATGTGTGCATATGAAGACAAAACAGTCTTTATAGATGACAGTGTTTGGCTCTCTAATTTCAAATTGCTATTGTTGAAGGGCCCCTTGTTCAAAAGATATCCCTTTGTCAAATCACAATTGTGAGTGTCCAAACAAACATGAGGGGAGGTCTCCGTCCCAGCCGACCAGTTGATGCAGTCGACCAATCTACTCATTCCAGCAGCTGGCCACGCCCACATTGTGGAATAGATAGACAGGATACCTTTTTGAAAACATTATTAAAAGCACAAATCCACTACCAAGTATTGTCCAAAACACTTATAACTCCATCTCTGCATTAATCAAATCAATGCAACTCCCAATGGGAAATCAAAAGGACCGAATTTCTATCATGCAGGTCAATGACATTCTGCTTAAACTTTGGAGAGGTGTCATTTTGACATTTGGAAGTCCTTCTTGGCGCGACCTTTGCTGTATAGTATTATCAAATATTTCTCGTGAAATGACGCTATTTACCTATCAAATGGCTTCCATGATGCGCACAAAGTGAAGCGTTTATGTTTGAGAATAGTTTGTTTTTTATTTACTCAGACACGCCAATCGTTCTTCACCCTTAGGGACGTTCCGTCCTATGATATACACATGGGCCGGGGCCGTACCAAATGTCACCATCAGTAGCCCACATCTGTTACCTAGGAGTGGAGCTACGGGCTAGTAACTTAATTTGGTGTGTTACTCATGGAAACCGTGTGCTACCCAACCACCTTGCAAAGTACCCAAAGTAAGACCGCACGCACGCACGCACATTCTTGAGCTTACGAAATCAAAATGACATATTTTTTCCCGACAGGGGAGCTTTAGAAATACCTTTGCAATAATTATCCTCTACAGATCATCAATTATAAGTTAATGGATTGAACACTTATTATATAACGTTTTGTCATTCATTGAGTTATATATGAATGGTTTATCAAGGCTTATATGAATGTATTGATTAAACAGTATCTTATTCTGATCAGGTGCAATTGTCATTCAATAATGTATATAAATTATCAAATATTTAATTTTTATAAAAATATATATTTAAAGAAAGATTTAGAAATAAATGATGATTGCCAAACCTCAACCATTAATCAACGGCGCAAAAGTATCTTAATTTTCTAAAGTAGACCCGAGAAAACATAAGAGGCAATATACATCTTCTGGCCCAGCAGTTGTCAGTCCTTGCCCTCGGAGTTGGCCGAGTCGAAGGTGGCACAGATGTGCTGATGGATGGACGGGGGGATCTTGAAGGCTGAATGCTGGAAGAGAGGAATCGGCCCCTTTTCGGATCCCCTTCCGAGGCCAATCCCAGATTTTAAACCTAAAATGCTTCAGGTGTGTTCGCTATCGTATATTTACCATTAAAATCCGGGGATTGGATTTAGAACTTAGTTCTGGAGGGTTCTGCAGGGGTACCAAGCCCTTCCCTTCCTTGGGATGGGAGAACGTGTGTTGGCGGAGCGGGGAGGTAATTCGAGGAGTGATATCTCCTCGAAGGAGAAACCACATCTTGAAAGATCTCAAGCAAAGCAACGCCCAACGGTATAATCTGCAGTAGTATACGACTTTACAACATGATACGTATGTAAGACTAGTATTCTGAGAGTTAGTTAGTTGTTGGGGTGTGTGTGTGTGTGTGTCTGTCTATGTGAGAGCTTTCATTGTGTGTGTGTGTGTTCCTGTAAGAGGGATAAACTGTTTTGTTCCTGTGTGTGTGTCACTCTCTGTGTGAGAGTTGTTCTTCTGTATGTGTGTGTGTTTCCATGTATTTGTGAGAGAGAGCATTTTGTGTACGTGTGTGTTCCCGTGTATCAGAGAAACTGTTTATTTTTACCGCAAGACGATATTATAATGCTTTCCAAAATCCCTGCTCACACAAATCTATCCTCTCTGAAGGTCTTCCGTTTCACTGAGTGATCCGTTTAGTGTTTGATGATCGGATGAACCGTTCGGTTAACTCACTATCGGAGAGGAGTCGATTAGTGTGTCATGCCAAGTTTCACTCTATCTTTATAACATTAGAAACACAGGGAATAACACAATTAAACATGTATAAAAAAAAAAGAATATATATATTCTTTTCTGTACAATGAAAAGAATACGACCATGGACATAAAACACTACGATTTTGGCAGACCCCCCCCCCCAAGAAATAAGTAGTGTGGTCGGTCCTCAGGTGCTCAGCGAGAGGCGGTCCGAGACGCACATGTTTCTTAGTATTCTTGAACCGTATTCCAAGCCCCCCGAGGGAAGCCCTCACTTCCCTCTCTTCCTGGACTGTGTTGGCATTCCTGCTCCAGTGTTCACCGTGTCGGAGCGTGGCGTTCCGCTAAGACCAAAGCAGAGGTTATTATCTTTTTGTTTTGACATAAAAACTAAGTGACGAAGCTCAGCGTTCCTTCTCTTCCTCCGAGGTGTTTTCTGTGGCTGTGCCGCGCGGCTCGGAGTGGCCGACACCGCAGGCGGAACAAAGCCTCCAGGATTTCAGTCTCTCGCCTTCCTCACGGCGGCATTCCTCCTCCTCGGCCCCCTCCTCTGGGTGGAACCGCTAGGCGGGCTCCAACACCACCCCTGCTACTGCGCCTCCTCATCCTCAACCTGTAGCTCCACCACAGGATCCTCACCAGAGCTCTTGCAACTTAAAAGTCCCCTACAGGGTCTGTCTGGGTCCTCCCGACATGAACCCTACAAAGGCCTGCCGCCCCCCGTGGGCGTTCTGTGTTTTAAGAGAATTCAGAGTCTGGCCGGTCGCCGCCCTGCCCCAGTGGGGTGAATGTCCTGGGTGACGGGGCCCTGTCGATCTCCTCCAGAGCACAGGCCAAGGAGTCCACGTCCCCCGAGGTCTGGTGCTGGGTCTCCCACAGGCTCAGGATGACCGCTGACGGGCTCCTCTGGCAGGCGAAGTAGCTCAGGTTCCTGGGGAGGTGGAGGGGGCAGGATGGGGGGAGGACGAGAGGGAGAGAGAGTGGAAAGGAGAGGAAGAGAGAGGGATGGGTAGGAGGTAGGGAGGGCGGGAGGGAGAGGCCAGTGGAAAGAGGAGAGGATGGAAAGGTAAATATGGAAAATAACTGCTGTTTGAATTTCTGCTCATAGAACAAAAATAAACAACGTTGCATTATAGCTTTATACTAAATGTTGAAACTTTTCCAAAGATGTTCCAAATTAAAGTTCCCTGGGTCCCTGACTATATATAAAGGTCCCTGACTATGTTTAACTAGATGAGGTTTGTTTCCTTTCCAAGATTTTATGTATTTTATTTCATCATTGAAAGTGGCTAAGAATAAAATAAATAAGATTGTGTTTATTATAGATTAAACTAAGTGTACTATGTTGCCGTCATTGTATTCTTTTTTTGAGTTTACTTTGCAGTTTTAATGAATCTTTTGCAAGGATACACATAAACACTTGAATTGCTTACAGGGAAAAATGCATTATAGAATCAAAGCCCCTATATTTCAGATCGAATTGTCAGCTGCATCCAGCAGAGGGCACTGTTTCCAACAGTCCGGCCTACTCTCTGATCAATAAAGTGAGGATGCTTTAATGAAGCCAGAGCACCCTTGAATAAATAATTGCAAAGAAAATCTGCTTAACAAGGTACATAATTCTTTATTACACCTGCTGGTGGACTTTTACTGGGTTCCACACGCAGTTAAACTCTTGCTATTCTTGCCATGACAGGTATTGTTGTGTAAGAATTCGGCTGTGGAAATGTTCACACATTACATCTCGTTCGGTAAACCCAGCGTTGGTTCAGAGCAACACGTTTGCTGCTCACGTTACCAAGTGCCTTCAAATTAAGTGAAAAAATAACATTCAAAAAAAAAAAAACGTTGGTTAAGGAACAACGCAAGTGATTCCGGGGGTATTGTGACTGAATTGCTGTGCGGCTTATAGTACTGTCTGTTCTGATTTGTGAACACTGTGTTCTCAAAGGATAACACCCTGTTGTTCAGAAACACGTCACAACCTCGAAGTATGAGCTGGAGCCAGGTGGAGGAGACGTAGCGGGCAAGTATTCTGTTTTCTCGAGTCATGCGCAGCATTGTTAGCTAGTGCCTGCACGACAGTGTGTTGCCATTGGTAATGAGAATGGATGAAAAACAAACTTGTAGAGCTGATGCAGACCTCCGGGTCACATGGTTCACACCTCTGCCCGACAACAACACCTTAAACTTTGGCCACAGGGTTTATAATAAGCAAGCGCTACGCCCTGGCAAACCGGTCAAATCCAGAACAAGGGAGTAAGCCATGTACCTAACCCAGTATGTAAGTCTGTATTTCAATTTGGGGACAATTTGCGAAATAGGGACTTTTTGTGATAGCGATATAGGGGTATAGGGATTTAGGATTTGCGATAATGAGTCTTCGTCACATAAACAAATACACAAAAGTTCTCAATCAAATTCTTGTAGGAACTAAAATATTGGTTTGTTGGCATGCAACTGTCCTTATATCGTCCAAGGCTTGAGTAAACAGATTACCATACAACGTTGCTGTTGAACATGACCTCTGCTTCATCCTGTGCAGTTATCAGCAGCTATGGTACATAAGATACAGCTGTTGCCTGCGACTTAACCATCAACCCTGCATGCCGAGCAGCCCTACATGGTGTTCACCTGTCTACTTGGTGTTCACCTGTCTACCTGTCTACATGATGTTCACCTGTCTACTGGGTGTTCCCCAGTCTACGTGGTGTTCCCCAGTCTATGTGGTGTTTACCTGTCTACCTGTCTACGTGGTGTTTACCTGTCTATGTGGAGCTTCTGGGCCAGCAGTTGCCAGTCCTTGCCCTTGCAGTTGGCCGAGTCGAAGGTTGCACAGATGCGCTGATGGATGGACGGGGGGATCTTGAAGGCGTTGGACCCCAACTCGGAGGTGAGGGGACAGTGGGACGGGGGGAAGAGAGGAATTGGTCCCTTTTCACTCTGCTGGGAGAAGAAGAGGAGGAAGAAGAATGAAGTAGATGAAAGAGGACGATTTTCAGAGTAATGGAACAATAATCAGACTGAAGCACGTCTGGTTTGAAAACGGTGTTTTTAACAACGAGGGCATGTCTTTCTTGCTCCGTTCTCCCTTCCCCTATCACCCTCTCCCTCCCTCCCTCCCTTCTTCTCCCCTTTTCTCCCCCCTCTTTTCCTCTTACTTCCTCCTTCTCCCCCCTTCTCCCATTTTCTCCCCCCTTCTCCTCCCTTCTCTCCCTCTCTCTCCCCCTTCCTTGTACTCCCACTCTCTGGGCTCACCTCCGCCGCCGACGTGTACACCTGGAGGATCTGCTCGCAACCTTTGACCTGCCGTACACTGATCTTGCAGGAGAGCTGTGGGGGTGTGGGCGGGGGGCCGAGGCACTCCAAGGAGAAGGCACACTGCAGCGGGTGGTGGTCCCGGCCCCACACCTGGGCGAACGAGAACTCCTGAGAGAGATAGAGAGAGAGAGAGAGAGATTTTTGATTTTTAAAACCTTTTTATTTTCACTTTATCAATTTCGCATCACTTAAAACAAAAACAAAACATACAAAACAAATGAAAAACCAAAACAAAATTACAAACAAATAAACACACGTAACAATCACTCCTTCAGGCCAACCCTTCCCGGAATACAAGTTCTCCCTCTTCCACCTCGCACAGAGCTGCTTCTGCTGAAAGTCTCTAGATCTTTCATTCAACAACCAGGCTGCACTCAACCTTTCTCTTGCGGTTTGTATAAATAACCACTTATATTTAAATTATAAAATTTAAAAGTTCACACTTGTGACTGCAGTTTTTGTCACAACTCAGAACGGGAATCAATTGCAGATCGAAATAATTTATTCCCAAACAGTCCAGCAGGCAAGTCAGATTCCAGGTACAGGCAGGGTTCGTAAACAGGCAGGCAGGCAGACAGATACAGATGGACAGGTACGGGCAAGAGATCCAAAACCGATAGGCAGAAGACTTAGTCCAAAACAGGCAGGGTTCAAAACCGGGAAGAACAGTAAACTATAACTTCCCTTTAAAGAGCTTCACTCTAGTCTCAATCCCGTGGCAGTCAGGTAGCAAACAGTACATTCTGTGACGATCTGACAAAGTGAACAGAAAGGGCAGTGTTTAAATACTCAACCAATCAATACCAAATGAGAGACAGGTGAACAGAGAAAATTGAGGGAAACAAACAAAGGCAGGAAGTTGCACAAATAAGGACATAGGTGTTACTCCGGGCACATGACCAACACATGGCTATAAACATAAACAAAGTCCAGAATTATCACACTCCAACAGGTAGGGGGAGACAAAAACAACAGTCCATACGAGAATCCTGACAGTTTTTCCTATATTTAAAACCAAAAATAAAAATCAGTTTTGTGAAAGATTCCCCAAAAGCCATGAAAAGCTTCTCTAGAAAAGGGGAACAGAGTGGAAAGTCTGGGGCCTTCTAAAAAACAGTGAAAAATGGTTTCCCTCTGCGGACAAAAAGGATTAACATTCGAAACACTGGGATTTCAAAGCGAGATAAAAGAGTTAACAGCCACTATTCCATGTAAAAGTCTCCATTGTAAATCAGCAATTCTCTTGACCAATGGTGGTTTGTACAGTGCCCTCCACTCAGGCCTCCCATCCTCCTTCACACCAAAATGGTCTGTTCGACCATTCAATTTTTTCTTGTTTAAAACCTTTTGTTGGACGAGCCGCATTGATCTCACCCCCATTTGTCCAGCCAAGGCTGCGGCACCTTCCAGGTCTGGCCCGGCCAGCTCCACCACCTGCCCCAAAGTTGTGACCTTTGATTTGCAAAACATTCCTTGGAATGTTGGTCCGAAAGTGGCATGCCTTGAGAAATGCCCCGCTGAAACCACTGGTTCATTAAGCAGCCAGTAGAATGAGGCGGGGCAGACAACCCTTTCCTTCTTAAAAAGAGTCCACACGTTAAAAACACTGCGGTAAAAGTCAGGAATTTTGTTAAAAACACAAGGGCTCAAATCTAGTAAAAACAGTGATGTATCCAATCCATATTCACCAAAACGTCTTAAAATGGAACATGCCAGGGGTTTCCACACCAAGTCCTTGTGCCCTGTTAGAAATCTTCTGATGAACTTCAGCCGGAAAGTGGCTCTTCGGCTGGCCAGATGCATAAGTCCATGTCCGCCTTCTTCCTTCTGGAGGTACAGGAGGCTCTGGGGTAGCCAGTGGAGTTTATCCCAAAATGCATTCAACAAAATAGCCTGCACCTTTGGCAGTAGATCAGGTGGCGGGTTGACACATGTAAGCCGGTGCCACAACAAGGATGATACCAGCTTTTTTAAAACCAGCACCCGGCCTTTATATGATAGCTTAGGAAAGATCCATCTCCACTTCCTGACCCTTCCCTCAACTATTTCCAATGTGTTTTCCCAATTTCTTTTTACATAATCCTTGCTTCCAACAAACACACCCAAATACTTTATCCCACCTCTTTTCCACACTAGCCCATCTGGCAACTTTACACCTGTGGCTACACCTTCGCCGACTGCCAATGCCTCACTCTTAGCCCAGTTGACCCTTGCGGACGAAACTACGCTGAAGTTCTTTATAATATCCTCCATGATAGAAACGTCTCTTTGAATCTTGATAAAAACCACAACATCATCAGCGTAAGCAGAAATCTTAAAACAACCATTGCACCCTGGGAAAACTACACCTGACAATTTCTTTCTTATGTTATGGAGTAGGGATTCTATGGCCAGGGAGTAAAGCATCCCGACAGACTGCATCCCTGCCTCACACCTCTCTGTACTTCAAAAGGGTCACTCAAACCACCGTTGATCTTCAACATACTCTCAATGTTACGGAACAGAACCTGGATCATGGCTATGAAACCAGGGCTGAAACCAAAAACCTGCAGCGTGTGCCACAGGTATTGATGTTCAACCCGGTCAAAAGCCTTTTCCTGATCTATGGAAATAAGACCAATCTCTACTCCCAAAGAACCAGAGACTTCCAAAAAATCCTGAATTAACATGACATCATCAGTGATCAGCCTGCCAGGCACACAAGACTGTTTTAGAGAGACTCTGCAAGAGACTGTTTTTGAGAGACTCTGCAAGAGACTTTTTTAGAGAGACTCTGCAAGAGACTCTGCAGATCCACTACCTCAATCTCCAGTTCTCTCATTGACCTGGCTCTGTCCCTGCTAACATTGAGAGTATGCTGTTGACGTAGTTGTCTGATCCGGCACTTGCCCACATCCCACCACTGTTGTAAGGAGATATAATCCCCCTTACTCTTCCTGTACTCAACCCCAAAAAAATTAAAAACCTCTACAAAATTCCTATCAGCTAGAAGAGTAGCATTAAAATGCCAAAAAGCACTTTTTGTTTCTACCTTATTGATTAAAACTGAGCCATATACCATACAATGGTCAGTAAAACCAACAGGAATAATAAAACTGCTTCTAAAAATATTGAGGTGGTGCTAAAAACAATAAAACCTATCTAGCCTAGATAGTGACAAAACATTGTCTTTTGTGTGAGCCCAGGTGTACTGTTTCTGAATACCATAGAAACTTCTACATATGTCCCTCAACTCACAAGATGCCGTTAGACGTGTGAGTCGCCTCAGAGAGGCAGGATGAGGCTCCAGGTGATTCCTGTCTAACCTAGAATCTTCAGTACAGTTAAAATCACCTCCTAAAAATAAATCCTCATCACTATCACATTGGTTTATTACTTCACCAAGTGCGTCTAAAAACAATAACCGGTCAGTCCCTTTGGTTGGGGCATAAATATTAATAAAAAACATTTTCACGTCTTCATACTGTGTTTTAACTTTTAAAAGTCATCCTTCCACTACAACCTCCTCATTGTATGAAACTGGTTTAAAATTATCGGAAAACAAAATGCAGACTCCACCACTATTAAAAGACTTGTGACTTAAAAATGCATCTCCACTCCATTCTTTTTTCCAATCTCTTTCGTTATCAAGTGTGCTATGTGTTTCCTGTATGAATAAAATGTCAAGTCTCTTATCATTAAAAAATTGATAGAGAGAAGCTCTTTTAAAACAGTCCCTTGCACTAGGGACTTTTAAAACAGTCCCTTGCAATAAAATCACACATGGTTTTAAAAGGGAAGGGCTGCATTAAAAAGAAACACACTTATACAATAAAAAAGAGAAAACTGCTTAAAAACTCTCATCATTGGAAGGAATCTCAAATTTCAATTTTACAATCAATTTTTTAAGGCAAAATATTTCCTGAAAAAACACTGTCAGAAGATTCCCCAGTGTTCCTTTTCAAGCCAATATGTTTTACGGACTCAATAAAAAGGACTCAGATTGGGGAAGTACTTTTCCAATTGTATTTTGTGCCCTTTTGTTTTGTTTAAGCATCTTTTGATGCTTTCAAAAGAATAATCAGTGGGCCTATCTTCTTGTTCTTGGGGTTGAGAATCCTTCATCAATTCTGTATCAGACTCCTCGGAAGAAGAGCTTATTATTCTTTTTACTTTGGAATTGTTCTTTTGGTACCTAATTTCTTTCTTTTACACAAAACTTTCAAGGAATCCTCTTCCATCACCTCCTCCTCTTCTTCTTCCATTAAAGCATGTGGGCTAACATGTTGCCCAAGGTCAGACCTTTCCTGCAGCTCCTGTGCCCCCTCATATCGAACTACACAGCCCTTCTGCACGACAACGACGTCAGGCGTCGGTACAACCAATGGCCCAACAAAACCATCCACCACAGCCACCGGGGGAACAACCGTGGCGACCACCGGGGGGCCCGCATAAGCGGGGGCCACCTTATCCACACTATCTAGAAAAATGACCACCGCACTATTCATACGCGAGGCAAACTTAACGGAGTTACACCCCACTTTCTCCCCAATCGCCAAGCAACACCGCTCCACGGACACCTGAGCAGCGGGGGAGAGCTGCCGTGAAAGCTTCTCCCCACCCGCCTCCGACCTCGTACCTGCGGGTATTATGCCCTGCAAGGCCGGTAACGACGTTAACGTTAAAAGAAGTTACACGAACAATCCAAACAAAGTTGACAAACACAAATTAACCGACCAAACTAGAGGTTACTAATAAACAAAACAAACATACAAAAGCAAACAAATAGACAATAATAAAGTTAGAAAAATCACTCAATCACCACGCCAAACGCTCAGCCGCTCTCGCTCACATTCACTCACGCATGCGTACGAGAGAGAGAGAGAGGGAGCGAGAGAGAGAGAGAGAGAGAGAGAGAGAGAGAGAGAGAGAGACTCCGTAAGCACAGAGCGGCTGATTGTTCTTATTTGTGTTTGTTTAAATCATATGTTGAGAAAAAAGACAACCTTTTTTTTTATTATTCCCTTTATTCATTAACACAGGATTTAATTAAAACAGGAACAAGGGCCACATGCCTCGCCACTCTGGGTCTCAGAGGACTTCAGGAACGCCTCTGTTGGAGGCCATGCGTGTAGAAATGAGTCTGTTTCAGTGCTAGTACAGTGACAGTGTACACTGTACTGTTGGCTGGTACACTGGAGCCGGTGTTGGTCCACTATCAACCTGCATTACAATGTCTGTATCGCATGTTCAATTGTGCAAATGCGCACACACACATACACCCACACCTGTACACCTGTGCACTCATCTACTCAATCAATCACTCGTCTCCCCCCCCCCCCCGTATCTCCGGGGATTACCTGGCAGGTGGTGAAGGGCTTGATGCTCCAGAGGAGCTGTGGGAGGTCCTGGATGGAGACCTGCAGGCTGAAGCCGTTCCCACTGAACTGCAGCGTCCTGGGCTCCTCCAGCAGACGGCCTCCCCTCACACACTCCAGCACCGCCACGGCCTGGGGGGACCGGGGTCCAGGGGAGAGGGCCGGATGAGTTATCTCTGTACAATGCACACACGGGCTGCGGTCCACAGCTATTTTCGGTGGTCCTCCTTCCTATCGCTTGTTTCGTTGCTCGTTGCGCTGATTGGTTGTTGGTCTAGTTTGGAATTTGGCCGTCAGATAAGCTTCCGTGTTAATTAAAGGGGAGGTTGATCGTCGCTGAGGATCACAGCCAATCACAGCCTTCACATACACGCTTAATGGCCATCTGAAGCGGCCTGATCACAACCAATGGTACTTAACAGCCGGGGAATGGCTGTTTTGTAACTGCCATCAAGCGTTTTGCTCACTGCTTTTGCGTTGGTGATTAGGCTCTTTTTATCGTCGCTGTGAGTAAAAAAAAAAAACTTAAACTCCGGCTCAAAGCGCCCAGCATCTTTGCAGGGTTAAGTGCAGACGTTCTGCGGTGGTAGCAGTAAAAACGTCTGCTTTCATATGGGCTACAACAGAAAGGCAGGGTAACAGACTCTACAGCCTCCAGAGCCTTCTGTGTGATCCCCCCCTAAAGGCCGCTGCTCTCACTGTGTATTCAGGGACAGATTAGACCAATGGCAATCTGAGGACACCAGAGCTGAGCGGGATCCGCGACAGAGTGACTATTGAAATACAGCCCTCGTAGTCCCTTTGTGAAGATATCTTCTTCACAGATAAAATCAACTCGCAGCAGTCTTCTTCAGATCACTTAAGCATCCTCAGTCGTTATGATAAAACAATGCATTTGTGCATCAACTCAGACCTCACAGTAAAAAACCCGTCTGGGCCGGCCAGCTTTACTACGAACAGGAGGGCAGATGACTTCCACAAGATGCATTATAGTAAGTATGTGCGAAACATCAGTTTGAATGTAATTATCATCTATCAACGTATCACCATGGAATAATAACATGCTATGCCGATACCATAACAAACAAAATTAATAAAAAATCACCAAAAAAATGTTTAGCACAGCAGATGTATAGCACGAGAAAATAAACGAGTCATAGCCGAAAACCCACTGAAACCAGCAAAACAAATCAGAACGGGGGAAATAGTCGATCTGCTCAACGCAACTCAATTAATATCAATAATGCATATGTGACATCCAACTCCTTTAACCACAGGCGTGATTCTACATTGTACCGACAAGGGCGAGCTCAAACTGGAAAGGTCACAACGTGTATCGATGTTTTACTCACTTCGACTTTTGTAGTTGTTTGAGTCTCTCTCTCTTTCTCTCTCTCAGAGAGGAAATGCAAAGTGTACGAGCAGGTATATTAAGAGTTGATTCTTGGGCCAGAGGCTCACGAGGGAAATCAATTATCGCAGAACGGGGACAAACTAAACGCTAGCTGAGCTAATCACCTCCTAAAAAATAACCGTTCTTGACTGAGAGAATGAGTAACTTTAGGCATGCAAAAATATACTAGTTTTTGCTGGATTCAAGTTCAATCCAGCAAATCTTTGGTGAGGAGCTTTAGGGCTGCGCCGTCGTCAGCATTCACACAGACTCATCTGAGGGGTGTGTGTGTTTTCTGCTGTTTATTAGCCCCTAGATGAGTAGGTTTGTGTGTCTATGTCTGTGACTGTATGTCCATGTTTTTTGTATGCTGGTAACCTTTTATTTGGCCGGTAGTTAGTGATGAAACTAGATCTAAAGCTAGACGGATGCACAGTTAATACAGTTTGAAACACGTGGATATTGAATTTACATATCTTGATTAAATAATGTTGGTTCACGCTACACAGTATGTGTAACATACTGTGTATACACAGTGTGTTACCACAGTAATGAAGGGAAGAAGACGTAAGGGAACATGTAGCAACACCAAAATAATATAATTAGAATAAAAAAATACTATTACCTAAAACAAATACTGCTACTTCTACTACTACCAATGCTATTACTACTACTACTACTACTACTACTACTACTGCTATTACTACTGCTACTAATGATACTACCATTACTACTAGGCCTCATCAAAACATTTGGCTTATTTAGCTAGATTTTCAAAAATATAATATGATACGATATATGATACGATATATGATGTGATATATGATACTATATATGCTATGAGCTATGATATAATATTATTATTCATATAATATAATATTCAACCTTTTTACGAAACTCTTTGTTTGCAGCACCAACAAAGTGCACTCAATGAATAGAAATGGACTCAATAGAAACGGAGGGAGCTATTAATGAGTTTCTTTGGTAAACGTTAATGACTTTGCTAATTAGGTTACACAGATAGCCTAGCCGTGTGGCTTCATTATTCGTCCAATAGCCATCGACGGCTAATCGTGTCACTTCTGCTTATCATACGGAAGAAAAAAATAATTAGCATGACCCTTTAAGTGAACCGCGATCCTTAAGATAAATGTATCGATCCACCCTCATCAACCTTAGCCTAATGTATCTAGGTAATAAAAACGATTAAATAATAAATACCTTGGACGGATCATCTTAGTCTCTGGTCAACATCAGCATGTTGTCTTCTGTAATCAGGTTCAAAGTCTGGCCTAGTTCTTCTGAGCCCTTTAATGTTGTCATTTCCACACCGGGGTGGTGTGTGTGTGATTTACACCTGTAATAGCGACAAACCCTCCTCCAGAACCCTTTAACAACCAGATAATGGCCGGTGTGAATGACTGCAGTATGCTGGCTTCAGCTGCCTCATGCAGGTGTTGATGGTTCTAACCTATTTCCTACGGTCTATGGCTCAGACCCCAACAAAGGCCTTTCTGAGGACTATTAAAGAAGCACATTTATGTTTTAGTTGTACTAATCGAGACATCCTTTCACAGGTCGTTTTGAGTGAATACTAAAGCGATCATGACCTTTATTTGTGTGATTCAGACCATGGTGGAAATCCATTCTTCCTCTGAATCTCTTTTGAAGTATTCAGTTGTATTTAGCTTGTAAGATCTCACGAATGATCAAAACTGACCTCCCCATGATGGCTGCTTCATCACTGGCTTTTCTTTCCTTCAACCTTATAAACGTATAAGTACACCTCATACCTAAACTTAATCACTAATCCCCTGAAATCTTTACTAAAAAACTAACTATAATATACATCAAAAAAAATGACAACACTACTTTTTCAAGTGACAATAAGATGTATATACAAAAAAAACGCCATCACATAAAATGGAACGTATCAATATCATAATACCATCGCTCGCTGCGGAGATATAATTACACACTGTCTGAATGCACCACATTGCGATTTCCATATGGTAATATCGTTTAACGCAATCACCATTCGTCAATACGGACAATTGGGTTTCAGCGATAGGAGACATCTCGTTTACAGGCCTGCAAAATGAAACATGAGCGCGGGTCTGTGCGCTGAAGAGGGGAGGATGTGACTGCTTGTGATCGTTTCATCCAGAAAGAGGGACAGATTGGTCTAGGGAAATGTATTCATAACAAGTTTTATTTATTGTTTAATTGATTTTAGATGTACTGCATCTGCCTGTCAACATGATGAGAACAAGACTAAAGTTGTTTATTTTAATTAAAATATATTAAAACTGTGATTTAGAACACAGATTTAACACATTGAGGCAAATGTGAGGGAAAGTGTTTTAACATATTTTGTGCAACTTTCCAAAATAATGTGTTTAATGAGTTGAGGTTAAGAACAGGTCTCACCAATAACACGTATTGCATCACTCTTCCTTCATGGGCGGCTGTCTGATGGAAGAGTACTTACTGGCTGTTTATCAATACCCACCAGGCACTTCCTGTGAATGAACAGTGAACTTATGACAGCGCCATCATGCAGTGCCTTGGCTGTTAATTCTCACGCCTTGTTCACACTCCATGCGTCTGTCGACGGATGGGGGCTTTTTGACGTATTCATGTGTTTTCCGGGTTGTATTACAAAGGCGATTTCATTGGACAGTGTCCTTGCGTATATTTGCATAATGCAGTCTGATTGGCCGACGGATCCGGCGCTGCCTGAAAAGTTGAACATTCCTAAATGTTTTGACTCAGGCCACGGAGCCAACAGAACGGACGCACCCACAATGCATTTCGCGAGCGCCCCATGCAAAGTCAATGAGATCCGTCGACGGACGGAGGTAGTGTTAACAAGGCGGCTGCGGCATTCATCCACCACAGCTAGTGGACGGAGCCTCCGCAAATGGCACTGTTGTCTTTTTTGATTTGATTTACTGGGAAACCCTTCTCCTTCCCCAGGCGACGGCATAGCAGCGTGATGCAAATTGGTCACCGGTGGCAACTATTATAAAATACATCTAATTAATTACCCTGATTATCTTGGAAAGTGGCACATAATGAGGTAAAAGCCGTTACCGCCGCCCTGGTGTGTTCCGCCGGGGGCAGACTGCCGTTGAGCAGCACCCCGGCACGCCACACCAGCAACCCCACTGGGAGCGGCTCCTGATTGTTGTAATGTGTTGGTACACAGACGCGCGCCGCACAGAGTGAAATAATAACCCGCCTCACGTTTAATTAACTGCACCTTCAATTAGGCTTAGCAGGGGGGGCCGGGGGGAGGCAACCTCGCCAAGCATCTCTAGCGTTTGTAATTAAAAAGCCCCGCTTTGGTTCTTCTAAGGACCTCCCCCCCGTGGCTGCAGCGGGCTGGACGGGCGCATTTTAAACAGAGGAGGAGGAGAAACATCCAGATAAAGTTCATGTGCTGTTAACTTCCAGGATTTGGTTGGGAAGCGTTTGGTTGGGAGTCCCAATGCACAACTCATGTCTAATCACCCAGCAGAACAAAGGCAATTAAAAAGAGTTTACAAAGTGCATGAGCATCTCACCCCCCCCCCCCCCCCCTAGAAAACACACACACACACACACACACACACAGGCACACAAACACACACACACACACACACACTAGCTTCAGTCTCTCCTGAGAATTCATTCCATTGAATGCCTTTAATTATCTCCTACTTGTGTAGAAATGCAAGCCACGAGGATCATATTGCTACAGTGAACTCAGGTACGTGACTATCTAAAAGCTGTCTATATCATAGTGTATTTAAATCCTGCTCTTCTGTAAATGCATCGCACATACAGTGATTGTAAATTAATTTGATTATGAATGTAATTGTTTTGCTTGTGATGATGTTTGTGTTCATTAGGTGTTCATAGTGTAAAACATAGATGTATGCATCACCCATACATTAAAGCATATTTAATATATGGACTTGATGCAAGCTTTACCAGTAGCATTTAAAATGCCAGGGTAAAGTCAATGATAACTACGGACTATGATCAACAAACTATGTTGTTCGTTATTCTTTTTTCTTTTTATGTCCTGCATACTGGGGTTTTATTAGGCTTTCTTGTTTATTCAAGAGTCATTTATGTCAAAACAACATACAATGTCATATTTACTAATGTGCATTCCAGTCTGGAGACTGGAGGAGACCTGAGAATTCTGCATGGCTCAGTTGTTCACTGTGATGTTTGAGCTGTTAGGAGCGATCTGCACTGTGTTGCTGTGTCTCTGGATGGAGGCTGACAGCCACTAACCTCATGTTCTGAGAAACTCAAACCAGTCGGTCAGTGGAAGTCTAGAAACGTACATATTTTCAGAAAATTTGGACCGTTGCTGTCGTTCCTCCCTTTTGTATCGTGCTGTGTTGAGCATTGTGGTCAGAGCTTCTGAACCAACTGATGACGTTCATGGTAATGTCAACATGCCACTGAACCTCAAAATAATCCTAAAACACTCTCCATTCAAACCTAAAACTATTGAATTAATCTTGTTCATCACCTCCTGTTACGATACTAGGAAAAGGGTTAGTTTTAGGGTGCTTAGGGTTAGGGTCACACAGAGTTATTGACGACACACAGAGGGGGCGGTGTTGAGGTGCTCAGCACAGGTAAGTAGCAACAGCTGAGTGGGCAGGTGGAACTCAGAGTTTTGAGACTGAGTGGGGAGTCTGGAGTCGGGAGGTGAGATTCAGAGTGTAAGAGAGAAACCCGATGGACACGCATTGCTAGGCGACTTCGATTAGAGAACCTTTTGGATTTTTATATATACGCTGAACTGAAAGAAGAATGCAAAGCGTGGGCTGGTCATCTGGAGACAAGGTGCCGGTGCGGCGGGACACGGAGCTGTCGGTGGCTGTGGACCTGACGGACATAGGCTACGGGCTGTCTACCCAGGTTTTGACGAGTGTGGTAGGTCAGCGTCGTTACAACTCCGCCCCCTTCTTTTTCTATTCATCCTTATAATCATCCTCATCACCCTCCTCCCCATTATAAGCCTCATCATCATTTCCTTCTCTTCATCACCCTACCTCCTCCTCTTTCTCCTCCTCCTCTCCTCCTCCTCCCCCCTTCCTCCTCCTCCTCTTCCTCCCCCCTCCTTCTCCCCCTCCCCTCCCCCCCTCCCCCTCTCACCTGCAGGGCGTGGGGGGTGTCGTCCACGCAGTACACCCTCAGGTTGTAGCCCAGCGGGTTGCTGAGGTCGGGGCTCCCGAACACGGCCAGCCTCAGCCTCTTGGCGGCTGCCTGGCTCAGGGGCCGGCCCACCAGGGCGTAGTGGCCCGGGTGGGCCAGCAGCAGGTGGCACCGCTCCGCCTCCAGGAGGCCGTAGCAGGAGGTGCTCTCCTCGTCCATGGACATCACTTCCTGTTGAGGCAAGATCCTGGTCAACAGGTTGGAATCAGTAGCCCTCAATCCCAGTCCCAGTCCAAAACGGGCTTCAGGACCCCGGCCGCATCTACGCTCTCTAAAGCAGGGGTGCACAAACCTGTTCCTGCTGTGACCCCCCCTCTGAAGTCACTCGTGCCCCCCCCCCCCCATAGAAATTTTTTTATTTTTTTTTATTTTTGTAAACCCAATCCCGGTTGAGTTATTCTTTGCTATATACAGTTGTGTAATATAGTCTATTTCCTCATATAAAAACAATGGATGGAACAGCCCAGACACGTAGACCTGCCCAATCTCATCAGAGCAGAAGGAGAAAGTCTCCTCTCCGATGAAACCCTTTTGGGCCCCACTTGAGCGTGACCGGCAGTCGGCGTGACGCATGGCGTGCTGAGAGCGAGCGGCCGGCGCCCGCACCGCCCTGGCGTCTTAAGTCGCTGCTCTGACCGTAATGATGCGCCGGCGGTGCTTTACCAAATCAAATGGAGGGCACCGGACTGACGGATCGTACTGACAGACCCACAGACACTCGTCAGAAGGGTCTTTGATAAGAACCGACAACAACACGGGGGAAGGGAGTATAAACAACGCACTTCACGTTGCTGAATCTCTGCACGGCAGACCTTCCAGTTTCAGGGGTGCGTGACGGATAGCCATACACACCGTGCGCTAGGGCCCTGATTATGGCGCTTAGGGTCGACGTGCGTTGACTTTTCAAGTAGGCTTCATTGGTGCCAACCTGTAGCTTGAGAGCCAAGGAAAGGAAAACCTCCCCAAATCCTAAAGGGAGGCAGCTTTGAGGAGGAGCGCACAAGAGGCATCCCTCATTCCAGGGATATAGGGAGTGCAAGAGGTGAACAGGCAGCCAGACATTTAATGGCGGCATAAAACAAGCATAAATTAAGGTTAAGTCAGGTTAAGGTAAAGCGTCGTCAAGATTTACATTTTACGACCTAGATGGAAGAGAGAGGAAGAGGAAGTGAGGGGGAGAAAGCAGACAGAATGTCGTGCACTAGCCTGTGGTTTTGTGCACCAGCATGTAGTGTCGTTCACTATCCTGTAGTGTAGTTCTGCACTCTGATTGTTCAATCTAAAATGTGTGCAGCTCACTCGAAATACTTTTTCATTTGGGGAAACAAGTGAAAATAATAACAAACTTCTCCCACCTCTGTGCCATTCCTTTCCCACAGAGCAGCCAAGAAGAGGGCTAGAAGCTTACTAGTGGTAGAAACGTACTAGTGGTAGAAGAGTGCACGTTAAGAGACACGATGATAAATGAAGATAGAGGGAGCCAAGGGGACGAGAGGGAGAGCCACGGAGTGTGCATTCAAGAGAGTGAGAGAAAGAGAGAACGAGAGAGAGAGAGAGAGAGAGAGATAGAGAATGAGACGGAGAGGGAGAGAGTTGTAATGTCAGTAAAGCCCGGGGAGCAGTGATCGTGGAGGCATTTTGCATGAGATAAAGTGCTCATTATTTCACACTGACAGAGAGGGGTCACGCTGTTGCTTCTACTTGAGGGACAACTCATTCCCTCCCTCTCCCTCCCTCTCCCTCCCTCTCCCCCCCTCTCTCATATCCCCCTCCTTCAGTCTCCTGCCTTAATCCTCCCTCCCTCGCTCTCTTGTTCCTTCCCTCCTTCAGTTTCCAATTTTCATCCTCCCTCCCTCCCTCGCTCTCTTGTTCCTTCCCTCCTTCAGTTTCCTATTTTCATCCTCCCTCCCTCCCTCTCCCCCTCCCCCCTCCCTCACCTATCCATCCCTCCTTTTTTCTGTTCTTCCTCACTGACATCTCCTACCGGACATAATCCTTTTTCCTTCTCTTCTCATCTCAGTTTTTCCCCGATGGCGTATAACACACATAAATTGATGGCTCTTTTCATGGCTCCCCTTTTTTTTTGTGCGACACGTTTCTGCTGGCAAATTACATCCTGTGTAAATGTCACCCACACACAGACACAGACACACACACACACACACACACACACACACACACACACACACACACACACACACACACACACAGTGACAAGGGGCGGGGGGTCACACAGGATTTCACTGCAGGCGACATAGAAGAGTGTGTGGCTCTGGTGGGGGGGTATTCTGCCCTATGAGGTCCCCAAAGTCTTCTGATGGGGTTAGCTCAACATTACAAAAGTATCCAACACGCGTGAGGCTATTCTGCTGGGGAATGCACTAATGTCGATGGATGGATGGAAGGAGATGGATGGATGGATGGAAGTTTGGATGGATGGATGAATGACTGGATGGATGGATCAATAGGAGATTGATGGATGGATGAGAGGAACGATGGCTGTGGTTCAGATTGATCTCAGAGTTGTGAAAAAATCGTGTCCCAGTCTGCTCCTCTACGCGTCTGGGAGCTGTTTAAGGTGTTGCTAAAACAGCTCTGTGGAGCTGCATGTGAGGAGCCTCACGCTCACACATTGCTTTACCACCCCGCCTCCAAAACATTTCCGTTGGAAATAATCTTCCTCCGATGCAGATGCAATGTTAGCGATACAAAACTATTGAAAAGAGAACAAGACTCTATATTAAAATGAACATGTCTACGCCATGCATATCTCTGGTTAGATTGTAATACGATCTCCAAACTTGCAGGTTTACTAAATCTTCACTTCATCACATAGACAAAATGTATAGTACTCCTGCAGATTTCAATGCTTCTTTCAATCCGTGTTATCAGCCCAGAGAAGAGGGAGACAGAGTGCCGGCCATGTGACTTTACGGGTTTACTCGTTGAAATATTAAACAGCAGCCGGCTCCATATCCTTGACAGCCCAAAGCCTGGAACACCAATTCCATGATAGATGCAAAATAATTTGCTTGTTCTGAAACTAACTGCTTTGAGGACTTGCTGTCCCGCCCCATCGCTACCGCTTCACACCACATTCTCCTGGATTGATGTCGACAGTGTTGTCATGTCAACCGAATTACAACGCTCGGGTTATTATTGGGGCCTAAACCTCGGCTCTGCACTCACTGCCCCCCCCACCCCTGGCAATAAAAAGACACGGTTTGACAGAAACAAGAGGACGATTCAT
Source organism: Pollachius pollachius (assembly GCF_949987615.1). Taxonomy (NCBI): domain Eukaryota; kingdom Metazoa; phylum Chordata; class Actinopteri; order Gadiformes; family Gadidae; genus Pollachius; species Pollachius pollachius. The sequence continues at coordinate 16,589,029 of NC_136937.1, read as the reverse complement.
AACCACCAAAGTGAATCACCTCACTTATTGTAAATATTACTTATCTTATTGTAAATATTAATTATCTTATAGTAAATATTACTTATCTTATTGTACATATTAAATTACTTATCTTATTGTAAATATTATGTATCTTATTTTACCAAATTTGATCCTCCTGAGATAAATACAATTTTGAATCCTCTGTTTGTCTGGCACATATTTTGAAATTGATAATAAAGTTGACTTTGACTTTTTTGGTGTCTATCGTTTTCCCTCTTCTCCGTCCGAGTGAAGGAGGAGAGAGGCGACCGGAGCGCTTCTTCGGCGAACGCAGAAGATGCGCTCCGGTTGTCTCTCTCCTCCTTCCTTCGCCTAGCGTCGGCTAACAGTGACGGTGAGGTTACCTCCCACTTGTTCTCCGGGGTCCGCCTCTTCAGACAGACAGCCCAGGCGGCGTCGGCGGGGCCGCTGAGGTCGGCGCAGTGCGCCACCGACAGAGCCACGGGGCAGGACAGGTCCAGCCCCGGGGGGCCGTAGATCACCTCCGGGCTCAGCAGGACCTCGCCCTCCCCCTCTGGCGCCGTGCTATGGGGGGGGGGGGGGGGGGAAGACAACAACAGAGACAAGGAGACACGTGTGAGACGCTGGGTCTGATCCCTGGAACAGAAACAGATTAGACTCGACACGACAGAAGAGATGGAGATATACAAGCACAATGCTGGAAGAGCACTAGACACGGACATGAACATGGAGTACAGATGGGAAAAACGAAGGAACAAGAGACACACATACACACACACTAACAGAAAACTACTCCTCCTGCTGACGGAGGAATCTGTGTTTCCAAACCGCAGCTGGACAACAGAAGAGATGTGTGTGTGCACACGTACACGTTTATATGAATCAAAACGTGTCACGGGCGTTGAGGCCAATACTTGAGCAGGTTGTGGTGTGGAGGATCTGGGTGGAGGGGGATGATGAAACGCTCTCAGCACCCTCCCATCTGTGAGTATAAAGGACAGGACCCCCGGGCGACATTTTGAAACATTTGGCTTTTCCTCTTGACGCATTGGTGAGCATGAAGGACATGGAATGATTCCGCTCCCTTGGAAATGGCACCATAAAAATGAATAATATAAACAATAGGCTATTGGCAATTCTGAGGGCTGTTCTTGAGCTGTTCACACGTTGACCTGCCAAGTGACTTGGCAAGTCAATATTTCAGCATGCTTCAGAAACAACAGCAACAAATACATTTGTGTTACATGGTTGATGAGAACTTGTTCATCATCCATGATACACAGAACGTCCAAAGTCAGAACCGTCATGTGATCATGCTTGTACATATCTATAAATCACAGCCACACTTAAATTACATAGAGTCCAGGTCATTGGTTAATACACATACACCCTGTGAAGGAGTAGGGCTCTCTGAATTGAGCGGTAGCGTCATTCTTAATAAATCATAAAGCAAACAGCTGTTGTTGAGACGGTGCGATGGAGTCACGGACCTCCCTGCTTCACAGCGTGGACACAAACACAACACAAGCGCACAAACAAAGCCAGCAATATCTCCACCAAGCACAAAGCCAACCTTTAACCTTTGTGAGCTCTATTTAAAACACACACAAACACACACACACACACACACACACACACACACACACACACACACACACACACACACACAGACACACACACAGGCGTGAGAGACGCGAGGGGCGAGCATAAAAAAATCAACGGTCAACCAACTCCAACCCATAGACGCCTCTCCCACCCGCCATCCCCCCCCATCCCCCTGCCCTGCCCGCCGCCCTCTATATGAACCAATCAGAGGCCGGCTGCCAAGCAGACAGAGGAAGATTAAAGCCCTCAGACTAAGGGACAGCGTGGTGGCGGAGGACAGGCATTCACAGCACAGCGCGCCACGCAGGCCTGTTGTGTCCATTGGCGGCCCCTGAAAGCCCGACTGGCTGCCGGTTCTGTTGACAGATTAGCTGGGGCCAAGGCAGCTCTTGGCCAGGGGCCCGGTCGTGGCTGGGAGCCCTAAAGAGCGGGCAGCAATTGATGGGACCACCATCAGTCATACAGCTGGGCTGGACACACACACACACACGCACACACACACACACACACACACTCTTGTGTGTGCTCTGCCAGGCCCTCGCAGGATGGCGCTATGAATGCGTGTGTGTTGAGTGTTTGCTGAGTGTGTGTGTGTGTGTGTGTGTGTGTATAGCACACACACCGGGGACAGGGGGTACCTTCAGCTGCCTCGGTCCGTTCCCAGGTATTGTAGTCACCAAGGCTACCTGCTGCTGTTTGGCCGCTGGTGATCAGCCAGCCTGCTGCGCTGAGCAGTGATTAATTAATTGATTAAGTGATTAATTATTATTAAAAATCGTGTGAGGGAGAAAGAGAGACGTCTCAGGAAAATATGTCAATACAAGATGGAGAGTCGTGGTTAGTTTAGTGCAGCGTAAATGTTAAATGCGGTTGTTTTTTGGACACAACTTGTCTCCTCTTTCATCCCCTGTCCCTTGTAGTGCTTTGCGTCCTTGATGGACTATTTCTTGTGTTATTATTATAAGCCTTAAACATATCTGTAAGCGAGCGATTTAACGTGAATAATGCCAAGATGAACCTCAGCTACTTTAAAACGATCGCTGTGTCTTTGATAGAGAAGAAGCTGTGATTAGGACCCTTAGCAACACAATTTGTAAAGTAAAAACAGGTACACCAACAGGTCGGTGACGTTGTTAAGCACCTCACAAGGTCCACAACTACGTCAGCCACCGTTCTGTCGCGGTACGACTCCTTTGATGAAGCTACTCTCTAATGGCTGTGACCGGTACGGATGATGCTTACATCCTCGCCGTTACCCTGAGAGACTATAAAATAACACTCAAATCCCACCTCCCCTCCACCAACCCCCTAAAAAAGCGCCATGTGTTCTGAAGCGCTCCGGTTCTAATGGATGTCCTGCATGTCGAATGACATTAGATCTGCTGGGTGGGAGTTTGACAGCATGGTCTTATTATGCTCCGGGGGTCCCCTGAGAACACAGCCAGACGACCCCCACTCGGGAGGGAAGGTCAGAGGAGTGGCTCGGAGGACATCTGAGACCACAGACGAGCCGGGGAGAGGGCGAGCGACGGACCCTCGATCGATTCTTAGTCCTCAACCGTAGTGCGCGAGAGAGAGAGAGAGAGAGAGAGAGAGAGAGAGAGAGAGTGAGAGTGTGAGAGAGAGAGAGGGAGAGAGAGCAATAGAGCACGAGCGAGAGCAAGAGAGAGAGAGAGAGAGAGAGAGAGAGAGAGAAACATATCTCATGCAGATGGTCTCACAACAGGGGCAGGAAGCTTCTGGTTTCTCCTTGAGTTTCTGGAGGCAGGGAGGAGACTGACTGACAGCTTCTTGTCGCAGCCCGATGGAGCACAGGCCCCTCTGCTCCTCCTCCATCACCCTCTTCTCCTCCTCCATTACTCCTCTTTCACCACCACCACCACCCACTCCCTCTCCTTCACCCACTCCTCTGCCTCGACCTCCACCAACACCAGGTGGGTCTTTCATAGAAGAGATGTTCACCATTAACCCTCCATGAGTTCCTCAGAGTAATAATACAACGTGTTCAACTATTCCTCAAGGTGCGGTGAAAGCGAAAAGGGGGGGGGGGTGCACATGTTTGATTCCCAAAGACGCAGGCGATGCGTACTCTGATGTCTCCAGTGGGAGCTACGGGTTAGCACGTTGACGGCTAACCTGTGACAGGTTAATAAAGTGAACCCCCAAAAGGGGATTGTTATCACAGAGAGAGCGGAGGAGAGGAAACAACAGCGTGTTTTGCAACATTTGGCACTTTAACCAGTCATGACAAAAGGAGAGGGTGTCATCGCTAAGCTGTCTCCAGGCGCAAAGCAGACTCTAAGTATAGCCCTCCATTCTGCAGTGTCGCACACACACACACCCACACACACACACACACACACACAAAAACACACGCAGCAACACACGCACACACACACCCAAACACACCCACACACACACACGCACACACCTCTATTGGTGACACATTACGTCCTACCCTGCAGTGTGTGCAAGATGAGCAAAGACCACATCCCGTGTCAAGTTAGTGTGTGTGTCTGGCACTCAGCCGTGGTGTGTATGTGTGTGTGTGTGTGTGTTTATGTGTGTGTGTGTCTGTGTGTGTTTATGCATGTCTTGGTGCGTGCGTTTGTATTAATGTGTTTAATAACGAAAATGAGGGAAAAAGGTATAGATTAAAAGCGAAGGAAAGTAGAAAGATAAAAACTGTGTGTGTGTGTGTGTGTGTGTGTGTGTGTGTATATGTATATGCATGTGTGTGTGTTTTGGGGGGGGGGGGGGTGAGAGAATAAAGGGGCTGGCGGGAGGCGGCCTCAGAGCCTCAGTGTGGGCCTCACCTGCTGTCCTCTTGGTTGATGATCATGTACATCTCCCTGCTCGTGTCTTCAGCTATCCCTCCGCGGGGCACCAGCAGGCTAATGCCTACAGAGAGACAAAAGCATGGCTGATGGTCCAGACACAGGAGGAAAACACACACGCACACACACACACACACACACACACACACCGACGTACACACACACACACATACATGCACAATCACACGCACGTGTACGCACACACACACACACACACACACACACACACACACACACACACACACACACACACTCACTCAGTAACGAAACACAAACACACACACACACACGTACCCATACTTACGCACACACACACACACCCACACGTACACAGACACATTAGCATATACTCATGCAAACACACACGCACACACCTGTACAAACATACACATAGCTACTTCCTGTCACAAACAATAAATGTCCGCTCGTCAATCTTTGCTTCAGTAGACACAAATGTCCCTGCTAGGGTACTTTGGAGAAATAAATCATTGTTGAAGCTCCTGCTCTTGTCCTTCGTTCTTTCTGACATCACAGTTGAGAATTATAACACTCAGCGACACTTTGCCGCACGTACTACATTAAACAGAACACTTGCAGAAACATAAAATAAAACATTGAAAACGGTCTGGACTGGAGGACTGGAAGAAGGTGTGTCATGAGGAGAACCGCTGGTTGAGAAGCCCTTGTTTCATTCTTTCTGTCTTCATCAATTCTCATCTTTTCTGTATTCTCATCTATTCTCTTTCCCGAGAATACATGATAGTGATCGACACAACTTAACCTTTGGTGTTTCATTCTTTTTTACCGTACTTCCTCTCCCATTATTCTCTCTCTCTCTCTCTCTCTCTCTCTCTCTCTCTCTCACCAGTGTTGGGTATGACCAGCCTTCCTCCGGCGTGGCCCAGCACCCTGGTGGTCTTCAGCGGGGGAGGAAGAGGAGGGGGAGGAGGCCGGGGCAGGCCGGGCGGGATGAAGAGGGTCTTCCCCCTGCGGCCCAGCGTGGCGTCTACGCCCACACCCCGGTAGTCCGGCGCCACGCCCCGCGGGAAGGTCCTTGGATGGGACATCACGGGGTACTCTGCCCTCTCCCCTCTCCCTGAAGAGACAGACGGACGGACGGGACACACACCGTGGTCTTATCTGTAACCATCACCTCCACCCTGAGTCATAAGGTACTGACGTCAAATGAAGCTGGAACGGGGGTCCGCTAAGCATAGTGCGCTGATCATATAGGCGGTACGCATCAGGAGGGACACAGGTTCGATTCTCACCTGTTCTCCTATGCTACATGTCATTTCTTAGCTTTTCCGCTCCGCTCTTCTGTCTCTCTTCAATGTACTGCACATAAAGGCACAAAGAAAACCATGAAAGTTATCTTTATAAAATAAAGCTAAAATCAGCCCTGATCAAAGGATGCTTTGGGGACGGCGCCGCAGAAAGGGCCGGCGCTACAGCGAATATTCACACGACGACACCGAGCGAGGAAAAGCAAAACTGACAGGAATTCATTGCTTTTTTTAGCAGCCTTCTAACTGAATGTTCCTTTTTTTACAGGCTTTGTGCACCTTTATGTTCAGGAATGGAAATACAGGCAGACATTTCAGGTTTAAAGAGAAAGATAATGACATTAGTCAGAATCGAACCGGATTCACAGCGAGTCAAGGTCGTCTACATGGTGAGCACACTAGCGGCTCGCGCCACCAACCCAGTGAGCTTCCTTTAGCACTGTGTGCCGTACCTTTGACCATGATGTCGGGCAGCGGGTCGAGCAGGGAGTGGTCGGCCATCAGCTCCTTGTCCATGGAGTCCTGAAAGCACAGGGGGCTGGTGTAGGTCCGCGACACGCTCAGGTCAGGCTGCATGGACGAGTTGATCAGCAGGGGGTTTCCTGAGCACACTGGACACACAGAAACAGGTCAACCCCACCCAGGCACCGTGACCAGGCAGAGCTGCCATTGTGTCATGTGTAAAACTGGTGTCAATCATGCAAGGCAACAACCAGCTCTTTGGGAGCCTTTATGGTTGGGTGTATTGCTGGGGGTTCAACTAGCAACCTTCCGGTGGCCAGTCAAACCAAGTGGTGCTCATTGCAGAGCCAAATGGGCGGGGCTTAACGTAGTCCAGCTCCGCCTTTCTGGAGCTAGTCTAGCTGATTGGGTTGTAGGCTAGACAATCAGCCCAGTTATGGTTAGGGTTATGGTGAGCTTTACTGGTTAAAGGTTGGTTAGGTTTAGGTGTTGATAAGTCAGTGAACCCACTGTTTCAGCTGGAATTCGAAGACTGTGTATTTGGCTGAAAGTCCTAGGAAGTAGAGGGGCGTGTTACTACCCACAGCAACTTAGTGATACCTTTTTTGTACGGTTGTTGTGTATGAGCGTTATAATGAGCGCTTTGTATGTGAAATACACCACACCCCGTTGTGTTATACCGAGAAGCTAAACCCCTTACTCGGACGCGGAGATAAACCAAAAATAAGCCACTGATAATATGGAGCTCCACACATCCAGACACCGTAGTGTTAAACTATAGCGGTCCAGGAAGCCTAATCCTCTCTCGGTAGGGTTCATCATAATCAACGGCTGTCCAGAAGAGCGCCACACATCCAAACATCCACAAACACAGTTGTGTTATGCTATAAGTGTCTGAGAAGCTTAACCCCCTCTCTCCGCCCAGACAGAGCTCGCTCTCCGGGCAATAGCTAGATGCTACTTGAACTTGTGATACCAAGTGAGTTGAGTGTATGAGTGAGTTGGGGACGGGCTGGACCCAAGCCGAAGGTGCGGCTGGACCTAAAGTCGGAGCTGGACTAGTCAGTCCCTCAACTCTTCCTCCTGAAGCAATCAGGAGACAACCCGACTGCATATATATTTTATCTACTGTATATAGTTGTGTTTCTAATCTACATTTTCATGTTTTTTCGTTAAGAGAAGTGTCATAAGATACAATAAAGAAATGCCAGCAGAACCTTTACTGTATATTGGTTGGAGCATATAGGACTAAAGTATATAACTAGTACACAGTTTAGGAAATATGTTAATAGAATTAACATCTTAATCTAGAATACGGTCCAGATAACTGTTAAGTTTAACATTTTGACGAGAGCTTAGCTCTCAGAGATGTTCTCCTAAACCAAAGCGATGGAACGTCTCAGCTTTATTCCTCAGTGGACAACAATCCCTTGAGCAGGATACAAAATAATCCTTGTTGTTTGGGATTTTGGCATTAAGAAAAAATGAATTATGCTCAAGCTGTTAAACCGCTTTAGTTTATTGGAATAAACTAATCAGATCGGTGGGAAACAGCATAATCCACTTCTTATCAACTAATATGTTACAATCTAGTCTTAAATTGTATAATGGCTTAACGGTTATAATTTAATTCACAAATAAGTAAATGTATGGATATTTTGAATAGTAGTTTTTGGTTAAAGTTCTTAATGCATGACATAATAGGCAGTCCTCCTGGTCCGCTCAGGATCTATCTCAGGGAATCATTCCAACCCACCAACTGCCACTTCCACTTTAAGGCACCATTGGTTGGCACAGCAGTTTACAGATAAGGACGCAAATAGAGAGAGAGAGAGCGAGACAGAGAGAGAGAGAGAGAGAGAGAGAGAGAGAGAGAGAGAGAGAGAGAGAGAGAGAGAGAGAGAGAGAGAGTGTGTGTGTAAGTAATTATCAATAGGCTGTGTGGTATTTTATTTTGGGCCATGGACTGATTACAATAATCTATGAAATGATGGCTTTATTGGTTCTCATATCGAAAGAGGTCCAGAGCAGGGTAATAGTCTTCAATGTGTCCTTCTGGTTCATCAAAATGCACTTTCTGCTGCTCTGCAGAAGATCACTGCTGTGGTGACCCATCAATTCAGGCTGGGGAAATAAATTCCCTGTTCTGAGACTTTCTATTTAAGGAGTGAAATACTTCAACGCATGCATTTTGTGACTTGATCTTAACTGTAACTTCCTCTTGTTTATATAATAGGGGTATTTCTTATTCAAACGTTGTAACCTATGACCAATGTTATTCTAAAGTATGATTGGTGATTCAGAAGGTATTCTGAAGAGATTGGAGAGGATGTTTCATCCTCATTTTGAAAGAATAACAAATAAATTAGCTTATCGCGAGGTAATCTGTTTTACTCCAGAAGATTGATCCACCGTAGACGGAAGCATAGCAAGCACATATCGGATGTGACATTAACGATATCTTAAGTACGATTTGTACTATAATTTCAGTACTACTACTTACTACTAACTACTTAAAAATGTCAAACAAATGCATTGTAATTTGTTATTTCCGCTTACAACTTTAGCAGCTACCATGACCAAAGTCTGATAAAAGTCAACAAAATTGTCTGTATTTGCTTCAGTATCCTGATACTCTATTGGTTGACGAGAGCCAGGTTAAATGAAGATACTTTCACATGATGAAAAGTCGAATGGCTAGCCAAAGTGCTAGCTGTTAAGGCAGCTAGCCTGTGTTATGGCTAGCTGCTGTTATGGCTACCATCATACTTCCTAGCTGTTGTTTTAGTGTCAGGAATTTGCAGACCTTGAATCAGGCTCTCGGTCAGCAGTGCCTTTAGCAGTGGATTAGTCTTCAAACAAGGCCTGTGTTAGACGCCCTGGCCCGACCCTTTCAAACACACAGAACTACAGCTGTACAAGCAGCAGAAGCGCCACAGCTAAGGCCCGGGATTTGACCTAGCCGACTTATGGAGCTTCCTATAGCTTTAGATTGTCCATGGCTAGCATGTTCCTTCACAACAGACAAGGAGAGCTGCTATGGGTTGGGATCCATGCTGACAGGGGATGAGCAGTTCTTTTCGATTCTCAGAGGAGGCGATTAAAGAAAGCGTTGTTTTTTGCCCCCCAAAGAAATCCCTGGATCGTCTTTTTCCTTTTTCATGTTTTTTTTACCAAAGTAAGCTGTTATTCTTCCATCTATTTGCAATGGAGTGATTTTAGGAGAGCCCTCATCGAGACTGAGAGCAACCCAGTGACCGTGTGATCAAATAACAGGAGCGAGAGCGACCTGTCTTGTCCGTCAAAACCTAAGTGCTGTCATAGTCTTGGTCGTATGCCAGTCAGATTCAACAACGCTAGCTGTTAGTAGAAAAGAGATGAGCTGAGACGGAGCAGTCCAAGCAGACTGTGGTCAAATGAAGTGTCGTGTTAGATATGCAGCGAGACACCCCAGGCTGAAACACATTCGTTTTGCCCCAATCATTATTCGGCTCGAGGGTTGACCCAAGCGCCTGTCGCTAGAATTGCTTCTCCGGCGTCGCCGCTTCCCAGAGGGTTTTATCGAGGGGCTTTTAACACTACAGTTCTACGTTTATGGAGTGTCGTGGAGCTGGGAGGACTTTTCTCTCTTTACATCCACTCAAGGTTTTGATGAATTCATTCAGTGCTTAGTGGACTTTGGCGGTTCTGGTGAACAGGGCTGTTGATTCATCAGGGGTTTATGGGGAGACGGAGCGTCAGGTCTGTCATTATAAAGAGACACCAGATCATCAACGGCACCCTTAAACGTGTCCTTCTTCATCTCCTAACCAGGACTGAGGAAGCAGGTGAGGGAGGCAGAGTTTTATACTTTCATAAGGTTGAGAGGCTGGCTGGAAGCAGCCCATTGGTCGTTCCATGGGACTTCCTGATTGGATGTTATAATGGGGTCAGGTTTGGCATAACAAATGTCCATTCAACTTTGTGCGTATGTGTCTCGTTCATAAGACACCCTAACCCTAACCCTAAATACAAATAGAAAATGTGTGCTGAAGTGCAAAATTAGGTTGAATTTTTTTTTTTAGTAAATCCACATAGTTTAAGACGTAAAGAAAAGTTAAATGGCTTAAATCAAGTGAAGGGATTTGAACAGAGTCTAAATGGAGTAAACAATGTTAACATGCACACCGTTTAAAACATTTAAAATGGTTGAAAACAAATAAAGTGAAGAGTTAAACAATAGCTAATGTGATCAAGTTTGATTACATTTGAGATAAAATATAGAATAGCTGAGCCTTTCTGTTGGCAATTTCGAGCTGAACTATAGACCAAAAACCCACCCAAAATGTATATTGCCAGAAATCCGATAATTCATATACTTCTTCAATGGCAAATACACGAATACACACCTAATGGCAACCTGATTATTAACTCTGATGTTATGTTATATAGAAGGAACCTCTCATCTATCTCTCACACACACAGACCTCAAAAGGTCTGTGTAAAGAACACACTGACAATAAGATGACATTAATACACAACAAACAAAATAGGCATATAAAAGACCAATGGTGAGCACAATAATTACTTGAATGCGCCTTAATTGACTTAATAACTTTTAAGTTATGCACACACACACATACGCACACACACGCACACACACACACACTCCGTGTGCAGGGACACAGCCACAGAAAATGTATCTTTGGTGCATGAGCTAAAATAAACATCTCTCAAAAAAGCCATGCATAAAATGATCTTACATTTATGTAGAACTTCAACTTGAAATAATCTTACAAGTACTTAAAGAACATCAACATTGCAGTTAACGCTAGCTCATTATGAATCAAATCTACTTAGGACTGGCGCGGAGTTTTGAGAGACAGGTCTGATGGCACTCCCTCTCCCCTATCTACGATTGGACAGGCAAGCATTGTTTTTTATTGCTTCAACCGGAAGTACAGCTGGATATGTAGCAAGCAGCAAGCCTCTAGCCATATTAAAGGGGGTCCCCACAGACAAATGCCCAGTATATAACCATCATATTTCAAATCGATTAATCATTTTAGCTACACTAACATGAATTAAAGTGACCATTTAAGCTTGAGATGGTATTTCTAGGTTAAATATAGACGTTGTTTAGGCTCCGCAACGTCGACAATGGTTAGCATTTATAGCAACCCTGGGATATCGCGCTCCAGCCTCACCGCCCAATCTAGCAACACCGTCTGTTTGTCCTCGCGCTCAAGCCTCAGCGTAACTCAATGATACCAACTGGAAAAACATAGTACGAATCGGGTAGGGAAATTAAACTTAATTTGTGATTCTGAAAAAGGCATAAATTATATCAAAAAAGTTTTCAGATTATCGAAGATACAGTTGTTTGAACGAAGGTTAACGGTAAATGATTGACAAAGTTACGAAGTATGAAGTAGTTGAAGTGTCAGAGAAGGGGCGGCCGGCTCCGCCATTTGACTTGCATTGAAAAAAAAACAAAACGTAATAGTTGAAAAAGTTGAAAGAGTTGAAAAACGCAGAGAGATAGCCAACATGTCATTAAATAGCTGGACGTTTTGATAGTTGAATAGTTTCTGTAGCTGAAAGTATGTAGGAGCAGTTAACTGCACAACAATCATGCAAATTGAATAAAGAAAACTTATGAGGATCTTATGTAGAGGTGCTTGCAGTAGCAAGCACACTAATAAAGAAAGAAGATAGAAATAAAGAATAAAACTTAAGAAGAACAATAGTTCAGCGCTGCATGCAGCACTCACCAAATTAGTTATTGCAGTAATAAGTATTAACAAACTTGTTTCTTAGGGGTTCATGAACGTACCCTTATTGTAAAGTGTTACCCATGCGTTAATGTGTGTGTGTGTCAGTGTGTGTGTGTGTGTGTGTGTGTGTGTGTGTGTGTGTGTGTGTGTGTGTGTGTGTGTGTGTGTGTGTGTGTGTGTGTGTGTGTGAGCTGACCTTGGCGGGACGTCTTGTAGGTGAAGGACTGGAAGCCGCCGCTGAGGGCGGAGGAGTCGATGACGTCCACGCCGTACTCGCTGTGGCTCCTCCGGTACAGAGTGACCACCACGATCAGGACCACCACCGTCAGGACCCCCGCACTCAGCCCAGTGTACAGCACCACGTCACTGCTGCTCTCCACCTCTACCAGGGCAGGAGGGGGGGGGGGGGGGGGAAGGAGAGAGGGGGGAGGGAGGGGGGAGTGCGTAAGAGGGAGACAGGGGGGAAAAGAGAGAGAGAGAGAGAGAGGGAGTGAGGGAGGGAGGGAGATGGAGAGGACAGAGAGAGAGAGAATAAAGATTTAAGATCCGGAATTAAAACAGTATATTTGGGGGATTTTATAGATACAAACGCCTCTGATTGCTAGCACCCTTTCCTTGAATCATGCTACAAAGTACTATTATTCTGTTTGAATAAAAAACAACAACTAAAATAATTGTCAGTTGTCTCCATAAAAAGGTCTGAAGACTGTGAACTGTGTGTTAGCTTCAGTAGGTTTCATGCAACTTTTTTTTTTTTTAGGTTTTATTCCTGCTAGTTTGAAATAGCATTGTGAAGGATTGTGTGTGTGTGTGTGTGTGTGTGTGTGTGTGTGTGTGTGTGTGTGTGTGTGGAAGGGTGGAAGTGAGCTAGTGTGCTGGAGATAGAGAGAGAGCTAATGAGGATCCACACAGGAGAAGCACTTCTAATCAACCCAACACCTGAAGGTCATTTCACAAACAGCGTTTAGGTCTGATTTGTGGAGACAAGTCCGCACACCAAAAAAAAAGAGCTGAGAAATGAGTTCCAGTTTCAGTTCAAGAAAATAATGAACTCCCTTGTAGAAAAGAAAAAAGGAAAAGGTGGACTTTTCTGGGAAAGCCTGAGAAGTAGCTAGAGGCATTACGGGAGGAGAATTCAGACCCCTAAACTGTTGCCCGGCGTCGATAAATAAACACAGACACGTGATGACAAGATAGGCAAACACACAATTTATATAGGCCATTATGCATAATCTGTGATTGACGTTAACAAACGCGGATCTGGCAGACATGTTGGACATGTAGTTCATAATGTACGGGATGGATGGAAGAGCTGATCTCAGAAATGGTTAATATTTAGTGGAAATAGGATAGTTTGAGTGACGCCTCGTTCATCAGAGAGATTTATGTGTGATGGATGTCGTTGAAGGGGTAGCGATAAAGTTTAAATGGCGTCGACAAATGATTAATGTCATGTTTCGGAATAAAGTACCTCCCTGCTATCGGTGATCCTTTATTCCAGAATGTTCCCGTCATTTAGATCTCAACATAAAGGAGAGGATGCATAGTCTAGTTCATTGGTTCCCGTTATTGGGCCATGACCTAATTTCCTACTCTGAATATGTTTGTGACCCCACATTAACTTTTGTGAATCTGCTTCAACACGAATAGTTTTTACAAAATTAACCTAATCTGCCTGTGAAATCAACGTCCCAGTGAACATACTCAAACCTCTCTACCACACACTCAGCAATTAGTAGTCATTAGCTTGTGGCAACGAATCATTAGGCAATGAGTTTCTGTATACAGAACGCTTAGTTTGCTGAAATGGATCCTCAGATATCTATAGCTTATGTCAGCGATCTCCTGCTACCCCATGAGCCAATCAGGGGACCCCAAATGGGGCCCTAAGTCGGGAACCACTGGTCTTTTCAGGGTGGCTGAGGAGCCTAAAGGTTCAGGTTTGAACCTAAACAAAATCATTCCTACAGGCCTACAGTATAAATAGTGTTGACATTGTCAAAAACAGTGTCTGAAAGTACAGTCTGTAGTTTCAGACTGAAACTTAATACAAAATACCTGATAACCTGAGTTTCCGTATGCTCTCTTTGCCTTGTTTTTGTCCTGCCACTTTCATATGTCCCTTCTCAAGGATTCCTCCTCGCTCGTTGTTCGATGCCCAAGGCCATCAGGCAAGACCGGGGGTAGGGCGTCAGAGGAGAGTTGTCTCTTTTCGTTTCGATACGGTGGGCAGCCCTTTGTGACTTTAATTGTGATTATGAAAAAAAAACAGACATTTCTTTGAAAGATCATGTGACTATTGGATGGCCTAGTTTAGAGGTGTCATGGCATAGAGTAATAATTAAGGACAAGACAAAACGGCATAGAAATGACAACAATTGCATGTTAGACAGACCAGATGGCAGGAGAGCGTGATAGCACGTCCGCAATCAAGCTCTCTTTGCTCCTGATATGCTTAATGTGCAGATTGTATGGCTGGAGGAAATACTCCAGCACATCAATCTCTGGTTTGGGTTTTGAAGCGACTGAAGAAAGTTGCGAGACAAGTCTGAACGCAGGTAGCGCCATCCTCATCCGGTCCTACCACCCCCAGAGTGGGAACAGCGCTTAAATCAGTTTGCACCGACGGCAACGCAACTTTTACACAGTCTTGGTTAAAGTAGGGCTTAAGCAGATTTGCGTGACACAGTTGTATCCGTCTTTTCTTATCTGGCGTGGCCACTACACAATTGTCATTTTTCTCTTGGTATCACTGTATCACTTTATGCAGCCCGAATATGGAGGTGAATTGGGACAGCGCTTTAACGATTGGCTTTACCTTGATTGAACGTAGAGCATACGCTGCGGGGTAACGGGTAGTTTGACACATCACTGTCAGCAGATGAACACAACCCGATTTTGAACGAGGCAGCGGTCCGACAAAGTCAATCACGAGATGATCAAAAGGTTTAGATGAAGGAGTTATTGGTCGAAGAGGCACGGGCTTAATCGCCTGGTTCGGCTTACCAGTTAATTGACGAATGTGACAGGTTTTCACTTGAGAAGCAATGTCTCGTTTAACTCAAGGCCAATAAAATAAGTGCAGGATTCGGTCTTTTTAATTCCCATATGACCCACATCATTATGGGCAGTTTTTAACACTATTTCGCGCAGTGACGATGGCACTACCACCTGTCAGTCATATACATCTGGAAGTCCGCTGTGCGGTGGACATCTGTGCATTAGGAATTCTCTCTAACCAAATTACCATGCATGGTATCGCTGTCCTTCACTCTAGCATATAGAGACTGTAACGAAGTGTCAGATCGTAGCGCATCGATCAGCTGTTCTCGCAGGATCGAATCAGGTAACGGTGGCAGTGCGGGACTGTCACCATCACCTGTTTTGGCAGCAGCGCGCGTGGCCGAGTGGGTCACAGCAGACACAGGATACACACGGGGGGTCTCACACACATCAAAGAGAGATTGTAGGTTAGATTGATCAACGCTAGGCGATACATTGGCCCACACTCTGGACTTGGCCAGTCCGTTACCAAGAATCATGCCGTGCCATGCAACGGGAGCGACCGGACATACGCCAACAGCCGCTTCACCTTGGACAAAGATGGAGTTTATACACCCTATGCAGAGGCACAGACAAAACATTTAGGTTAATTCCACGCACTAAAACAGACCACAGTCGGAATCAAGCGAGAATGGCAAAACTGATTGCAACATAAATAAGTCGACCAAACCAGTATCTGAGTATCTTAATCTGCCCTTTTCTCCATCAGCACTTAGTGACACAGAGCCATCTAAAATAAAGGGAGAAAAACTTGCTTCGAGGTGGGGCTCGATCACGTTAATCGGCTGACTAGGGAGAGATATGGCCAAAGCAGAGCATTGTGCTGCTTCTTTCGTCTGAGTAGCAGTACGAAATTTCGCCTTATATTTTAGTTCATTTTCTTTCTTCTTTTTCAATGCTTCACATTGCAATTTCGTATGCCCTACACCAAGGCAGAAGTGTCACGTTACATTAGGAGCTATTTTATTTTGAGCGAGCCCAGCACGAAATACTGATTCACCAGAAGCAGTGGGCGTAAAAAAACTAGTTTTGTGGACCAACGCATTTTCGTCCGCAAAAATTGCTGCTTCAGACAGTGTAGTAACATGGTGTTTTGTTAATTACATCGCTATCTCCTCGGGGAGACAATTCTTGAATTGCTCAACCAAAAAGAGACAACTCGACATACGAGTCAACTTCCAATGCCGAACACCAGTGATTAAACTGAATAGACAATTCAGTCTGCAAACACCACATAAGTCGGACCAAAACATTTCCGCAGTCCACAAAACTTTTGACGGTATGCTTCTGGCACCAGTTCATACGCTTTTAACACAGCTTTTTTCACGCACAAATAAGAACAACTCTCAGGCACACCAAGTGCTGCGTAAGCTTGGGCCACACGGCCACTCAAAACATACTTGAGCATTAAACAGCGCGTCGCATCAGGCCAATCATGCAGATCAGCCACACGCTCAAATAAAGTGAAAAATGTATCTACATTAGACTCTTCAAACTTTGCAGAGCTAGACAACTCGAAAGCATCCACTGTGGGAGTGGCCACAAAATTATCAATCTCAACCATGGCTATGGCAGATTGTTGCGCATCAATCAGCTGTTCCTAAAATAATTCAAATGGGAACACGCAAAGCGTAATCCAACCAATGTAACAAGACAACACAGAGCCACCCCTAAACATTTACCCCCCCGACTAATCGTACCTATCTTCTGACTCTGTCCGAGAGCCAGGGATTAGCAAAAATAATCGGCCCAGCAATACTGCTAGAGTTCCAGCTATCCCGACTTATGTCGAATCAGCTTTCCTTCCACGGCGGTGACCAACAGCCCAGACGCAGTCGCTGGAACCTAGGCACAAACACCGGAGCGTACTAACTGGGGAAAACGTTGCTCTGCAATTGTTATCTTGTCACACGAACACAAACAGTTCGCCAACAAGCAAACAAAACAAACAATGCATCTGAAAACACATCCCAACGTTAGAAAGTTGGAAGGATATTGAACAGCTATCGGAGACAACTATTGATCAGACCTACCACGCCCGACAATTACATTTAACGTTATAAAGCTACCTTTTAACAACCAATATCACACACCTCTTGCACTCCACAAAAAGAAGAACGATCTCAGCTCAGATACTACGTAACCAACGTAAACAACCACTCAAGTTACTCATTTGAAGTGTCCATTCATTCATAAAATGGAACCTAACCAATCAACAAAAATATGGCTGTAGTTTGACAAGCCCCCACATTGTTATGGCCTAGGGTAAGCAGTCAATGAAGGAGGACGGATGCGTGATTCTATTTAACAATAATCAAGATTTATTTCATAACCCATAATGAAAGAGATCAAACAACAACAGTTGAAGCGTGGCAAGCAGGTGGAGGTGCCAAAAAAGGAAGGGATGGACTGCAGGAACGGGGGGCACCATATAGGCCACCAACAAGGCAACCCCACCCCTCTTCATCAGTCCTAATTGGGAGACAGGCACACCAGTCCTAATTGGGAGATAGGACAATCATATGCAAGGCCTTGCGGCCGTCACAAGAGGCGACACCCTTTGAACTTGGCCATGTTAACCATCATGATGACCTGTGGGTCGCGAATAATAATTACCTAAAATTAATCTCAACTTTCTTTTCAAAGTGATGCAATTAAAAGAATGGCTCATTTGATACTTTGCCTGAAGCCCTGTTTCAATTTTGCGTCACAATTATGCATGCAATAATATATTAGATCACAATGCATTCAAATTAGGATTTTCCGCATAGTTGAGCATTTTCACATACATATCATTATGCACCATGATGAATAATGATGATCATAATGCATCAGAAGTAGGAATTACAATCCCACATACAAAATGCATAACCTTTGACTTCATGCGACTTCATGGAATCAAACAGACAATTTTTTAGGGCCAGAAACGGCTAGGATGAACTGCCAGATAATGAGAAACATAGCTTTTGGACAGCATTCCAATCAAACATTGTAGCTTGATGAGTGGTTCAAAAGGAGGCAATTTGAAACTGATATGAATAATCGCTGCGTGCTTTATGGAAAGTGCTAAAACAATGTGAAGAGGCCAGCTCCACATAAAGACAAGCAGAGGGCCTCGCTCCACCGGGGGATGTTAGAACGGGATTGAATTGGTCTGTGTTTCGGCTGCATATCAGTGTTACTGACAGTCGTGTCTCCTTCAGCGCTCCATTTCATACGCCGTATGGGGAAGATTTCCATGCGCGGTACATACATATGGTACACACATACATAACGGTCATGCGTGGCTCAATAACATCAGCACTGATAGGGGCTACGGTTCCCACTGTTACTGGGCTGACCAATGCTAGGAACATATGACCACAGGGTATTTTATGTAGCTTTTTTGAATATATTTGTCTGAATTGTATCAGTTGCTGTACCGCTTTACATTCTCAGTGGATATGAGGATGGTGCCGTGTACCCTAATCCTACCATTGAGAACCCTAACCCTGGAGAACCCTTACCTCAACCCGGCGAACCCTAACCCTGGAGAACCCTAACCCTGGAGAACCCTAACCCCAGAGAACTCTCACCCTGGAGAACCCTCTCCCTGAAGAACCCTCCCCCTCACCGTTAAGATCCCTTACCCTACAGCACCCTCTCCCTGGAGAACCTACCTTGTGGCTTGATGTCATGAAGCAGCTTTCCATCTGCAATGACAAGGACACAACAAACGTCTGGTTTAGCCTCCCCTGAAAGCTTTTGCATGTGTGCTCATTTATTAGAATTTGTATGTTTGTGTGTGTGTGATTATCAAAGCGTCCTTGTGTGTGGGTATTTATATGTGTCTGTTTTTGGTGTGTGAGTGTGCATTTGTATGCGTGTGTGTGTGTGTGTGTGTGTGTGTGTGTGTGTGTGTGTGTGTGTGTGTGTGTGAGCATGTCTGTGCCTGTGTGAGTATGTGTGCATTTATATGAGCATTTGGGTGTGCGTGTTTATACGAGTGTCTATAAAGCATGTGAAGGCACGTGTGTCTATAAAGCATAGCCTAGCACTGGTTGCTACAAAGCCAGAGGCTCCCCCTGCTCCCTCCTGGAGGACGACTGAGTCCATAAAGGAGGGTAAGATAGCGTCTCCGTCCTGAAGACGTTTGGCCCCAACGGCCCCTCGAGGCCCAGCGCTCTGGCCCCAGAGCCTCACAGACGTCCGGCCCCACTCACTCTGTATGCAGAGGCCCCCGGTGCAGTTGTCGGTCCCCAGCCCGGGGCCGTCACAGGGCCGGCCCCCGTGCCGCGGCTCGGGCTCGGCGCAGTCCCGGCTCCGCTGGCGCCCGCAGTCCACGCCGCACGCCGTCCACAGGCTCCACGGGCCCCAGCCGCCGTCCACTGCAACACGCAGGGAGACGTGAGAGGGGAGACGTCCATACACACACTAAAGAGGCACATACATATATAGATACTCGTACATGCATACATGTACGTACGCACATTGAGTCAACCTTAGTGTGTGTTTGGGTTAGCGGAGGCTTAAAGGAGTGCTGGCTGTCTATTGCGCATATAAATTTCATATTTTAAACATTTGCTGGCAGTGTAATGGCTGGTTTACGCAATATATTCATTCATTTCAAGCCAGAAACACAAAAAAATAGTAAATCTGGTAAAAGTAAAGCCTTCCTGGGGTAAACCATCTGTGTCTAAAACTTTAAAAGAACGGCCAGAAAACAAGTAGCTATAATTAAAAAATAAATCTATAATTCATTCAAAAGCTGACAAACGACTTAATGTAATTGACTATAAGGCATTTGGCTTATATGAAACTTCCCAGGAGTTATTCAACGTACAAAATTATTCACAAACTTACGAACGGCTTGTACATGCGTGCAGTCAATCAACCTACTCTGTGACATTTTTTTACTGGCAATTACTGGCCATTTCGTCATGTGACAGCAGCTCATTTTAATCTTGACAACCGCAGCTCTGAATTTCTCCAGGCAGATCACTGATCATGAGATGGCTGAAGAGCGAGACAGAGAAGCAGAGACAGCCAGAGAGCGAGACAGACAGAAAGAGAGACAGAGTGAGAGTGAGAAAGACACAGAGACAGAGAAAGACATAGACAGAGAGAGACAGAGGGAGATAGAGTGAGACAGGCAGAGAAAGAGAGAGACAGAGAGAGAGACAGAGACAGAGAGACGAGAGGGAAAGTATAGAGATGATTACTAGTGAGAGGAGTCAGTGGGAGAGCGAGGCTCCAGTGGTTAGGCCGGTCTGTGTTCTGTCTGTAGTGGAAATTAGGGTTGGGCCACAGCGAACCCTGACGCCTGACTAGTGGAAGAAAACTGCAGGTAGGTGGGCCGTTTGTCCTTTGTGTGTGGTGAGGTATGAAGTGGTTCCAGGAAAAAATCCTCTGATACTGCCTAGTATGGGCACTAAAAATACCTCAGATACTGGTCTACGTGTCGATCCGATACCATCACGTGACAATTTACTACACATGCAAAGAACATCACAAACACCCGTGCTGTTATGCTCGTTAGCGTCCGTTAACGGTTGGAAGTGGGAAGTCAGAAGTTGCAAACGCGTTATCTCCGTCCTACGTGCCTTCGAGCCACTTAGTCAGAAAAACATAGATGCTCACGCTAAACGATGCTCACTATAATTTGAAATTAGAAATATATATTTAGTTTGATTGAAAAATTACTTATTTTTCAGTCACACTAGATAGAAAGATATATATATATAGAAAGATATATGTAGAATTCATTCTCTGTACATATATTTACTAGTGCTGTCAAGTGATTAAAATATTTAATCACGATTAATCACATTAATGTCATAGTTAACTTGCGATTAATCACACATTTTTTTCTATTCTAAATATCCCTTGATTTCGTGCTGCTAGCCTTTTAGTGAGATCAGAGAGTGTTGAGAAGGACAGTAAGAAGAGAGACCCGCAGTGGTAGGTCTATCGTGAAACGTCAATAGCCTTTTATTTAAATAGGCTTTTATTTGTTTCAATCACTGAAATTTCGAACAAAAATCTTGCTCAGCAAAGATGGGAAATACTTTAACATTTATTATTTAAACCAGTATGAATATTCCTACCGTACGTAGGCCTATAAACATAACCAGGCTATCAAATAACGCCCACACACACACACACACACACACACACACACACACACACACACACACACACACACACACACACACACACACACACACACACACACACACACACACACGGTGGCGGAGTGGTAATCGGGAGTCGGGAGAATTCCCGTTAACGTTTCGGGGCTGTCGGGCTGAATACTGCGGGGTAACAATGTTGCGTTTATAAAAGTTCCTTGCAGCGCCGTCCAGCAGCCTGAGCTGTGCGGCGAACTCAACAGACACACACAACGTCGCAACCAAGTCGATTTTGTCGATCAGAAAGACGTAACAGCATTGAACACTCGTGCAGGCTCGAACAGAGTGACACACACACACACACACACACACACACACACACACACACACACACACACACACACACACACACACACACACACACAGTTTTACGGAGTTTTTCATCCGCTCCGTATCTTTGCTTGCCCCAACAAGTTTGTGCGGCGTGCTTGTTGTTTTGTTTCCGGTGAAGCTAGATCTGGTATGGTGTTGTAGTTTTTCTACCGTGACTTGTTGTTGCTAGACAGCAGGTGAAAAAACTACAACGTTAGCCAAGCCAAAAGAGCGTTTATCGCGCAATAAAAAAATGAACGCTGTGAAAATTGGTTTGCGTTAACGCCGTAAATAACGCGTTAAACTGACAGCACTAATATTTACGTAACATTTTTTTCATTTAGCATCTTGTTTTTTAACTTTTTGTTTGCAGAAAGTGAACCCATTAGACATTCCTGTCACATAGGAGAACCCTTCAATTCAAATTATTATTAGCATTTTCAATGCTAGATGCTGTATGTAGTTGTTTGTGTTTTTATAAAGGGTTTAACCTGAGACAGGCCATACAACAATAATAGCAATCATTTCACATCAATACTGGGTTAGTAGTATACAGCTGATATATATACTCCCCCCCCCCCCTCCCCCCCCAAAAAAAAAAAAAAAATCAGGTATCAGAATCGGTATCGGGAAGGAAAAATTGTATCGTAACATCTCTAGCGAGGTACCAGCGTCTTGCCAAAACGGACATATCACAGACATGGAAGAGTAGGAAGAAGAAGAAGAAGAAGAAGAAGATGTTGGAGAATAGAAACATTTAAAACCATTTGTGGAGGGGAATCTTTTGTTTTTTGCCAATTACTCAGATCTGATGGGCTGAGGATATTGCTATTGGGAGCAAAAACAAGAGTGGGAAGAATTGTGAGTCAAGGAATATAAGCCAATGGATATCCATGGAAACAAGGGGCATTTGAAACTTCAAAATAAAAATATTACCATGACCCCCACTATTACTAATATATTCTTAAATGTATATATTCATTGATTGACTCCATTAATTCAACAGTCTTAACTTTATTGAATTATGGTTGAATGCATGTTAACCTTAAAAAATATATTTAAGTGAGAATATGGGATAATTAAAAAAAATATATATATATAATGCATTGCATTACAAACCTTTGTGAAAGACTAATTTGTGAAACAAGATTAGTCCCTTATAAACATACTTAATGACGTACACATGCACATAAATGCACACATCTATATTATATATTGATGTTATATATAATTTACATTAATTAACTAGAAAACAGTTTCTTCCATCTTCAAAATGAATGGAGGGGCCATAAACTGTCCGACATCACGATAGAGTGGTGTCCATCTGCTTGAACATAACCCTAGTAGGGATTAGCTGCTCCCAAATTGAAGGAATTTTTCATGGCTGTGTGACTTCCAACAAGACTGGGAACATTTCACACAATGACCAAAATCCAAAGCTTGGAACGTCTCTACTTCTGGTAGTAATATGAGATGGGTGCCATCTCCTGGGTGGTGGATTCAGGGTTTGATCCATTCACATTCATTGATTAAAGAATATATATATATATATATATATATATAGAGAGAGAGAGAGAGAGAGAGAGAGAGAGAGAGAGAGAGAGAGAGAGAGAGAGAGAGAGAGAGAGAGAGAGAGAGACAGAGAAAGAGAGAGAGAGGGAGAGAGAGATGGGGAGAGGGAGATATGGGGAAGTCCAGAGAGTGATGAAAAGGGCAGAGAAAGGGAAGAGATGGAAAGGGCGAACAGCAAAGGGCCAACTTGAGAGAGAGTGAGACGAGTGAGCCAACATGAGAGAGAGAGAGAGCCAGAGAGAGGGAGAGAGAGAGGGGAGAGAGAGAGAGGGGGGTTGGAAATGAGAGTGAATAGATCCTTTCCAAACCTCTGACAGAGCACAAACGTGCACAGCTTGCTTACAAAAGCAGCTGGACCAAGCCAAAATTAGAAGCTAAAACCTCTCTTTGTGCAGCTTCCTGTGGTACTGTAGTCCGCCCGGCCAGCTTTTCTTTCAACCCCCTGACCAGAAAAAAAGCAGAAGATGCTGTTTCTTCCACTCTCCCTCTCACTTGTGTAGGTCTGTGTACAATGTTACACAATCCTGCTGACTTTGAACACAAAGTCACTTTGATTGTGTCATGTTTCATCAAGCCATCTCTCCACCTTGACGTCTCCATAAAGAATCCAGTCCTCTTTCTGTTTCTTAATCTAAATGCTAATTTTTCTGTTGTGCGAAAAGAAAGAAGGAAGGAAGGAACGAACGAAGGAACAAACTAAAGAAAGAAAGAAAGAATAAAAAATAAATACATTCAGCAGTGGAAACAGAATCCCTCTGAAAGAGAATTAGAGTGAGGGTGGTTGTTGTTTTGAGGGAAAGCAGGATGATGTTTATAGTAGCCCCTTTCTCTGCGTCTCCCGCTGTACTGTAGTTTCTAATGCACAAGCCAGCTGATAACACAAAGTTTGGGCTATCAGTCTGGAAACACACACTTGGAAAGTGCAGATTACGTTGAGGTTTAGATATCTGGCTCTCCTCCTCAGCACTTTCACAACTTTAAGCTCCTCTCTCTCTTTCTCTTTCTCTTTCTCTTTCTCTTTCTCTTCTCTCTCTCTCTCTCTCTCTCTCTCTCTCTCTCTCTCTCTCTGTTTATTCTGCCGTCCCCTCATCTTATGACTCCTCGTCCTCGTCCTCCCCCCATTTGTCCGACAGCCTACCGAGTGAGAGTCCTTGTCCACAGTCACATGACCTATGGGGGGTTGGAAACATACCTCACTCCTACCAATGAATAACCACTCAGCTGACTCAGTAATTCTTCCCAGGTGGGGAGAAAAAACTAAAAGCCCTTTGTTTGGTTTCACTGTGAAAAGCAGTTCTGTGATTCAGTATTCGCTGGGGCTCAATTCCCCAGCTTTTCTATTTGTCTTTGGCGTTGGGTGCCACTAAGGTTGTGACGATGTCGGCATGTGTGTAGTTTAAAGTGCTTTGCCGTCTAATAAGTATTTGTAACATTTGGTAGTTCTTATTGAAGCTGCTCTTGGTAAGAATCAAACAACCAACATCCCTACCTTTCTTCATCAGTGGGAAGTGAAGCATTTCATGAATCGGTGAATGAAAGGCAAGATTGCTCCCAAAAACCAATCAGGGAAGATATGCACTGATTGGCCAGAAATGAGCCGGGAGTCAGGCGCAGTTGACTGCTAGCAGATATTCTCACATTGAATTTCACTCTCTAATAGCTGACAGATGGCGATGCCATTTCTAAAACATTTCACTCAAACATAAGCACGTACATTTGAACTTCAGAATCTTGTAGTGTTACACAAATTTTCCACACTTCTTCTGCAGTATTATTAGCTTTATAAGACAGGATGGGTGGTTGAGCTCACCTGGACAGAGTGAGGTGCAGCTCACCTGGACAGAGTGTGTGTGGGGCTCACCTGTACAGAGTGTGTGTGCGTGGTGGAGCTCACCTGGACAGAGTGTGTTGCAGGTGCTCTTCTGCACCGACATGCCCTCGCAGAAGGCCCCCCCGTTGAGTGGCGCTGGGTTGGTGCAGGTGCGCGAGCGCTTCTGCAAGCCCCGCCCACAGCGCACGTTACACAGTGACCAGTCTGTCCAGAGAGACCAGCCGCCGTTCACTGGGAACACAAAAACACAAAAAAAAATGGGTTAACTCTATGATGAAGATACTTATATTTAATAGAGACTTATTTTCATCCTATTTAAAGGTGACATATTATACCACCAGGTGTGAGTGTTATAAACCGCTACAACCTGTTCAAGGCAGATTTTCAAAACGGCTTGTAACGGCTAATCACACTCACACCTGGTGGTATGATATGTCACCTGTAAAAGTGATGCATTAACTGCCTTTTGCATTTGTGTCGTGGGTTTTGAATTTGGGTTGTGGCTTTTCACTTTTCCTTTAATGCACTTGTGTTTATCGAATGTTGTAAGTGTTTTTGATGTGCAGTTGATGCACCAACATGAAGCTAACATCAGCCCCCCCTGCTAATCTAGCTCACCGTAAACGACCACGGCGGCGTTGGCGCTGTGCCGCTTGGCCACAATATTGCTCGCCAGGCAGGTGTAGTTGCCCGAGTCGGACAGGCGGGCCTCGGAGATAATGAGGTTGTGTTCGGCTCTCGAGCCAACCTTAGCATCAGTGTTCAGCGGTTCGTCGTTCTTCAGCCAGGATACCTGCAGACAGCGGAGACGGGGTGGAGGGAGAACGCTGTTAAAGCTGCTGTCGGTGATATTTGAGGGTTTTAACAGAAAGAGAGAGCAGAATGGAGCAGAAGAGAGCAAGAGATGGAAACAAACAACCTAAATAAAGACCCCGTCCCTCTCTGCCCCATCCCTCTCCACCATTGGAAAGTCTTTGTTCACCTGTGATGGATCTTCACACTCTGTGTATGCCCATGTGGTTGACAGGTAAGATGGATTCCCTTAACCAAGTGGGGAAGAGAAGCCCTGATTGGTTAGAAATGAACCGGGGTGGACTGTAGTCAAAGTTGTCACATACAGAGGCAGGAGCAGTCAACCAGGAGCGATATTCTCAGAGCACATTTCTCTTGCTAATAGCTGACGGATGACTATGGCATTTCTAACAAATTACATTCAAATTATAGCTTTTAAATCTTCCCTGCAGCAGCTTTAAAAGGATGAGTCAGTCAGAAATGTGTTTTATTTTGTTCTTGTGGCAGTATAGACCACCCCAATGAAACTGGAAGGCCTGAGTTTGTGCTTCTCTTCAGCTCACGGGCACGTTAGCAAGCGGCTAATGTGAACGCTCATGGGTAGATTTCTATTGTTTTTCAAAAAGCACCAGATGTCAAAGGTCAGCCCTGTTGCGTAGCAACAATAGAGCATCTTCTTATATTCAATTTGAAGTTTGTTGCATACTTTACAGGAGTAACAGCACATATGCATGGGGTTGTTGACTTGTCTTGGCTGGCTCAACTTGGATGTTTTTGTGAAAAGGAAAAGGATCGCCCTGAATTTGTAATAAAGATTGATTCTGCAGTCCGAAGAAATAATGGGCCCGTCGCTCTTTGAAATCTACATCAGCCAGGATCAACGTTGACTTCCAGCAACGCAAATTAGAAAATACTTAAAAAGGAGGTGAGGATTCGAGGCTGTTTGATCAGTTCATTGGCGTTGTCTGCGATAGGGAGAATATATTTACGCAGGCTTTGTTCTTGGGACTTTTGACCCGTGGGCCCGAGTCCTTCGGTCTCTCTCCTGCTTCTCTAAAACAAAGCATCATCCCATTTCCAAAACACATCCTCTACATTCAAACAAGTGCTCAAAAAACTTGATACCACTCGATATCAAACAATATATTTATATTTTTTAATCACAATAATATAATTACTGGAAGATAACACCTTGACATTCAAATTTGAAGAAAACCTCCCCCCTCACACACCTACACATCCCCCTCCTACACAATGCGGTGTTCGCCTTGAGAGATCACGTGATACAACAACACTTACACCCTGGGAAACGGGGCTCATCAACATCATGGCCTTGTCTCCTGTTTTGTTATGGAGAAATAGTAGCGAGGAAAACTCAATCCCACGAGTGGATGAAGCTTTCAGAAGGGGATTTTAAATCTGTATTTCTACAGTGGCCGGTCCCCACGGTGTTTACAACAGTTTAATACTGCTGGCCGGGTTTGTGTTTACCAATTACACGCTCACAGATCCCCGCCTTCATCCACATGATTGGCCGAAAAAGAAAATATGATTTGAAGGAAGTGAAACGCCCGGTTCAGCCGGCTTTGAGCATGTTCCCCTCAGACTCTAGGCGGGAAACTAAAGTCTGATTTTGTGAGCCTAAGTTCAAAGTAAGACTCATTTCTGAACACGTAAAACATTGTGGGGATAAATTCCTTCAAAATGTAAATGTGAAATTTGCATTTGTCCTTTAGAGGCCAGACAGAAGCCGGCGGTTATCTGTCTGACGTAACCGAACCGTGGGCGTTAGGAGGGCTGGGCGCGGGTCAGATCTCCTTCCATTACTAATTCAGCAGCGGCTCTAGTGAGTGAATGTAATTAGGAATTACAAACTGAGGAACGCTCCGCTGGCCGCTGCTCCGCTTGCCTTACTGGCTCTGTAAATTGCTATTAGTACATCGTTGCCCTGAGCCTTTCATTGAGGAGACTGACTTTGGGCTCCAGGGGGAGGGGCCTGTTGATTTATGGCTGTGTGTTTGAGGATTAAATAGTCAACATTATTCTTGAAGCGTGAGTGTGTGTGTGTGTGTGTGTGTGTGTGTTTTTGTTTCGTTATCTTTGTGTTTACTTTGTGTATGTGTGTGTGCTCCCTATGTATGTGTTTGTGTTTGTTTACATTTGTGTGTGTGTGTTAGTGTGAGCGTGTGGGTTCTGTGTGTGTTCCTTGTGTTTGTGTGTGTATGCTTTGTGATCTGTGTGTTTCTTTGTGTACATGAGTTTGTATGCATGCTCCCTGTCTGGTTTGTGTGCGTGTTCTGTGTGTGTGTGTGTGTGTGTGTTCCGTGTGTGTGTGTGTGTGTGTGTGTGTGTGTGTGTGTGTGCGTGCTTGGGAGTGTGTATTTTCCTAGGGAATATAACAGCAGCAAACACTCTCCAAAATTGCTTTGCTCTTTCGCAGCACCCCGATAGAAAATTTGAGCTGTGAAATCAATAAACGGGGCACTTCTGTTTTCTTCTTTTGATGGTCCCACAAGTCTTTCATCAGGCCTTTAATTTCCTTCTTCTTCTCGGTCATTGATAGTCGTGCGGGCGGGCGGCCTCCATGTAGTTCCCTCTCTCCCCCCCCCTGTCTCCTCTCCTCTCTGACGGATGCTGTGGGAGCTGTTGTGTATCTAAATGTCATCGTGGAACATGTCCATATTGACTCCTATGATCATTTATCACTGCTTTGTTCCCCCCCCCCCTCACTGTACTGAGACAAATTATGTTTAGATGGAAGAGGAACGATTACAACGTCAAACACTACAAGGAGCTGATGTTTTTCGACAAGACATTCGTATTGGAATGCGTCCCCCGGGTCTCTGACATCACGTTCATGTTCAGAGAGGATAAACAACACAAGGGGAGACGGTACAAATCTTGTTTGCACTGTTTTGCGGCAAATCTTTGATTTGATAGATATTTACAGTTAACCAGTATTTTTCTCATATGGAAACAGTCATGGGGATACATTAAAACAACATAATCTTTCCACTTACATCACTCTCTAAGCTACCCACCACACGTTCAAACAGCTCCACTTATCCAATTAAAATGTTATTTGTGATTATTCATTGAGTCCCAGTGATTTGTGTATCGGCGTCCCCATCGCTACCAAAACGCTAGCTTATCTGGGCGAGGCGAACATGTGTACTAATCATAGTTTCTTGTGGCAACCTACTTGTGCAAGCTAATGGTTAACTTTGGGATACCCAGATTAAAGTGTTGCCTTGGAGACGGTGAATACAGTAGGAAATGATAATGTCGGTGGGAAGATACATGATTGAAATAAATAGATGAAGCAATCATTGTAATTAGTAACTGGCTCCTTTCCAAAATAATCACTGGGAGAAACATCCTCCCTATGCGTTTTTAATATTGAAGATTATTAAACGTCTTACACGCCTTTGAGGAGCTACATGTGTTTTGTCTATCCAAACAAACCTCGCTCTGCAACTCTTCATTTGTATATAATAACAGGAAGCTCAGTACCTTCGCCAGTTGTTAGAATCCAGTAAGGAGACCGAGATCTCATTACTTTTATGAACCACGGGCCTGAGCCACAAAGTCATTATCCTTACAAGCCTGTTTTTTATCCAGCACTAATATGGCCTGCACACAGAGGCACTGACCTATATTCAATATTGAACACGCACAGATGAGTCCCAGTGCGTGGCACCAGAAAGAACAATGCATTGTTTAAGAAGCAAGGAATCGTTTCAAAGCCATTCAGTCCTTCAGTAAAACAAACAGATCTGTTGTATTACGGGTATTAGGACGGAGGTTTAAAATATAATCCACCTTGTAGAAATGCAAAGATTGAGTCCCCCTACAATCACAAGCTGGAACAGGCCCTCCAAACTTTCTTCCTACCTCCTAAACTTCAGGATTGGATTAACAAGATTAACATTTTGATTATTGATCGTCGGGGGGAGTTATAGTTAAGTCTGCTATCGAGTATGAAACATTATTATTTCTCACTGAAGAGCCGATACCCGGGTTAGAGCCGATAAAGGGTTACTAACTAAATCATTCTAACCAATTAGTAATAAAAGCAATATATCTGCTGCACGCACAAGCACAAACAAGTACACATACGTACACAAAAACACACACATCCACACGAACCCACAAAAGTACACATACGTACACAAAACCACACACAGACAAACACACACACACACACACACACACACAACCCCACACACACACAACCAAAAACACACACAGACACATAAAGACACAGAACCACACACACACACACACACACACACACACACACACACACACACACACACACACACTTGTGTAAGGCTCCTGTCCATGGTACATGTCAAAATGCTTCAGGCTAAATTACACTGTATATGATATTTTGTAAACACAAGAAAAAAAAAAAAAACTGATCCATCAAGTGTCACCTAATGAGGCCTCCTACTGACACTTAGTCGATTGATCATATGATTAACCTAAGAGCAGGTGTCCTCTTTCATAATATTAGAGACGGAGTGCATTCAGCGGGGGGGGGGGGGGGGCATGTCTTTTATATCCATGCTTCACCTATGATTAAAGATATCCCGGAGGTCCTCGTTGGACTCGTTTGCACACTCACCAACTCATCACGTCGGTTTGACACTTCAAAAGACTCCACACACAGAGTTGCACATCGACGGAGGTTTGGACCGTGATTTGAACCAGCAACCCTCCCAATGCTAGGCGAGTCATCCACGCTCAAAGGCAACGCCTCCCACACGCTTTAGAGCCTGTTTAATCCTCTTCTGCGTCTCCTCCCTCCCTCTGAGTGCTACGAAGGCTAGGTTTGATGTTCTTTCTACTTGTGTGTTTGAGTTTTTCTTTTACTTTTGCGTTTTGTGTTTTTTTGTATAGTACACAAATCCAAAGCCAATTTTAGAGGCATTTTGGGTTTCAGCATCTTGCCTGCTGGTCAAGGGCAGTGCAAATTTTAGGGTTCAAACCCAGGGCCTTTCCGGCCCTTTAAAATGTCCTCTTCAAGGGCTAATCACATTCACACCTGTTGGTACAGAAGGGGCCCTCTTATCCTTTTTTGAACCATATTGACACATTTATATATATATTTATATATTGATTGCCTAATTTATTTGTTTTAGAATTTATTGTTTTTTTTGTCGTATTTATTTATTTAACATTGACTTAAATGGCTTTCCATACAATGACACACATAAGACGTCAAATATGTAACAAAATGCTATGATAAACCCCATGCTATCGGGCCCCATGAGCAATCTGTTGCGGTACAGTGAAAACATTTGTGGTGGGCCCGTTAGGGGTGTAGTCCCTGCAGCATGTGAGACCCCCCTCAAAGGCAGCCTGATAAGGGCCCCAAAGCAGTCTGACAAACTAAAGGCCGACGGAGGAATAGAAGATCTTAATTGGTAAATTTCTTCTACTTCAGATAGCAGCGAGGGTTAATGAGCCGGCCACACACACAACACACACAGGCCGCTCTCATGTCTGTGTCGTTTGTAGCGTGATGATGACGCAGCCTTCCTTGAGATTCTTTCTAGTGACAGTTTTACTAGTTAGTAGGGATGTGCCTTCCTCCTCTAAAGCGATTTGATACACACCTTGATTAAAGCGGCGCCAATATGACACACGAGGAGCGGTGCTTTAGTTGAAAGGAGTCAGCGCGACTGGGTTTAATGAGCGGAATAATCTATTGGATTTTGATGCGATTTGATACACACTTATACTTGTAACACACGTACCTCTTCAAAAGGGATCTGAAAATGATCACCAAAATCAGTGATTTTGTATATTTAGTTTGAAAAAATAAAGAAAATAATATTGCAGTGTGTTGCTGGGGAACAGCAGTCTTAGGGGTTCTGGTTCTGGATTGGTTCAAACGATGGAGAGCTTGAACTGCTGACCTCTATTTCCGCCCTGCTGCGCCGCTACAGGTGGTTGCTAAACACAACCATACAGAATCCTTCTGCAAAATAATGGTTTCTGAACTCCAGAATCGTGCCCCACAGTCTGTGAATAGTCTGTTGGGTCCGAAATAGCAAACATATTCTTTAATGCTAGTAGTGTTATTATTTTAATCTGGTACAAAGCGGTGTGAACTAATGCTATTATATGTTGTTTTTGTACAAGCCTGTGTTGTAGCTTCACCTTGACAAACAAGGCGAGGCTTGGCTCCCAAAATGTCTGAATAATGACTTATTTACTGGTGGGAGGATAATAACTAATAACTCCATGACTGTGGGCAAAAAGTCGCTGCCTCCGTTCTGTTGGAAGGGAAGTGGAAGTGACAGGAAGGTAATTACATACGTATGGTGAGATAGCGTTTTTTCCCGTTGCTCCGTTCATTTCAATCAAAACTGGGGGGTTCGATTAGTTCATACGCCCCACCCCGTCCTCAACCGCTCTGCCTTCTCAAAACCTTACACCACACACACACACAGACACACACACACACACACACACACACACACACACACACACACACACACACACACACACATACAGACAGACACACACACTTCACCCCCATGATGCGATGAGTTTCAGGGAATCAGATCCACAGATCCAAGCCAATCTGAATGACACCAGGAGGGCACTCTGAACCACGTCAGGATGGGTCACAATCTTCTCTGTGTCCTTGGGGTGAAATCCCATCCCCCCACCCGTCTGAAATGTTTGTGTTCATCACATAATAATTACATTTGAAGTGCTTTGGGTGAACTTTGGGATGAATGGACTAATGATGAATCCCTTTAGGGTGCAATACCCCACGGCTGGTAATCAGGGTTTAATGGATGGAAACTGATGTTTGTTTGTTTGTTCGCCTTTAAATGGGTGGTCATAGAGGAGGCTCATTGAGAGTATGAGAGCTCATTTTTTAACTCATTTGATTTTAGCATGATAACTACCCTCAAATTTAGGGTCAGGGTATATACAAGCCCACACCGGAATTGAATGCATTCTCTCTTTACTAAAGCCACTTTGAAATCATCTATAATATAATATAGGATAGTAATATATTTGCTCATATCTGTAAAGGGGAGAACCCAGAGGGCGAGAGAGAGAGAAAGAGAGAGCTTTATTAATAAGCACCTTGAGACTCTCACTCGTGCTGCTGCTCTTCCAACTATTTAACTGAATCATCACGCATCCCTGGGTCTGTAGTTTTACTTCACTGCCATAAAAGATGCAGTCAGTTGAAGAGATTCCACCATATTTGGGTCTTAGTGCAAATGAAATTGCTCCAAAATGCAGACTTCAGCTGTTCAAAGGCAATACATTATCCCCAAACCCGCATCTGACAGACATTGGTATTATTACCTCTATCAACATCATGACTGGTAACGCCATTGTCTTCAGATTCATTCACATAAAAATCATCCAGTTAGTATTAACAACCCCCCCCCACACACACACACAAACACACACACACACACACACACACACACACACACACACACACACAGACCGAGCCACAAACACCCAGAACCCCTTAGTAGGTCGGCAGCATAATATATTTTGGCTTAGGTAGACTCTCCTCTCCGTGACCAGGCTCTATCCCTGTTTCCCTGCAGTTTGATGTGGGGTCCCTTGAGAACAACAGCAGGTACTGTAGCGAAATGACAGAATTTGTGCACCATTAAAAAATAAAAAGGTGCTTCTGGCCAAAATAAAGAAATAATAGTTGAAAAACTACCATTTCGGAGAAAAGCAAACAATATTAGAACATGTAAATGTGGTTCATTTGACCGTTGTGTCATTGTGTTGAGCATTTAAACAAATGATCACAATGCTACAACAGATGCAAGACCCTGGAACAAAATAAGCAAAATAAGTCGAAATCTACTGTGTCGTGGGCTCAAACATAGTTTAGCAATTAAACTAATCGACTAACGCTGCAACAGATGCCAGAACCTGAAAGGAAAACATTTAGCAGACACTTGTATCCAAAGCACGCTACAGACTGAACACATTTGAGAATACATGTCAACTTTAGTTCAGGGTTTGGCGTCTCGCACACGGGCGATTAAGGGTAGGTTGACGACATCAAAGCCAGAACCCTTCAGCTGGGAGCGAAACAGCCACACCAACGGTTCCTAAATGTTTTTTGGCCCGTGACCCCAATTCTAGCTCTTGAAATGTTTGCAACCAGGCAGTTGTTTGTTATAATCAAGGCGTCTATGAGATTAAAAACGTTTGCTAAAATGGATCATCAAACATCTAAAGCTTATCTCTGCAATCCCACGCAACCCCATGTGCCTCTC
The DNA here is from genome assembly GCF_949987615.1 of Pollachius pollachius. NCBI lineage: Eukaryota > Metazoa > Chordata > Actinopteri > Gadiformes > Gadidae > Pollachius > Pollachius pollachius. The sequence continues at coordinate 16,555,052 of NC_136937.1, read as the reverse complement.
AGGGGACCCAGAGTAGGCTCCCGACCCCAAGGGACCCCCCACAAAACATTGCATCCGCCTTGTTCTCCGACTGTTTGTTAAGATTCCTGCTTTCCCTCTCCCCACCGTCCCAGAGCTGCCTGATACACTCCCACAGTATCCACGTCTCAGACACCCTCAGACCAGTGTGGGAGGAGGGTTAGGGAAGGTACAACCACAAAGCCGGGATATAAATATAATCCTGAGCATTGTTATGGCAATACCCAGAGAAGGGACATATTTGTTGTTGCATTATTTACTGAAAACATTGTCTTTGTAAGCCTGAGTTTCTATGAATGATGCATGAGGTGTTGCACTATTGGGTGGTTGGGAAGGGGGGGGGGGGGGTGAGGTGCACACCAATACTCCATTTGTGCGTTGTGAATCTTTCATTACACATGCAAACAAAAAGGTAGCAGTCTGATATATCTTTAAGAAGGCATCCGGAGACAGATGGAGAGCCGGCTATATGAAGGTGCTCCGCGTGGAGCATTTTAATATTGTCTCTTTGTGTTTCATAATCCACACAGCTATCAATGCCATTATTGTTTTCATAGAGAGAGACAGAGAGAAGAGAAACGGAGAGAGAGAGAGAGAGAGAGAGAGCGAGAGAGAGAGAGAGAGAGAGAGAGAGAGAGAGAGAGAGAGAGAGAAAAAAGAAAAAAAGAATTAAACCTAGTCGAGATGCTATTGATTTAGGGTGTGGAGGGGGGAAGGGAGGGATGGGAGGTTGGGGAGAGGGGAGGGACTGTACCTCGGCCAATGGCACGCCCTCTGGGGGCCGGCAGTGCAGCACGATCATGCCCTTAAGAGGCACCTCGGTGCCCTGGGGGTCCTGCTCAAAGTTCTTCCTCAGGTC